>NC_092204.1:66641066-66735913 GCF_043381705.1 Parasteatoda tepidariorum | reverse complement strand
GTTAGCCTGACGGCAAGGGAACTCTAACCCATGATCCGTCTGAGAGGATATTTTACGTCAGCACTAAGGTCAATGCTACCATGAAACTGAATTTATACCAACCAGTCATAGCTGTGATTCAAACCTGGATCACCTCATTAAGAGGCGAGTGCTCTATCCCTTGAGTCGCCGGGGCTCGCATTGTTTATATATATATATATATATATATATATAGTTATAGTTATTATTATATACAACTTAATACTAAATTAAGACAATTATTCTATTATTCTTTATAAAAATTATTTTTATTTAAAATTATATAATTATATATACTTTGACCCATTGCACTATGAATTGAATTTAGGATAAATGTTTTCCCCTCTATAAGTATTAAGTATTTTATGCACGATATAAAATTGATTATAATTCTTTATGGAAATTACTTACGAAATTGTAAAGAAGAAAGAAAGTGAAGAGAAAAGAAGTGTGTTGGAAAGGAAAGTACTGTAAGAGAAGATATATAAACTAAACACATATTCTGAAATTAGGTTAATTTGCTTCTTTATCCAAAACCACGGGACCAAACATTTTTTACCCATTGATGTTTATATGTTTTGTTTTCATTTTACTGACTATAACCAATTTCAACCATTTCTACCATTTGTTTATTTGCGTAAATGAAAAAATAAGAAGGGAAAAAAAATTGAAAATGAACTCATCAGAGTTCTTGTACCTTATTCACAAGAAATGGAGTAGAATTTCTTGTGGATGCTACACTAGAGGTTGTTTTTCTACTTGAAGTAATCTTCAAGCAGTGAAACAGTTCTACAGGAATCGCATTAATGAAAAGATAACAGCGTTGAATCTTATTTGTTTTCGGGCCTGGTGATTGCCTTAAGCGTTCCTGACAAATACACAAGCAGTTGAGCATTAATTTCTCAATCAAGATTTTTCAATCAAGTATTTTTTAAATATTTGATTGGACGTGACAAATTATTTGAAATTTAAAGTACAAAGAAAACTAAGAGAAATAGTTCATTTTAGTTGAAACGTAAGAGTCTCGACTTTTCATATCGTTTTATTATTCCTAAATCACAAGAATCAAGGAAAACAGTGTGAATAAAGCACACACACAAAAAAAAACATTGTTTGTTTGTGCTTTATTTACATTGTCTTTCTTTATTCATACGATGCTCAAAGTACATCTTTTCTTCATGTGAAGGATTAGATTATGATTGAGGAATAAAAATCTGAAGAATGAAAATCCTGAAGAACAAAAAAAATTAATATTACAGCAATAATATTAAGAAACTGAAACAGTAAGACATTAATTAATTACAAACTTCCTTCACCTAAAAAATATACAAATTGGAAATAGCAGTTGAAATCCTTCAAGAACTCAAAAATAGGCGCACATTTTCAATACTTGCCAAACTTGAATGATAAGAAAAAAATATTATTTGAAACATAAGAAGTCAAGTTGTCAACGAAAAATAAAAAAGGGGGAGAAACAAAACTAGAAAAATCGCAGCAGTCGAGAGATAAAAAAAAGGTTGGAAAGCAAAACAGGATTTGTTTCTAATCCTCATTTTTCCATTTTTCATTGACAAACTTTACGCTTTATATTTAGACTTTTTTTCTTATCCACGTCTAGCAAGTCTTGAAAATGGGCTCCTTTTCTTGAGCACTTGAAATATGTTGACTGTTATTTCCAGTTTGTATATTTTCGAAGCGAATAAAGTTTCTAACCAAGTAAAAAAATTAAAAATTTGAACTTTATAATCATCGTTTTGCATATTTGTTACACATCTTACGTTTTGATGTTGAAAATAGTGTCTATGATCCAATAATCAGGATTATAGCAATAAACTTGCATGGTCATCGGGAAAAGTTTTGCTAATTGATTGTAAAATAATAATCAAGGAAACTATCAAGATTCAATAGTAAAACAACAGCTAATATAGTAACATGCAAGATTCTAAAAATTAAGTCATTTAGTTAGCAAATAAGAGCAGAACGGTCTAAAAAGCAAGTTTTGTGTATTTTGCAATTTTTGTCTCATGACATCATGACAGCTAATCAAAAAATAATTTTTAAAACTTTAAAATGCATAGAAGTTGGCAAGTATGCTAGAAATCCTAAAACCTGAAAATATTTTTAAACAACATTTTTAGCAACTTTTGCTCAAAAATTATTTAGCAATAGTTTACTTTCAGAAATACAAGCACAAATCTCAAAAAAAAAACGTGCCCTTCCTAAATAAACAAATCTTAATTTTAATACTCCACATAAATTTTTAACACTATAATCTCACAAATATTGCATAATTGAAATAAAAATTTTTAATGTTAAGTTTATAAAGATGCAAAATGGCAGTTTAAAACACACATTTTGATATTTTAACATAAGTTACGGTCTTATTAATTTAGCCTGGAAAGCTTTTAAAAAAAGTAGATTTGGATTAAAATATTTTTAAAAAACGAAACATTCGCTAATATTTATACGAACTGTAAATGAACATTTCCCAAACTCAATGACCAATTTCCTTTTCACTAAGCATTCATTTATTTACGGCGATGTTTCAGAATTTAAACACTCGTGACTATATTCCGATAATGAATGCGACAAAGATATTATTGAATAAAATAATTTCAAACAAATCCAGAATCAATCCTACTTATATCTTATCATATTAACAACAGACACGTATAGTTTTCACGAACAAAAAACCGTTTCATTATATACAATACAAACTAAGAACTTACTTAAATATGCATTCCACTACTTTTTAATCTTGCGTTTCGAATGACTGATACCTTTCCACTTTGCACCAAATAAAAGCGAAATCATTGCGAATTTTGAAAAAATACTAACATCACGAAAAAATGCATTGTATTAATAGGTTTTAAAAACTGTTAAGTATTTGATTTCTTATTCTATGCACTGCACAGCTTTAAAACATAAATTTATCTTTCGTAACTCTTATCGATAACAACTATTGCAGGGAATTTGTTAGTACTCGAAATGATTGGCATTTTGAAATAAAGCTAACAAAAATAATTATTTCCTTTCCCCAACTTTCAACATGAGAATGTCTTATGGTTGCCTTACTCGGACAAATTAGTTTCCCTTTTTACCTTGGCGATAATTGAACTAACAAAAGAACTTGAATAATTTATTAGATGCAGCAGCTTTTCATTGCATTATAGTTACTTGAATTTAAATATCATTTTTCTTCCACTGTAATTTAATAATTGATTTAGAATGTAGATTAAAAATTACTTTACTGGTGTATAAACTTTCCGTTTCCGGTACGGTGAATAGTTACCGACATTATAAAGATGTTATTTGCAGATATTTTTCATACTCTTTAAACACAGATGTATCAAAATTGCGCACAACTGAGAATGTGAAATTATTCTATTTTATTGACATATTACCACTTTTTAATCAATTATCTGTTCTTCAATAAACTCCGCTGTTATTTTATAGTGTTCGTTAACTTTTCTTTCTTTATGTTTATAGAGCGTTTAAAGTTAGAAAATTCAATGGATGTATACATATTGTACGCAATAAAACCCAAAAGTTTGATATAGAATTTGAAATCTATTAAATATCAGTGTACTAATGAATCATTAATTTTCTCATCCATCAATTAAATTCTATGACTGTTAATTTCTCTGCATGTAATGCAAATATTGATTAATTTTCCTTTCATTTCTTTCTTTTATCTTCTTTATTTGTTTTTTTCATATATTCAAGAATACAATGGTGCATAAAGAAAATGAAATACTCTGTGTTACGGTAAGACAATGAAGTTGTTAATTCATTTAAAATGCTCATCTGCTCAACCAGGAGTGCAAATGCTGCAAGAGCTTGTTAATTTCTGGACTAGTTATTAGAAGAGATCCAAGAATTATGCAAGAGAATTTCTTTCAGCCGATTTAAATATGCAAAAAAAAAATTTTTTTTTAGAGTTTATTGTTTTGTTTTCAGCAATATTTTGCACACATTTACTACGATTACATAGTTGGGTATATAAAAATTGCATCAATGCCTCAACCTTAATAAAATTTTCTTTATATCCCGGATGGTACAGGGGACGGATTACTGGCATCCGAATGATATCCATGAAGCAACAATGACTGGTCTATCCGTATCCCATTTAATAACTTACACTGACCACAGTACTGGCGTAAAACATTCCCAGTGATAGAAGGATCATCGATTAGAGTCCTCTCGTTCTCTGGCTGATCTTGAGAGGTTTTAATAATTTCCTTCTCTTTGCAACGTGGATGCGAGTTAATTTTATTCGCAAAAGTTCTCGACTAAAAGTTCTGTGTGAGTATTTTTCTCTTGTCTTCTGCATTGGTCTCTAAACGGTGTTGAAATTGATATATTCGCAGATCCGATATGTATCGGATATTTAAAACCGTTACAAAAATTTAAAAAAATTTCGTTCTTTAATTTATATTTTGTTGAAGAAAATGCATTAAGCATTATACTTGCAAAGATAAAAAATAAATGAAAGTAATGAAGAAATGAATATGTGAAGCTTGTAAGTGATATTTTCAGAGAGGCTAGAATCAGGGTATAAAAGTGTGGTATCTGAACTATTTTATTATAAATTTTTTCAGGAGCCGGATCTTTAATCTTATTTTATTTATTAGTACCTGATTTGAAACAGAAATCATGTGGGCATACTCAAAACTAGTAAGGATTAGTTGTGTTAAAGTAAAAGCAAAAATAATATTGTTGCATTAAACATAAGCATATTGATGCGATCACTTTATGTTATTCCCCTTATTTAGTAAATAACCCTGAAGACTGTTGCAAGTTAAATCAGTCGGGTCACAAATCTCTCCATGTTACCATAACAAATCATACTTCCGGGGGGTATTGAATTTGAGATTGATCGTTACATATCGTTACAAATGTTACAGGGGAAATAAAAATATTTTTAAAGGAAGTTAATATTATAAAATTTTTAAAAAAAATCTCTTCCTCGAAGAAATATTCACAATACATCCACAAGGATCGAACTGGGTTAAATATAATGTTAAGTGACACGATAGTTAGATTCATTTAATCTGAGTCATTCTCAAAAGTAGGAATGTACATTGCCGAATTTACTGTGCACGAAAAGAAAAACGTATAGCCCTAAATAACTTTTGATCTGGTGAACAAATTTTCACGTACTAAGACTCATTCTTAATGGTTCGAAGAAGTGTACTCAAATATGTCAATTAATTAGTGCAGACGATATTGTAAGTTTAAAAAAAACAGGCGAAGAAACGAGCTTTCTCTGAATAAACAGATCCTTTTTTGCGACAAATTTGGATTTCTGACTCCTTAAGTGCCTGGGAAATATGATCCGAATAGTTAGATCAGGAGAGTAATCCAAAGTATGGATCCCTTAATGGGAATTTACTTTTTGTACATTTCGCCACATCTTGGGAATTTCTTAATCGAATTGAAAACTTTTTGCACACAATTATAAACTTCGTCTATCCATAGATAATTCCATGCAAAAATACTTTGCTATAATCCTTTTTTCCTATTTTAAAATTATCGAAAACATTTTGAATTGCAAAGGATACAAGTTTTCACGTAATTGTAAAGAATGCAATATTATAAAGCGAAATACAAAATTTGGACGAAATTTGCAGAATAATTCCCGAGAAATCGATTTTTAAAGAAGTTACATATTGTAGTACTTGAAGATCCGATCAGTAGATCAAAAGTTATTCCAGGTAGTTTTTTTTTCATTCTTTAAAATAACAGAAAACCGTAGTAGAAATTTCGTTTGAAGAAAATATATGTAATATATTTAATTTTTAGGCATTGTAATAAGTTTGAAATAATTATTAAGTAAAGAATAGTACATTATTGGAAATAATTTTAAGTAAAGAAAATTAAAGAAAAATCAAAATTTCTATAGTTTCCTTAAAAAATGTATCTCCTTTTACTTTTAATCAATAATCAATTGTTATTTTAGGTGCAAAATAACATTCAAATATAACAAAATAACAAAAGATAATACTACCAAAGAATGAAATTAAAATTTTAAAACTAAATTAAATACACATCAATTAATCTTGTAGGAAATATGCTGAAAGGTTTAAAACTTAAATCGGGAAACATGACAAGTTTTCAATAATATGAGATGTTGTTAAAACGTGACGGTGTTTCTGTTCAAATTAATGAAGGCAATTGTAAGGCGAACTTCATTTATTGTAGACCGCTTCAAATAACACTTTAAACGCTAAACTAACTCAAATAACGCTTTAAACGAGGTTTCATAATAAGGATAAAATTTCCCGTTTAATGACGAGCTGTCGTAACTTCCCTATACTGTAGGACTGTTCCCTATAGAACTGTTTTTATACGTTCATTTTCTTTTGCGAATTACGGGAAGTTTTATTTTTCCAGTCTATTTTCCTCAAATTACAGTTCATTGCGTTTATTATTTGATTGAGAAAATGATGCAATATGAAACAATAGAATTGCTTTTATTATATTCTTAAACAAATATTTTTCAAGAAATATTTTCCGGAAGTGTTTGGCACTCAGCCTTACATATGAAGGTTTAAATTAAATAGTAGTCTTACTCCACTTGTTAAAAGTAGTGGTCCATCTCTAATTATTTTCCTTTTCGAATAAGTGGAGTATCAGAATTGCTTTCATATGTTTATTATTTTTATTTACGAATTAAGTGGGACTTTCTGACTTTTTTCTTCCATTCTAAGTTTTTTTAACCATTTATTCAATTCAATTTTTTAGAAAAATATATCAGCTATGTTACACATTAAGTCTTTATTTAAATAGTGGCTAAACTCCGCTTATTAAAAACAATGGTCCAACTCTACATGTTAAAAACAGTTGTATAATTCTGCTTATTCTCAATTTCTTGCTGATACAAGTTATTTTTATTTCATTTAAAACTTATTATACCTCCAATTTATATCTGCTTACTCTAAGTTATTTCTAGAGAAGATCCCCAATTATACAAAATAGGAAAAATTATACTTTAAGTACATCCTATGTCTCTGTACCTCGTTATAAGCACAGAGGCTTTTTTGCCTCTCATTTAAAAAAGGCCATCATAACTTTATTTTATGTACACTACTGAAGTACGTATTAACCTATTTCAATTAACGTATTTTATTTATGAACATAGAGTCTAAAGTCCGAATTTTATACGGAGTTAATACATTAGTTACGTTGAAAAATAGGTGCTAATAACTATTCAGATTGGTAAAAAAGAATTCTGAAGCTAAGTATTCCAAGATAAAATAAATAAATAAAATAAGCGAACATTTAAAAATTAAAAAAATATATGATTTAAAATAAAGTATATTTAAGAATAAGAATGACATTTGAAATAATGAAGAAGATTATATTCATTGTATTAAAAAAAGGTGTTTAGGTCAATGTGTAATCACTTGAATTATTTAAAAACTCACACTACCCTGAAGTTTATTGCTAATCATTTTTGTTTCATGGAAAACACTGCAGCTTTAACTAAGTTATGTAATTTTAATGTCATTTATTTATTTAATACTGATATTTTATTTAAATACCGACGCAAATGATACTTTTTCTGTTACCAGAAAATATAGACCAGCGCCATTTTTTTTCCATTTTATTATTTTTTACTTTACTTATTTTTCAAGTATTGAGCAAAATGGACGCTCACAAAAATTAAATAGAAAAAGAAAAGTTTTAAAAAAATATTAAAGAAGAAAATGGTTGAATTTTATGGCACAAACCAAAAAATTCTAAAACGTTTAATTAGAAAGAGGGTGGAAAATAAAAACGTAAATTTTAAAATTTTAACTTTTAATATTGAAGTATAGAATTTATTATATATTTAATGGTTTTAATCTTTAGCGTTATTTAAAAAGAAAAAAACATCAATGACTAAATATTTATGAAAAAGAAACTTACTTTAAAATGCTCACCTTAACAAGTAAGGTAGAAACTCATAAAGATAAAACTTCCTTAGAATGTTTTGTGAGTAATAGAGTCCAATCCAATGGACAATTTTAACAATGAGTGAACTAGATTCCTTAGTCTCACACTCAAAAAAACTCCATATTAATAAAGCAGAGGTCTAGTAAATAAAATGTGTACATCTTATCTCTGCACCCAATGCTATTTCCTGTAATTACTGTAATGTAAGTATAATGTAATTTCTATTTCTTCCTTTATACGGGGTAAACATTATTTTAAATACATCGTAAAAACCATTAAAGTGCCTTAAAATTTTACAACATACAAAATTTTTTCCTAATGAAAACCATTTCTAAGCGTTTTTGGTATCCGTGATAAAAAAAAATTATATAAGACTGGAAAAAATAACAACGCTATCGTTATCTTAGAATTTTGAAAGGTTGTAATTTATGAAGGTAGAACCAAAAGCTAGGGAACTAATTTACAATCCATCGACTTTTAACGAATCATTCTCTTTTTTGGAGATTTTTCCTTTTGACTGCAGTATGCTCCAATTATAATACGAACTTTTATTTATTTTAAATTTTGTTACCTTAACTAAGAGAAAGTCAAGAATCTAGTTTTTAAGAAAAAAATGCCCAAATATAAGAGAGGGTTGTTAAATGCCGCTGGATTGGAAAATTGCTGCCGGGGAGAATTAGAAGTGTTTCCAATAAAAGCTGCTCAACTACCATCTGTTTTCTCCATCAAAAAGACGTCGGTGCTTTCAGTTTGTGCTTCATTACATTTTGATAGCCTTTTTCTCTCTCGTAAATATTATTTTACGAATCCTGAGGTGTATATTTTTTAAAAAATCACCAATACTATATATTAAGGGCTGTGATTTCAAAACATCCTGTACGCGTATGCAGTACTTAAAATTCTACAAAAAGTATGTTTTATGGGGCATCAGTTATGTACAATTAGCGCCATTTTTTGCATGAGTAATAAGAATAATTGGATTTAAAATTGGGTCGTTACCAAAAGACTGAGTAGTAAAACACTCTTCTAGATTAAATATCTGCTTCAAATGAATCTGCTGACATTACAGATATCTGAATATAATTCAATTACACGAAGAAGAAAGATGCCATGCTATTTGGAAAAGCATTGATGCCATGGTCTTTGAAGATATCGATTCTAAAAGAGTGAATAATTTATAAGACGTACAGAACGTGGCATCATTCCTTCACTTTCTTCTTTTTTTCTCTTCAAAATGAAACAAAATAAAATAAATAAATAGATGCCTTTTGATTGATATTTTTCTGGAGTACAAATACAGTTTTGTAGAATAAAAAGGTTTCACATTATTGTTTATGTTTTCAGATTCCTGTTTCAGGTTGTTTTTAAGTTTCCATTTAAATATAAGATCAAATAATGTGGATAGAGAAAGTTTATCCATTTTCATGATTTTTCACAAAGAAAATGTCTGTATGTATTAAATAAAGAAAACATAAAGTGCATTTAAAATATTTTAGATATGCAATACATTAAAAAACCTAATGGAAACTTTCAAGTTGGATACAAGGTTTATTGAGTTAAAAATGAAATAAAATGTTTATCCTACACACGCTTATTCTAAAGAAATGACATGGGAACAAGAAATAGAATCATTATTTTGGAATATTTTTCCCATAATTCTACAATAAAAAAACTTTTCAGTTAGAGTGTAGAACTGGATGCCCTTTGCTTTGTATTATATCTTGGAGTTTTCACTGTATATAAAATCTTTCATTTTAAAATTATTTCTATCTAAATTATTCATTTTTAGAAAAGAACCTCAATTTTAAGTCATTTTTCCCATTTTCAGCAAGAGCATAGAAAATCGCCAAAATAAAAGGAGCTCTCAATTGTAAATTGTAAAACCTATTTTAGAGTCTCTTCTTTTTTCATCTTTATAAAAAAAATTGCTCAGCATAAAATTAAAATCCACAGCTAGAACAAACATGCAAACATTTCTTGCTCAATCGATCGTGTTTATAATTAAGAAATTTTAAATTATTCTACACAAGAATTAATGCCAATTTTTTCTTTTACTTCATTTTATTTCAACGAAATGTAAATTTCTATCATTCGAAGACTTGCTTCATATTCTCAAGAGTAAATGTAGTTCGAAAAACCCTAGAATCCAATTGAGTATAAAAACAGGCTCTGGTTCAATAATTAATTTCTTGAATAGCCTAAAAAACTGTTTTCTTCTAACTGAGTCGGTTATTATGATTAAGAAAGTTTAAATTATTTGAAATAAAAATAAGAGAATCTAAAATAAAAAGGGAAAGAATACTGGGTATAAATTGAGTAAATTTTCATCTTCATTCAAGAAACCCTATTACACCTATAATTATTTTAGTTTTACATTATTATTCGACGGTATTTATGAAAATATTTTTCTTTAAGAAATAAGAACCTTAATGTCTATTGCATTGTGAATGGAAAAAACTGCAAAACTTGACGAAGCGGTGGTGCCATACCCTCTGCAGAGGATCAAAATTGTGATGGCATGTCTTCGGATCATCCTCAGGGATGTTTCCCAGATCATCGCCAGTAGCCCATTGTGCAGCTCTAGTGCGACGTAAATTAACTACAACAACAACAGCAAAACTTGTGTTGTATACCTTTTACTTACACTCACCTCTTTGAAATATGCATGTGCTAAATTTTGATGCAAATTTAACCCCTTAAATTATGCAGATTGCAGAACACAACGTTCCAAACTAGAATTTGCTAATGGGACCAATATAAAAAAATCAAAACATTTTTGAGGCACTGTGAAGTATAATCTCTACAATATTATTCCATTTTTACAGCAAACTATACGTGAAAAGTAGTCAACAATACTGTCAATAAAAGGTGATGGTAGCTTTCATCTCATGCACTTCAACTCTCTACCAGTTTCCTATACACTTTAAGAAAAATTTAAAACTATCAACATTGCATGACGAAGTTTCTACCATAAAAATTGATTTCTCAATGGAAATCCCCAGCACTGTGCGTGCCTGTACTTTTTACTTTAAATTTTCTTTAATTCTTATTACAGTGTAATTCACATAAGAGTTTAATAAATTGATGAGATATAATTCCAAGAATATAAAAAAATGTAAAAAGGTATGCATATTTACGTGTTTAATAAATTTCACCCAGTCTCTTTTTCTCACTAAATTTCAAAATGTTTTAATGAACTTCCAAACTTTATCAGAAACACGTACTTGAATAAATACAAATGACAATGAGCGTATATTGTTTCAGAAACCTTTAACTATTCTCGCGACAAAATAATCCCGAAACTTTTACTGGGAGAAATAAATTCGAAAAATAGACTATCAATCCAGACATCGCGGAACAATTCATGAAAATTCTGAATTCGGTGCATACCGACCCATCTATTTCTCTGCCAAGAGTGCTGAGTCATAACTCACTTCGAATATTCCAATTTCGTGGCATACGTAAGGAGGAATGTGTGGAATAATTCACGGGGGGATGTTCTTGCCCTTTATTCAAGGCGTAGCATAGAAATCTTATCTTCTACTACTCTTACAGTGATTTTTTTTAAGGTTTCTGACATGTTCAACTTTTATAAAAATATTTTAGATTTTTAAAAATATATAGCACAGAGTATTTTTAAGTTATTGGTAACTACCTATAAATATTTTTAAAAAAATCAGCAACTTAATTTCAAAGTGCGTTTCTACTTATTTCTTGATAAATCTTTCATGGACTTTTAATTATGTTATTGCTTTGTTTCAATTATAATTAAAAAATATAAGAAAAGCAATTCTTTTCTTCCAATTTGAATATTATGTACTAAAATTTTGAATTTAAGTTATAGAGAAGTTTGAGTCAAAATCGCGTAAAAATGTTTTTCCAAAATTAGGAAAAAGAAAATTTCAGTATTCTGGGTTTAGTTAATTTAGTGCTAAATTTTACATAATTTAGTGTTAAATTTTAGTGTTCTGGGTCTGCATGTTTAGTTTTAGTGTTCTGGGGATATTAATGTCATATTAATTAATACGAGAGACATAGAATGATACTTTTTTTTTGGCTTAAGAAAAAATAAGGAACTGGGAAAACATTTATTTCGGTTAATTTCAATGAAAAATCAAAATATTCAAGATCAAATCACTGAGATTCACACTCTTTTACAATTATTATTATTATTAATTCACCTTCAAAAGTTTTACTTTTTTTTACATAAAACAGGAATATCATCTAGTTTGGATAACAAATATATTTTTCTAACAATAGTAATTTTTTTTGGAGTTTTAAACTTCTTAAAAACCTATTCTACAACATAATAATCGATATCATACTTTTTTTTAATTTAAGGCACGTAGTAAGAATACGAAAATAAAGTCTGACTAATTAATTCTGCTAGCTTGGAGTTATTAAAATTATTAAATACTCACTTCATTTTAATGAAGTAAACACTATCTACAAAATTTAAACTATAATAAATATTATTAGAATATTTCTTATTTACATATTAAAAAGTTAATGACTAAAATTCCTTTTGGAAAAGCATGGAATTAAAATATTTCATCAATTATCTTTTTCTTTTATTATTTTTATATTTTGTTTCTCAGAAATGGATGTTGTCGGACAATTAAGCTTTGCCTTAACAAAATGAAAAGCCGTACTATACAGCTAAGATTGCATAGTTTAAATTCCTTTGAAGTTTGCGTCGAGTCAGAATTGTAAACAAAATTGTGTAAATCGTTTTCCCTTTTTTTAAACTCCTAATTGTCTCTATAATTATGACGGCAAGAAATAAAAATAATACTTTTAATGTCACTTTCAAGCATTTTTTAATTTATTTATTTTGCATTGCTTGGAAATTGGTAATAAATGTTGAAATGTGCCTAGCTATTTGATCATTATCTTTAAAATATGGATAGAAGTAATTGTCGTAACTATATCATAAATGTGTATGCATATTACAATAATTGTCCTCTGTGTAATTAGCAGAGTAATTGTTTAACTTTAAAAAATTTTCTCTATTATATCAACTCAATGCTTTATTATAATCGAGACAACACTGAAAATTTACTACGCACAGAAGGCTGATTAGTTAATATTTTCTCCTTCAAAAAATAAATAAATAAATAAATAAAGAATAAAAATCAGAGAGAAAGAAGTATTGTTTCTAAAGTATTTTTTGAGATTTTATTTTCCTGCTTGAAAGAGTTTCCTTGTCTTCTGAGTTATGTTTTAAACTGCAAGGGTATGATTGTGAATATCATTGTATCACGAGCGGCCAGTGTGCCTGACTGCGAAGCCAATGGCTGTGGGTTCGAATCCCGCTCTGGGCATGGATGTTTCTCTGTGTACGTTGTTCTCTGCTATGTGTAATGTATGAATGTGGCCCACCCTATGAACGGGTATCTATGGCAGTGTGGCGTGGGTAATGCTGCTCGCGTCCGTGACTTAGGCTCACAGGTGCCCACTGGGTAACGTTAAATGCGTAACACTGCCGACATCTTTGGGGGTGAAGAACGGAAAAGTTCAAAGCCTGCCATTAGAAAAAGAAATTTACTTACCACACTTCTACTTTAACTGATATTGATTTATATATATATATACCGGGTGATTCTAAAAAGATGGGCAAAATTTTAGGAAGTGATAGTACACACCCAAGCAAACAATTTTTATTAAGGAATGCATGGTCGAAAACAAAAAGCAAAACCGCTAGAGGACGTTAAAGTTTATGATCTTATATGAGGCAAAATCCCACAAAGAGTGATGAAGTTAAGTTATAAAAGCAAATTTAATGGCATGTGATATAAGTGTTCAAAACAGTGGCCGGCAACGGCTATGCACGCAGTACAACGAAAAAAAGATAGGCGAACATTCTGAAACACACCAGGCATATCACGAACTTTCCCTGCAGCGGCCGAAAGCTTGGCGACAAGTAAAGCAGCGTAGTAACTCGCAACAGGAATGGAACTTTCACGTTTGCATCAAACAACTTTCCAAATGCGCCAGCACCTTTGCGTTTTGTTTTCGACCATGCATTCTTTGATAAAAATTGTTTGCTTNAGTTATCATATCTTTGCTTGCGATCTCCGAGATCTGTAGACACAGTGACGTCATGAGGAGGGAAATCGTAGCTTCAGCTCTAAGAGCGGAGTGAACTAGCCCTTGTATTCTCTTTAGCCCTGGAACCTACGACCTATTGGACATGGGCAAAACGCCTTAGCAAACAGACTATCTCGTCCCCTTCAAAACGAATCTTCTTAATGTCACATTATGCTTTAACAAATTGAACCTACTGTTCTTGTTTTTAAATTCACTTGCCAATACTAACTATGTAGCACCACTCCTGCTTGGTGGAACCAAGTGAATTTAAGACTGGGGTGCGTTTCTTGTTTTTCAGTGACGCCATCTAGGGTCAGGAATACGAATTTTGTCACACACACGTCACAGTCCGATTTAGAGAGCGGACCCATTCATACATCCATTTATTCATCCACAGATCACAATTTAGACTTGAACCAGAGGTATTGATGAATCAGAGGCAGGACCTACAAAGGTATTGATTTCTTTTTAGAAACTTGGAGGACTTTGTGACTTGACAGATTTAACGTGCACCAGTCACCATTTACTATACCGACCGCTTATTACTATACCGGTCTTCGGCCGGCGAAGATTGAACCTACGACCTATTGGACATGGGCAAAACGCCTTAGCAAACAGACTATCTCGTCCCCTTCAAAACGAATCTTCTTAATGTCACTTAAATTAAAGACATTAAGTTTCGTAAAAATCACTTAATTTCTATAAAATAGAAATGTAAAAAATCAGTTTCAAATTAATTTATATCAAAAATAGTTTGCTTTTAAATTCATTAAAATACAGTAACATTTTTATAAAACGTTCGATAATTAAAATCCTTTCATAAACTACTCTATGAAAAGGTATGGAATATTTCATGTATACTTCAAACGTTACGGATATTGAAGGAAATGTTTATGAAAAGATTTCCATTTCTGCAAAGGTTTTAGAAATATTCAAGAAGGGTTCACAATCCAAAAAAAGAATAAAATGTCATATCGCCTAGCATAATGGGAGTACCAATAAACTCAAAACGTAATATCTTTTCTGTAAATCATGTGAGCTGCAATGAAAAGCATCCAATGCATGACTTTACAACAGTTCGTAGTAAGAAAAATGGTATACATGTGCTTAAGAAAAAAATATTAAATCTCAAAAGGCTCTTTTAAAGATCACTTGAATAAAAATTTGAATTAGATGGATAGTTTAAATTGTTGCGAAGTAAAGACCCGATTATCAGAAAATGTCAAGTGTGATGCAAATACCAGAAGAGGTTTTGCGAATACTCGCTTCCCTAGGAGGTGAACTAGTCTCGAATCCCAACGATTATTGACCCATTTGTAATCAGCTTCCAGCTCAAATAAACTTTAATGGTGACGTTAACACCTTTAGTGGTAAACAGATCATAGGTTAGAATCCATTGAACTAACTGTAAGAAATTTTCGCTGTTTTCTTTTTAATATAACGTTAATTCCATAAACGCAGTCCTCTAGGACGGTCAGTTTATCTTAGTTTGTAATCCAGGATTTCTTTTGTCTTCTGCGTTGGATAAAAAATAGCAAGGGTATGGTGTTGCAAATCAATAACTGAAAATCCGAAGTGAAATCACTGTTTTAACACCTGTAATTAATAAGTAAATAATTAAATGAATAAAAAAATGAAATAATTTAATTAAATTATATAATATGTTATTTTAAGCAGTTTAAACAAAAGATCTTAAGAGGACAATCGGCAATTAAATATTTCCAAGATTTAATACGCAATATCGATCAGTCAACTCCAAAACACTCATAAAATAAATTATACATTGAATAATAATATTGTTACCTTGTTCCACAATTCAGTGCAAATTTTCTCCAACCTTAAAGTTTTGAAAAGAACCACGTTAGCGTTTAAGTAGAACCACTATACCGTATCAGGTTTTCTTAGTTTAATAATAGTCGATAGTTAGTTTAGTTATAAAAAGTTTTGGACTGTAAGGTATAAAAAAATTTTAAAATCATTTCTATGAATTTAATTTCACATAGCAAAATACAAATTTTTGAACAAAATAGGTTGAATAGTTTCTGAGAAATCAAATTTTAAGGAAGTCGTAAATTTAAAGTTCGATTTCTCAGGAACTGTTTGACCAATTTTGCTCAAATTTTGTATTTTGCTATACAAAATTACAAAACTTCGAATGATGTAATAAATTGTAACAACAACCAAAAATAAGAAATATTTACTAAAATAAAAATATAAAAAATATAAATAATAAATAATAGCAATAAAAAATATATATTTACTAAAAATAATTTTTTCGCACTGAGTTATCTTTGGATAAGCAAATTCTATAATGACCTTTCAAAAAATTTTCAATTCTCTTAAAGAAAACTCGAGATATGTTGAAATATGCAAAAAGCTAAATTATCATCAAGGGGTTCAAACTTTGGATCGCTCTTCTGACCAATCTACGGAGACCAAGTTTCCTAGATTGTGACTACCCTCTATTTTTCGGAGGTCTAAAATCCAAGTCTGTCAAAAAAATATATGTTATTCAGAAAGTGCGTTTTTGTATTTGATTTCGTATTTTGAAATATCGTCCACACTAACTGATTAGCATATTTGAGGCCAACAACTGGAGCCATCAAGAATGAGTCCTAGAACGTGCAGATCCGATCATTAGATTAAAAGTTATTCCTGGTGACCTGTTATTTTTTTTTCGCACTGTGCATGCATACAAGTATAGACAATAAGGTCGGATCAAAGATATTCGTTCAGGACGCTTTTAATGAGGACAAGTTCAATGAAGTTCTCCGTCGTTCTATTCTTTTCTGCAAATTTGATGCTTGAAGTTTCGTTCAAGTCAACTGACTGGTTAGGTACCTATATAATTTTGAAAGTATCTAACGCTTAAAAACCGTGATATTTCTATTTGGCACTTTTGAAAATTATTCTTGTTTTTTTTTCATTATATATCAAAATTAAACTGATAAAACATTAGTTATTCTGATCAGAAATTACTCAGAAGTTAGTTAAGTTTTTACTAGTAGAAGATTTTGAAAACAAACCAAAAAAAAAAATTTCTTTTGTGTGTAAAGGACAGATTCTGAACTCCATCAATGTACGCAAATTTGGCATTGTGGCACTTCCTTTAACTGGTTAAAAAATGAAACGCAGCTTGACGCAATTAACCTGAGTTTAATGCGAAGTAAAAATTTAGCAAAACTTCGAAATCCTGGTATTTCAATCTGATTTTGAACAAGTTCAAAGTAAATTCTCATGACTCTTTTAGGAGTAAAAACTCTAGCTAAAGTGGTCATAAAACTGTAGCATATTCTTGTAAAAATTCTACGTAAAGCATTTCATGGCTATGTTTATAAAGTTATTATGAATCCCTTCATTCCTAACAGTTCAGCTTAAAAATGAAATAAAATGAAAGAGTCAGTTATTGAAAGAATGCACATTGGAAATCATATTTCGCGTAAAGAAGAAATAAAATTCTATGATTTTTGTACACTGTCTTATGGAAATTTATATTCCATTCTTATTATATTTTCCTCTCATACCCATGTATAAGACTGCGCAGTATCACTATTGAGAACTTCGTAACTAAGACTCACCTCATTAAGAAAAGATACCTCTTATCTCATGAGGAAAAGATTCCTGAAATTTGGAAAGAATTTTTCAAAACAAAAGCTAAATAAAAACCAACCTAAGCCTTTACAAATAAAAAACATTCTATCTTCGCCCAGTTTAAGAAGTACCGAGAAGCGTTTTCTGGAGAAAAAAAGAGATATATAAGAACACTTAGAGATAAGACGCATTGAATAAAAGACGATATTTCTCTAAATTGATTGTTATCTTGAAAGAAGACTGCATCAAGGGCTTTGGAACAGATGCGGTATCTTTCTTATGTTAAATGCTTTTATTTGGGGGGGGGGAATAAAGGAAGTAGGTCATGAGAAACTATTGTTGTTGCTATGGAAGAAGATTATTGTTGCACGGAAACGTTTCGCTGAAAGTTCAAATAAAGCAGACTATTCCAGAAATATTTCTTACAAATTATCTGATTACTTTTTTGCGTTTATATTAATTAGAACAGTAAGATCAGCCAATAGAAAAATATAGGTATAACATGCTAAGAGCAAAAACTTTTTACGAGAACTAGGAAGAATATTAAAGCAACTTTTGCAAAACACATTTTGTGTCGATTCCTCTATAATGCGCTTAACGCTCTTTATCTTCAAATCATAGGCAAATGGCTAAGAAGTATGGTAGTAGCATATAAAGCTGTGGTCTGTCCAGACATTTTGTGAAAGGTCCGATTTTGTAAAATTGTGAAAAAATTACTCGTAATTTGTGAATATAAAATAAATGTTAAGTCACATTCTTTCAACCAGGCTCCGCTTTTGTGAATTTGTGCAAATAGGGTCCGTTATTGCAAAAAAACTTTTTCAAGGAGTTTTTAAATTGTAAAGACATACAAGATTATGCTCAACACTGTAAAATTATAATTAAAAAATCAAATTTTAAAAAATAAACAGCAATTGCAGCTACTAAATTAGCGATGCAACATACAAATATTTGGTATTTAGCCAATACTGCTGAGCGCGGAATATTCATTTCGGACGAATTAAGGAAGAAGCGTCTGCTGAAGACAAAATTTAGTTCGTTTACATCTGTCTTTCTCCCCACCCCCTTCCTGGGAAAAGTTTATTCGATTAACAAAACAATAATGAAGATAAACAAATTTGTGAAGGGTCCGATTAAAAGGTAAATTATATTGTGAAGGATCCGTTTTTAAGTTAAAATATTTTGTGAAGGGTCCGTTTTTATGAAAAGATATTTTGTGAAGGGTCCGTTAACGGACCCAAACTTCTTCTAAACAGACCCCTTGTAAAGCATCTGCCTATTACCACACTTCTTGTTGAGCGGCATGCTCAAAATGCAGTCAAATAATTTCTTCAAACAATGCGCATCTCTTTTATAGAGAAATTACGTGAGCTTTTCCTTTTTGCTTATGGCTTTTAATAGTAAAGCTATATGTATTGAAATATATTTTATCTATTATTATTATTTTAGTCAGAAACCTTGACCCCATGATCTATACACAACCTGTGTTCATATCTATTTAGTAGAACCAGGCCTCTGAGAAATGTCAGTTTAATTTTAACCATCCTGTATAAAGAGAAAAAAAATCTTCAAATGCTTTCTATGTCATAAAATTGTACCATTTATAACTAGAGATTTTATTTAAGCAATTGAGCAACTTAAATTGTTGTTTTAGATAGAATATCTCAAAAATTAAGACGCAATTAGTTTTATTACAATTAGTTTTATTAAGTAAGACAAAAACAAGACAATGAAAGCATTGTTTAATAGGAAAAAAATAGTTAAAATGCTCAGAAATCATTTTTTTCTTCAGACAGTTTATTAAAAATATACGGCGTATCGCATTTATTAACAAACAGTAGAATTAAAATTTAAAAACAGCGTTTTCAATGCTCTCAGCTTTTCTAAATTCTTACACTTTTGTATATATTCTTACATACATTACATTCTTATATAATTTATTCATCATTGGAATATATATTATTATTTCACTTATAATTTTAGTTAAAAAATTATAAACTTCTACCGCTGAAATAAAATTTAATATTTTTAATTTTTTAAACACAACTTACAACTTACTTAACAACTTACAATAAAAAACAAGGTTTTTAAATTTTGGATCAAACCAAAGTTTGTATTTACAGACGATCACAAGCTTCGCTCTTGCAAGATGTCTTTTTTTATTGTTTCAGATTTTTATATTAGCATTCCTTCATTTTGTTGAAATGAATTTGAAGTATGATAAGTATTTTACCTTAAATTTGACGCAGTATAACCGCGTCCGTTTCTATTTTTCTACCAATAATTGAAAATACAAAGTTTATAGGTGTAAAAAATTAAGTATTTGTATTGTTTCTTTTCTTTATAAAATGATGAATAAAATGATAAACCGCTATTTTGTCTAAAATAATTGTTTTAATTGTAGTGAAAAAATATCAGCATTAAGCAAGGTGTTAAATGTTGAAATCCTTATCTCCTATCATGCGTTTCACACTCGCGAAGTGTCGTTTTTTTTTTTTTTGGATTCTTATTTTTATCATGCATAATTATTTACACAGTTTCTTTGTATTGAAAAGGAATACGTAGCAAAATTAGTATTTTTCTTTAAGTTCGGGACAGTATAACATAATTAATTTATTTTCTATGCAATTAATCTTCAGAAACATCTAACTCAAAGATTAAAAAAGTTCCAGTACCAGCTGTAATAAATAGAAGCCTAAATTACTTCGTCAGAAATTACAATATTAGAAAAACAAAAATTGCAATTACAATCGTTTTCTTCCTTAATTTTCAAAATAGTAAGAATTATAAAAGCATTACTCTATGAAAGAATTATTTAATTATCGTTTTTATTTTACTTACTTAAATGATTCCACACATTTTTAGTACATAAAAGGTTTTTAACGGCTGAAGTAAGTTCTACATTAATTAATTTTTGTGAAAAGTTTTCTGAGTTGAAAAGTTATGTGAGCATAAACGGATAACGAAGACTGGAATATTCCGCCTTCTTTCAAAAAGTTTGTGAAAAGACCTGGCCACTTCAAAGAAGCCTTTAACTTCTATAAACTGAGAGTGGAATTAAATAGGTATTTGGACTCGTAAAAGTGCGGAGTTAAACATTTAATTAGAGCATTTCGTATCAAATCTAACACTTTAGAATATTTTTGCTTTGCTTTTTAAGTAAGTTGTTGGCATTTTTTACTCATTTAAGATGAACAAACAAGAAATACTAAGTTTTTCTCCTAAAAAATCAAAAACTGTTTTAAAGGATAAAAAAGGGTATTGTAGAAGATAAAGGTAAGAACTAAATTCAGTTCTTAGAATCACATCATTGTTTGCTGCGATTTAGAGGAGAAATTTGTTGAGAAATTTCATACCTATTTAAATGAAAAAAATATTATAAAAGTCATCGGAATGTTATTAGTAAAAATGTAGACAGATTTAACCCTAAATAACTAAATTTAAATCTGTGTGACCCCGTATTCGACTCATGTAATACGAATTAAAGACGTGTCATTTTTTCTCATTCTAATTATGTATGGCTTTATAAATCATTCTTAATAAAAAGCGATTCGCGGTCGAGAATTTGCATCTCTTTTTTAATAACTCAAAGATTCCTTTAATTTACATACATGACCTAAATGTGCCAAAAAAAAGGAAACGCAGTGAGTTATAACCGTATGTAATTTTGTGGAATACTATTCATGGGGCGCATTATGTTAACTCTAGATAATTAACCCGAGATAATTAAACTTAACCCTAGACAGTTAAACTTAAGTTAGTGTTACTGAGCAGCAGGGACTAATATATCTATGCTGAGCAGCTACCGCCGCACCCGTCTCGGGATTGTCCCCTCCGGACTCCCCTGTCCATCGAACGATTCTGTTGCTTTCTGTCGGGCGTGACTCGGGGCCATGGAACCTCGTGTCCATGCACCACTGGGTCCACCGACTGTTTCGAGGATTGCCGCAATTGACAGTCAACAGTATTACCTGGATGCTCCCAATGGGAGCGGGTCAGAGTGAAGCCTTGCTTACTGAACAGCTAATTATTCAACTCATTGACAACGAATTACAGATGTGTCAATTTTTCTCATTCAAATTATGTCTGACTTTATAAATAAGTTTTAATAAGAAGTAATTCGCAGTCAAGACTTTCTGTGCTTTAATAACTTTAATTTACATGCATGACCTAAATGTGCCGAAAAATAAGGAAATGTAGTGAGTTAGAAAAGCGTATAATTTTGTGCAGTATTATTCAAGGTATGCGTGTATGATAACTCTAGATAAGTATTACAGTATAATTAAAATTTTTAAATCAGTTTTAGTCAGAAATAATTCGCAGTCGAAACTTTGCGTCACTTTTTGCTCTAATAATTCTTTCCTTTAATTTACGTACCTGATCTAAACGGTCCGAAAAAAACGCAGTGAGTTAATAATTTTGGGGAGTACTATTCAGGGTACGTGTGTTAACTCTAGATAATTAACCCTAGATAATTTATAACTGAACACTAGATAGTTAAACTTAAATTTGTTTTATTCTGTAGCTAATCACTCGACTCATGGGCAACGTTCTCATTCCAATTATTTCTGGCTTTGTAAATCATTTTTAATAAGAAAAAATTCACAGCAAAGAAAGTAATCTAGTTAGTTTAATTTCATCATTATGATTACAATTATTTTAGATTTATGTTGCAGCAAATACATTTTATGTTTGTTAATATCGATAAATTTTATGTTGCATTATTGGTTCAACAGCTCAAATCCCAAGTTTGACTAGTTGAAAATGTTAAATACAATACTTAATTTTTATATAATGGGAACCTCGAAAGTTAACCATATTTTGACAAATATTTCAAACGAAATTATTTTTATTGGTTATATCAATGGCTTTTTGAGTAGTTTAGAATTTTCAATTTTTGATAAAAGGACCAGCATTAAAAAAATGCTGCTTGTTACAGCCGGTATTACAATTTCCTAAGTTTACCCTATGGCTCTAAATCCTTAGCCCTATTATTTTACTATAAATCTTAACAAATATTTTATAGATTAATTTGATTCATAGTTTCACGAAAAAGACATTAGCACTATCCATTCACACTGGGCCACGGGGTTTTTGGCCCACGATGCCTTTTTTTGTGGCTTGTGAACCGATTTACTAAAATTTTTTACTTGTTTGCGAGAAAATTTTCTGAAAATCGATTATGTTTCAAATGCTTACTTTTCTTGGTTTCCTTGAAAATTAGGGTAATAAAGCTACTTAAGAATATTTTCCAAGGGGAATGTACCGTAGAAAATTTTTTTTAAAATACACAGGGTTATTTAGAAAAGATGAAGTAACTTGTTCGATAATTCTTTGCACTCATCATCAGGGAGCTTTATGTAAAATTAATTATGTAAAAAACGGTGAAACCAAACAAACTTATGATAAAATTAACCAGAAAGATGGACTGATCTTTAAGACGTGGTTCCCAGCAGATCACCGAAGTCAAGCATCACTTGCTGCTGTCAGTGAGTGGGTGGGTGACCACTTGGATCACTCTGCGTAGGGACCGAGTGTGTGCTGTATTGGCCCCGTTAAACTGTTCTACCGTAAAGGGCTTGACTTCGCGTACAGGTCGGCAGTCTAACAAAGTAGGGGACGCCATCCCCTCTGCAGAGGACCGAAATTGTGATGGCATGCCTTCGGATCATCCTCAGGAATATTTCCCAGACCGTCGCTAATAACCCATTGTGCAGCTCTAGTGCGACGTAATTGAATTACAACTTCAACAAGAGTTAGAATTTATATGTCATACAAATATCTAAAAACAAGCCTATTCTTGAAATTATAACACTCAAATTCTTGGAAAATGTTAACTTTTTTTTGTAATCTTGAATTGAAAAGTAAAGTGTCAACATATTAACACATACTGATCATTCATTGGGAAATCTATGCCCAGTAAAGGAACATACCTGTTCCTTCACTGGTTAGAAGTTGTTTTTGGTATTTTTAACATACTTTTGATGCAAAAAATTAAAGTTTATCTTTTATTTTCACTAACTTAGAGAAAAACCCAGTAAAGGAACATTTGTTCCTTCTCTGGTTTTTCATCGATTGGTGATCCAGTGAATAAACACCCCCTTATATCAGTACTTTGCTATGATGCTTATGCTATGATGCTTAAAAAAATAAAACGTAACTTCAATAACTATATTTTAAATTCTCTTTTTCACAGTGAGAAAAATAAAACTATTACATGCAATTAATTCTACTTCAAACATATAAATACAAACACTCATCTTATAATTTTTTCAAAGAAACAAGGTGTTGCAGAGATAATAACAAATTCAAAAATTTTTCCAGAGAAGTCTATTTGACCAGGTAATCCAAAACATTGCTAGATGACTTCCTATTGTTTGGCAGTAAGCTATTGTTACCAATCAATCTAAAGAAAAACTTTCAAATTCTTATTTTTAATCAATATATATGAAATGTTCCTTCACTGGTTGGTTTACCCTATACGTTTTTATTTGGATATAAAATTGACGACAGGTTGTAACACGATTCCTTTTCTTTCATTGTGCTATTTTAGTAAATGTCGTGTTGTGTAGTCTCCCAGCTATGCTCTTTCATCTTCATTACGAATCACACAACATAACTAATACTTCTATTCAGATAAGTACTTTTTTTTAGTATGAAAGTGGATATATAATGAATACAAATCATTAGTGGGATGGAGATTTTTTAGTCCATTTCTAGTCTAAATCTGCTGCGTTATGAGCAAAAGGAATTTTATGTTTGAAATATAAACATCCGCATCGGGCAAGATCAAGAATTTTTATTTTATTTTATAACCATCGTTGAACAGCTGATCCAATTTTGGGTTTACGACTACTAAAGTTCAACTCCATGGCCTTGTAATTTTGAACCCAAACCAAAATACAAGGGAACTCCTGTATCAAGTATTGGGTGAAATTTGCTTTTGTGGAGAACTTTTTGATGGAACTAACCAGCATTTGCGCTGCATGGAGAGGAAAACCACGGAAAGCTTAAATGGCTAGCCTGACGGCAAGGAGACTGTAATTCACGATCCGTCTACCACTTAGGAAACTTTACGTCAGCACTGCGATTGGTGTGAGCAAGAAGCACAATTGGTATTTACCAGTCACAGCAGGGATTCGAACCTAGTCTACCTCATTGGATGGCGAATTCTCTATCCCCCGAGTAACCACTGCTTCATTCTGTTTAGTACGGTTAACACATTTAAAATGTTTTGAATAATACAAAGCTAAACATCTTTTAACGTGGTTAAGTGTATTGAGCTAATTTAACATCACCATGTTGTGTCAAATTCAGATTTAACAGAGTGACATGTCTGTTAAATGCAAAAGAAATGCATTCTAAAATATAAATTGAGGGAAAATAAGCAAATCCTAGGAAAAATTTCATAATTTTAAATTCCTCACTTGCGCATTCTTACCAATTTCTTCGGAATTGATAAGAAATTAACAATAATCATTTCAAATTTTGAATATTTTTAAAACCCTGACATGGAATATTGAATTTTTCTACTAGAAATACGATACATTTTCGCAACTGTTCTACAAGCAATTTAGTAAAGAAAGCATTCGCAGTAAGTCATGCGCAAACAGTTTCAAAGTACTTTAGATAAGAAGAAAATAATGTTTATTTATAGATCTGAAGAAACGTAAATCCTTTGAAATCAAATAAGTAATATTTATTTTTCTCAACGTGAAAAGCTTAAGTTTTTATCTAAGTAATTCGAGAAAAAATCTTTATTTTTTTTTCATTTTAAAACTGGGTATAATTACAAACATTTTATAGCTAAAAAGTAAAATTTATATTAATTCGCAGTAGATTTTGTTCATAAAATTCATAACATTATAGAATTAGTAAATATGTACTTTTAATAGACTTATATTTAATAAGAGTACAGTGTTCAAAATTTGAAACGAAAAACTTTAAATCTTCAGTAACTTTAGACTTAAAGATTGTATATTTCCGTACTTATAGTAATTTTCAGTTTATAAGGGTTCCTAATAATGCTGTTAGCTTAAAAGCTGTTGGCAATAATTTATATGGCCGGGACAGCGTAGTTGGCAGGGAGCTGAACTCACGTTTGTGAGAACGGGGGTTCGAATCCAGCCGGCCAAAGACTCCTCGTTTAATAAATGATGACTGATGCACGTTAAATCGGTCGGGTCGCAAAGTCCTCTATGTTCCCATAACAAATAAGTACCTCTGGGGGTACTGAATCGGAGATTGATCGCTCTCGGGTTCAGGTCAAAATTACGATCTGTGGATGAATGAATGGATGTATGAATGGGTCCGCCTTATAAAAAGGTGTGACGCATAGGTGTGGCAGAAGTCAAATTNTAGATAAGAAGAAAATAATGTTTATTTATAGATCTGAAGAAACGTAAATCCTTTGAAATCAAATAAGTAATATTTATTTTTCTCAACGTGAAAAGCTTAAGTTTTTATCTAAGTAATTCGAGAAAAAATCTTTATTTTTTTTTCATTTTAAAACTGGGTATAATTACAAACATTTTATAGCTAAAAAGTAACATTTATATTAATTCGTAGTAGATTTTTTTCATAAAATTCATAACATTTTTTTTTACATAGAATTAGTAAATATGTACTTTTAATAGACTTATATTTAATAAGAGTACAGTGTTCAAAATTTGAAACAAAAAACTTTAAATCTTCAGTAACTTTAGACTTAAAGATTGTACATTTCCGTACTAAAAGTAATTTTCAGTTTATAAGGGTTCCTAATAATGCTGTTAGCTTAAATGCTGTTGGCAATAATTTATATGGCCGGGACAGCCTAGTTGGCAGGGAGCTGAACTCACGTTTGTTAGAACGGGAGTTTCAATCCAGCCGGCTGAACACCCCCCGTTTATTAAATGATGATTGATGCACGTTAAATCTGTTGGGTCATAAAGTCCTCTATGTTGACATAACAAATCAATATCTCTGGGGGTACTGAATCGAAGATTGATCATTCTCTGGTTTAGGTCAAAATTACGATCTGTGGATGAATGAATGGATGTATGAATGGGTCCGCCTTATAAAAGGGTGTGACGCATGGGTGTGGCTGAAGTCAAATTCTTGGCCATAGATGGCGCTACTCTAAAACAAGAGCAATCGAATACCCTCTACCTTAATGGCTGGCTACAACAACAACAATAATAATTTATATAACCATAAAAGTTATATAAAGATATCACATTAGCCACATTTTGAAATTGTGTGATTTTTTGTCCCTACAGATATGGAGTTGCGACACTCAAGATATTGGATGTGACTGCAGTTGAAAGATATGGTCCTAATAGTTAAGTTCAATTAAGTTAATATCAATTTTTATACTTCGGAATTTTAAAAAAGTTTATAAGTACGTAAGTTACCATTTAACATATATTTTGAAATATTTTATCAAGTTATGATAATAAAGAAAAATTCTTCGCTGAAATTTCCTTTACATTCATGAAACTAGGTATATGGTTTAACACATCGTAAAAGAACAACAATATTATTTAAATTAAAAAATCCTTTTTTTTAAAGTTTAAAGACTTAATTTTGCAAAAAAAAAATAATAAATAAATAAAATAATGGTATAATAGTCATCCCTGCATTTTAATGTGGTGAGCTAATTTGCGTTAATTACTATTAACGTGTTATTTATTAGAGAAGTTCATGTAGTTTTAGTTCTTAAGGAACGAGCAAAGCTAAAAATTTTGCTGACCATTATTTTAACACAGAGAAAAAAGTATGGTCAAAACTATCAGAACATGCTAAATTTAGCGTAACTTAGGCTCTATGGGAACACCAATATACTCTGTAATTTTTACCGAAGCTCTTTGGTAATGGTTTTGGTAAAATTAGCAATAAAATAGGGTTTTTCAATATGTGATAAGATTTGGTAAATGTGGTAAAATTTGGTAATTTTATAATGATAGCTCAGAGCATGGCATAAAAACCATTTATTCCGTTAATTTTCTATTCAGTTTTGTATATATTACTTAAGGGGTGATTATAAGAACTATTGAAAATCAGAATTTCCGGTCTACGATTACCAGATGAGCATAAAAATTACCAAATGTTTGGTTTGAATACTGTATATTTTGATTTTATTAACCAGCATATCAGTGTTTTATTAACGAGCATTGATTTTATTAACCAACATTTTTACCAGAAATATCATTAAAGTACAGTACGGTAATTTTACCGGAATCTTTTTTCTCCGTGCACAGCAATATGAACGACTAATTTTTAATATGTTAACACACGTAGTATAACGAAAACTTCAGTGATCAAAACCGTAAAAGAATGTAGGAACCATAAAGTTTCATTTGCAGTCATTTATCAAATTTTTATTCAAGACATTTATTACAAAATACTGATATTAGCTTAAAATAAGGTTGCATTAAGTTTCAATGGTTTCATTATGCTCCTCTAGCATATTAAGTCATAATAATAATAATAATATCAGAAATGTTTTCACACTCTTAACATTTTATTTTATTTTTGCACTAAAGTGCCATTAATCAACGAAATTCCAAAGGTCAAACTCTCTTTGGGAGCGTCCATTTATAGAAAGTCTAAATGTCAGTATTCAAAGAGTTTCGTTATGCTATATCTTTGAGCTATTGTGATATCCCAATCTACAGCTCGTAGATACAAACTCTCAAATTCGGAAAAAATATGGTTGCATGACCTCATAAACTGCAACATTTTACAACACAGAACTTACCGCCCTAAATATTCATTCGCCAATGGCGAGTGAAACTTTTGAGGCTTGTATTCGATGCGTTATTTACTAAATTATATTAAATTGGTGAAAAACTTAACATATGTATGGTTTTTCTCCGTTTTTGGCGTTCATTAATTGTTTATTTTTTGTTCAAGTAAAAATAATGTTTCAACACATTTTAAATTATTTTGCGTGACATTCATTGCGTTTGGCAATTTATTTACTTTTTTCCAAAATGAATATTAGTACTTTCATAAAGTCAATATGAGAATATCAGTTAAAATGAGTTGTTATGAAATATTTTTAATGCTACAATCTGTGAGCTAAAATTTAATATTGGTTTGTCAAACGAACAATAAAAAAACTGTCAATAAAAAAGTCGTCTCAGCTTTTCTACGAAACTGGAATCTTGTTCAGTTAATAATCAATATTTATTAATTACTTTAATAATTATTGCAACATTAATTGAACATTAATTCAAGTAAATATTGATTGAACACACATTCATAACACATATTAATTAAATATTGAACTTTAATTAAAATAAACACAGCGAAGAATATTTATTTAAGACTGTATATTTGGATTTAAGTATAATTCCATTTTAGTTTCCGTAGCTTTTTCATAAGTAAAATAGTTTAAGTAATCAATTTTATTATTTGTTCTCATTAACTCCATAAAAACTCTTACAATATTTGTTAAAAAATTGTGCAATCAAATTAGTTTATGTATAATTCCAATTTTGATTTTTAAAAAAAATATCTAAGTGTTGCTCTTTTGTAAGCTCAAATGTAAATTTTTTTGACAAATATAAAAAAATCATTCTCATTAATATTTAAATTATTTTTAATATTAGTGAAAATTATTATTATTATTAATTATTATTATTATTATTATTATTATTAATATTATTATTATCAATATTATTATTAATAATATTATTATTATTATTATTATTATTATTATTATTATTATTATTAATTATTATTACTATTATTATTAATATTATTATTATTAATTATTATTATTAATTACCATAATTATTATTATTATTAATATTATTATTATTAATATTATTATTATTAATTCTCCTACATATTTAAATTATTTTACTTTCATTAACCTTGATGTTATTTTTTTATTTTAATGGTCTTTAAAAAATGTTTTTTTTAATTTAGTAGCGTTTTTATATTATGTAATATTATGTTTATACTATGCAAAGAAAGTGTTTCCATTTTTCCCAGATAATTTCCATCGCAATAAATCAAAGTTGCCAATATAAAGCTAACAAAAGAAATGTAAAACTGCAATAAGATTTCCAAATGAACAACTTCTACTGTAAAAACAAATGATGGTGAATTATGTGTAAAACGTAAATAAAACACGCGTAAAATAAATTGCGTATTTCAAACCTTCAAGATGTTTTACGAAATCGAGAGAATAATAAATTCATCATTTCGCACGATTTATTCTGTATGTTACAGAATAATTTTCTTTGAAAACATTAAACCTTAAAATGTATTGCTTCTTTCAAAAACTTTGGCAAAGTATTTTTCACTCTGTGATGTGGTTTATTTAATAAAATCCCCTGAGGTTGCATGAATCTGAGGATTATTTACACTTTCTCATCCCTAAAAATTTAAACTGAATCAAGATATTTTCATTCAATGTTTCATAAGAATCATTTTTCTTAAATTTTTTAAAACAAACTCATCAAATGTTTTTGTACACACGCATTAAAGAGGGAGATATTTTTCTCAAGCCATTTTTTCGCAGCAAAAACTTCAGTTCTATGCCATCAGAAATCAATGATGGTTCTTGATATTGCTTTTATAAGATTGCTTTTATAAAATTAACCTATATTGTTTTTTCATTTTTCACTAGGAGATATTAAAATTATTCGGAGAAGTGTCTTTTTATAGAATAAAATGTTTATTTTTATTTTTGAGTTGAACACACACAAACTTCAATCGCAATTTCATCTAAAGCGAAATTAAACTTGCTGAATTTAACTGTTAAATATGCATATGCAGCAGGCTCATTATATTCCATAAGAAAATGATTTAAATTGATTAGAGGATCCTTTCTTTCCCATCTTCGATTGTGTATAAAAAATTTAATTTTTCTTTTTTATATTTTTTTTTATTTTTAAAAACTTTTGATGATAGATTATCCTCTTAGAGCTTATATTTTGTTAATTAAAATTAAAAGCATCATAGAAAACTTTTCTATTCTCGAAACCACAAATTTATTTTTTAGCAGATTTTCGCAGCAATAGCAAATAGTTCAATTGAATTTAACTTAGTTTATAAATGACTGATTTAAGGGAAATATGGTTTGATAATATAAACTCAACCAAAATAATCACTCAATAGTTATAATGAACACGCATGATCTTGCGCAACACCTATCGAAGTCGGAAGTTATGAAAGAGGTAGATAATTAGAATTGAACAAAAAGATAGATTATTAAAAAGTTTGATCCCCTCCCAGTTAATTTTTAATGGTATTTAAACCTCACTCTCGATTTTATTTACGGTTTATGTGTTCCTATGACAATATGTCCCTTCGATAATGCTATTTTGAGAGCCTAGATGGTGACCTGAAACTAAACTCTTCTCATTCCAGGAAATCGATGTTGTGATGAGTTTTAAGTTGTTGCTCATCGTTCTTTTAATGAAGAATATGGCTCCTCAAAAGTAAAATATGTGGCTCCAACACACTATCTCTATGCTTGCGCCAGTCACAAAGTCTCTTTCAAAGACATGCAGAAGATGCGGTCTTCTATTACAAAGTCTCCTCTGCTCTTTATATCAAAATTTAAATGCTCTAATTAGATATCGGAGAGAATGTTTTTTTATCCTTATTTGTACTTTTAAATAGAAAGTTTATATATATGTAACATAAAAAGCTTCAATTAATCTTTTTATGTTAGTTTCTTCGCTATAAAACTTCATCCTAATTATTATNGCGTCAACAAATGTTTGCTTTACAATTAACGAGCTCTACATTTCATGAGATGCATTAATTGTATCTCACTGTTAACACTTTTCTGTATGCTAATAGTATTATTATTATTTTTTTCTCACTTATTTTTTTTTTTTCATCTTGTAACCTTCGCAAATACTGTATCCGTGTTGTTTAGAAATGATTTTCGAACTTTCGATTAATTTATTATTCAAAATTTTGCCACATTTTCTAACTATTCATGTTTTGAGTCTCCTCTTGTTTGTGGATTTTTCTTTACGGCCTCCTCGCCGTAACTCTTCTTTTTGAAATTGTATCTGTTTTCATGGGCTTTGGACAGATTCTGGTTCTTTTCATCATCCCAATATGTTTGTTACCTTTTTTCAAAGTTACTTTTTTTTTTATTGATGCCTCGCCTATTATGTTTGAACACTCGAACTCCAAAATTCCGTTTTCGAAGTAACTACTTTTGTTAATTTTAAGATTTCACTAAATTCTTTGAAGCCTTCCGGTTGGAGGCAGGGAATCTTTGGATCTTAGTGAGGTCGCTGCTCTGCGCGCGCGTTGCCCAACCTACATCAACTAGGGTTTTCCCCGGAGTTGCTTCTGCCACCCTTGCCAACACCTACTCCCTTGCCCATCTTTCCGCGTGTTGCCATGGATCGCCACCAAGCCTACCTTTTTGAATCCTCTTTTTTTTTTGCTGAGAGGTCAACATGCGCGCATTTAGAGTCTACAGTATTCTCCGGATGCCCCCTAACGGGGGCAGGACGGGGTTAAGCTTTGATTAGGTGGATAGGAACGTAATGTCGTTTCGGAGCATTGAATATTCGTTAGTCTTAAAAATCAATCCATTTCGATCCGGCATTGTAAGGTTGTAGCTAACAAGGGTGAATGCGTTATTGATTAAAAATAAAATCTTGATAACAAATATCAAATGCACCGAAGCGACATTACTTTCCGGTCCACCTAATATATGCAAAAATCTGGTTGCCGTGACTGATATAAAACGTAGGAATAATATCTGGGAAACTCTGGAAGGCTCCTATACTATCTGGAAGGCTCGCTTTTTCAAGTAGGCATAATGAAAGGCAACTTATTCTGAATGGTGCTCATTTCGACAGCTATTTCTTCAGAAGTGAAAATATTCGCTGCAGGGTTTAGTCTCTAGACCTTTAGCCTATAAAGCATGTCTGAGATACTTTATGGAGGACAACTCGCAACCCTTTCCAACAACTACTTAAGACCTGGATATATCGTTACTGAATGAGTAAAACAAATGGAAACAGGAATAGCCAATTTGTCTAAGTTCCTACATAAAATTACAGCATGGAGGATATATATCAGTGGACCAAATCCTTTATTAACCTATCTTTTTATTCAATATTTTTTAACTTTCATGCCTTTTATCTCTTAATTGTGTTGCGCCAAGCATACGCGTACAACTATTGGATGGTTTAATTGCTTGCATTATATGAAATTTAATTTAAATCAGTTCACTAATTCAGAAGTTATTGGCAAAACTTAAAAATTGTCTTAATTTGGAGCATCAATAAGGTTTGAAGGAACACTGTTCTTTCCTTATGAAGCTCTTCAATTGTTCAGTGAAGCGTAAACTAATTTACCTGTTAATTTTAGAAAAACTGCAACACTTTGCTGTAGTCAACTAGATTAATTTATCGCAAAATACTTAAAATATCAATAAAAAAAACTATCACTGATTTTGTACAAAAGCCAGAAAATATTAATTGTTTATCTATTGAATATTTCATAATTTCGTACATCACACTTTTTTTCTCTGTGTATGAAAAGAGCTTAAAAAATAAGATGCAGAGAACTCCCTCTTCAGAGCACATTTTTATGAAAGAGTTATTGTTCTGATTTTTTCTTTTCTTTTTTTTAGAAATGTTTCAATTTCTTTGACACGCGTCAAAGCTTGAATACACTTGGTAACCCTTGAGCTAAATAAGATGTCACTTTTCAAACACAAAATACAAAACATAATATACTAATAATTATAAAAATAAAATTTCCTTTTTTTATTTATTTGAAGGAGGCTCTTCAAAAGAAGAAATAATATTGTTCCTTGCATTCGACACTCAAAAATTTATTGGAATCATTTATTAACAAAATAATTTACTTAACTAAGTGTGAATAAATAAATGAATAATGTTTATTAAATTTATCGAGCATTCTTATTAAGACATTAATTTTCTAGTTTAAGTGGAATGTTAGTCACTTAACCTATTTTACATTATCCATTTTTCTTTCACTAGTTATCTCCATTATCTAATAAATTTTTATGAAAAAAATTTTTTTTGTTATGCTCTCCTATTCGCAATGATATAAATTTGTGGTTAAATATGCCTATCTGCTTTAGAATTGAAAATGTCCTACATATAGACTTGTTAGTATGACGTTGGTCTCATATTTGTGTGATCGTGAGGTCAAATCCAGCTAAGCGAAGAATCCCCGTGTATTAAATGATGACCTGCGCGTGTTAAAGCTGTCGGGGTCACAAAATCCTCCAAGTTCCCATGACAAATCAATACCTCTGGGAGTACTGAATTGGAGATTGATCGTTCTCTGGTTCAGTTCAAAATTACGATGTAGGGATGAATAGATGGAGCATGGATAGATTTTCCCTATAAAACTGGTTGTGACGGGTATGAGACTGGAGTAGTATTCTTGGCCATAGATGGCGCAACTGAAAAACAAGAAACGCACCCTCTGCCATAAAAATCACTTGGTTGCACATATTGGTAAGCAAAAATTCCGTAGGTAATTTCAGTTTTAAGTGCTTTAAAAAAGGTGCTATTAAAAAAGATTTGCTAAAAGTATATGTAAGGCAATGATCAGTAAAAAAATAATAATTATAATAAGTATAGTAATTATTATATAAATCAAATCTTACTTACCTTAGTTACCTCATCTTATAATTTTTATAAAGCATATTTTATAATTATCCCAACATCTCAACGTTATGAAAGTTCTAATTTAGTTTTAACTTTTCAGACTGAAATCGTGAAATTAAAAATTTTATTTTCGAATAATTTAATAAATAAGATCCAAATTTTTTAAATAAGAGCCTTATTTATTAATAATAATTTAATAAATAAGAGTCAAAAATGCAAAAAGGAGTATGATCATAACATTTTCCAACTAGTATTTTTTAGGAAAATATTTACAAGTTTGAAAAACTCTAGAATCTTCAAAATTCTGCCAATAATTGGACTAAAAAGCATCAGTTTAACCAAGTGATGTTCACGATTTCAGTTATATTTTTTATAGTACTATTTTTATGGTACAATATTTTTGTCAGTAATATATATTAATAGTACTGCATTTCTATACTTTTTTTTCGGAAACTTGAAAGAAGTTTTTTTTATATTTTAACATTAAAATAAACTTTAAAAATATATACATAAATAAATAAATACAAAATAGCTAAAATTTTTTAAATTAATACTTTTTCGAAAAAATATTTCAAACTTTTGTGCTTTTCTACATTAAGTTCAACTTTACAATATAAAATACAATGAACAACGTGCACATATTTTTTTTTATTTACAAACCCACCGATTTATTTATACCTTACATATAAATTCCTCAACAAATCATGTTTCAGATATTCTGTTTTGTTGACCATGTCAGGATGAAAACAGAATATCTTATGTCAAAGTTTCCAATAAGCTTCGGATGCTTTTTCCCTTATAACTTTATTTATTCATTTTATTCCGAAAGTTTTCCTTTCAATATTACAATTTCTGAAAGCTCTCTTTCTCGTTCTGTAAAAAAAAATTTAACTAAACAATGTCTACAAAAATAAGAAAAATAAGTTATATATGTAAGCTGAAAGAAATTTAGCACTTTCAATACTTTTTTAAAATTTGATTAGCTTCTGCCTGAGAAAGATCTCATACCTAATGACTACTTGCTAGGTTATTTTCCCAAAACATGATGGGAAGCTAGTCACAATCTGGAAAATTAAGTCCAAAGAGTTTGGCCAGGAGAGTGGTCGAAAGCTTGGACTCAAACGTTTAATTTTAATTTATGTCTTAAATGGTAAAACTGTGACTTTCAGTGATTTTTTTTTTAATATCATTTCATTATAAGTAACGAAAGTTTTCTGTTTCTTCTAGATGGATTAGTGTTAAATACAGTAAAAAGAAAACACCCTGAATATCTTTTGATCTCATGATCGGATTTTCACGCACTAGGCCGAACCTTTAATTGTACCGATAAGTTAGTGCAGATTTCTTAAGTTACTAAATCAGATACAAAAATGTATAAAAGCCAAACGCAGTCTCTGAGAATCCTGGAGCCGGGCAAGGTTGACTCAGCCTTTCATCCCTTCAGTGGGTCGATAAATGAGTACCAAGCATGCTTGGGAACTAAACACTGGGGGTTCCGCGTTCGGCTGACCACCTGACCGGAACATCTGCTCCTGCACCCCAGAGCTCAAGGTCAAGGAAACAGTAGGCCTTGGCCCTCTATGGGCTGTCGCGCCACTGAGTTTAGTTTAGTTTAGTCTCTGTATAAAGATCTTTTTTTTAAGAATTAAGTTTTAAAGATTAATATGAATAAAGACTTAAAGGTCTATTCATTTATATTACTATAACGGTTTCGGATTCTTGACAGGAGAGTCGCAAAAAAAAGAGTCTGGCATGTAAAAAAAAATGAGTATAAGATTCTGTGTTGGTAACTGTTTAACCTTTCAAATAAGGCTGGGATTTTTGTATATTTTTGTGTCTTGTTGTTTTTGATATTTTTGTGTTGTAGCTGTTATTGTTATAAACCTTTTTTTCTTCTCTCTAAGGGTCTGGGGGCTTTCCAGAATTGTAATTAATTGTAGGTAGTACTAAAAAACTTTTTTTTTACATTTGTGTTCGGGTTTTATTTTAATTATAATTTTTCCTTTTTTCTTTTTTATTATTTTTGTTCTTTTAATTCTTTTTTGTTTTGCCTTTTTTTTATTCTTTTTTATTTTTCATTTCTGTCTGACAAACGTACCTTCTGGGGAAGTGAGTAACCGGGCACGTGGAGTCGGGCAATCAAGCTGTCGGGCAATCGAGTGTCGGGAAAATGACCGACATCTAACTTGATAGTAATCATAGTTGAAGTGAATCGTATAAGACTGCATAGTAATTTTTGAGATTTTTTGAGCATTAACAAGTAGAGGAGGAAATCACTAGTTACTTTCAGTAAAATAATTTTTATTTAAGGAAAAACCAAGCTAAAAAATTTTAATTGCACATTTTTAATGATTATTTTTTAAAATTACTGTCGCGTAATGAAGATATAAATATTTTTTTTTCCTTCTGATAAGATTCGAGTAATAAGAGCTTGAAGCATACTTATAGAATTAATTTACTCTTTAAACTTGATTTTCTGAGGGAAAAAATACTCTCGACAAAAAATTAATTACTTTAATGCCAGACGAAAATTAATTAAGCAATCGCTTCAGATTTGACGATATTGCTATAACGTACATTTAACGCAATGACCCGGCTTCTCTAAACTATAACTGTGTTCTTATAACAATTTCATCTAATGAAGGCAATTAAGAATGTTCTTTTATTAAGTTTAGATACGAAGTGAGCAGAATCCTAAATGATGTCATGTAATGAAGAGGTTTCTTTCCTGCCTTTTGTTATGCAAAATCAAGTGGATTTGAAACTGTTCTTGTATGCACTGCAGATTCAAGATTTAAAACGTAAGCAATGGATTGTTAAATATTTAATTACAACAAATAAATATATTTATTGTTTCAAAACTCAGTTTAAAAAAGAATTTTTTTTAGATTTGCTTCTCAATTTTTTTTAGTCTTTAATAAATAGCTCATTCAGTCGTTATCGTATTTTAATTATATTTGCTACACTATTAAATTATTATAAATTTACAAATAAAATATTTCTTAAAATTATGCAAGTAAGAATTCGTAGATTTATTTAAAGCAGAGTGCATGATATAATAAGCTGTTTTGTTACTTGCAATTTGCAAAATATCCAACAACCGCTTGTCCCAAAAATGAACGATTATTAGAAAAACCAAATAAAAAACCGGGGGAAGAGGCAGAAATTTACATTGCAGGGGGACCTGGTCCAGAAATTAAAGTTCTCCGGTGCAGAGTTTTCCATGAATCTGGGGTCAGACCTCAAAACTTTCTTATGTTCCATGACTCCAACAATTTCATTGTATTCTACAGACTTTCAAAAGGCCTACTAGATGGCAACGGCAATGTCCGTTAGCCAAGTTATTGAAGAAACACTATTTAACTTAAATACATTTAGTGAAAGAGTGATTATAATATCGTTTTAATGTTCCGTTCTGCAATAAAAATTTCAAATTAAAATCTGAAACGTTTGAATCTGCAAGCATAAATGTATAATAAAATTGCAGGAGACATAGCGTAGCAGGAGTTGGAGGTTTAGCTTTATATCTGGACGCGAAGCTAGAGCAGCGAAAAAATTTCGATTTTGAGTGCTTGTCACAGTGTGTTTCGTTCGTCTAAGAGAACCAGCTACTTTATTCTCACCAAATGTCAAAATTATTTACAAAGTTTCTTTTTTATTGCAAAAGCACTTGACTTTACGTCATTGGCCCCCATGCATCGAATTAGTTACAAAGTTGGACGACAGATAGCGCTGAGCGCTGAAAACTTTTAGACAATGCATTTCTCTACAAGTCAGACCATTTAATCTGTTAGTTTTGTCCATAGACGGAGCAACATTGTTGCTGAAAACAGTAATTATTTTTAAAGGAGTGCTTCATAATTTTCGCAATCAGTAGCGCTATCTACACTCATGTCCGAAAATTAAGGATAATTCAGAATCACACGGAAATCAAACTCTAAAATTAAAATTTCACCTGTGGAATTATCACACACATCCTGAAGAATAATATGCAAATTACAAGAAACCACTAGATGACGCTGGTAGTACGTCACAATGACGAGAGTGAAAGAGAGGGGTATATAAGGAATGGTGGCAAAGAAGTAAAATTGTTCACAAGCGCTTTAAAAGCCTTTCAGTGCAATAACCGCATAGTTATGGTACAAAGGAAGCATTTGGATGATTTTTTACGTGGCAGAATCATCGGACGACTGGAATGTGGGCGCATCCAGCTGGAAGTATCCGAGAAACTTGGAATCACCCAGAGTGTCATCTCCAGGCTTTGGCAANGCAGCAGGTCGAGCATTTTTACATCCTTCCGTTTTTCTTTAATTAATTTTTTAATTCACTGTTTATTTTTGGTATATCCGGTAAGTAGCATCAGGTACATACAGTACATTTATTACTTCTTATTTTGGCTGGAATCATATGTGTAACTTGGATCAAGTTCCAGTTTTCAAAATAACTTGTTAAAAAAAAGAATTTGGAATGACTATCGTGTCGAATACCTACATACTAAAGATCATAAAAAGTTCGCATATTGAAAATCGTTAAAATCTGAGAACAAAAGTACACTTTATCTTCGTAATAAAAAAACATTCATTGACTTTTTAAAAACACTTGGAAAATACTAAATTAAGGAGCTAAAACTAGTTTGTGCGACGTGGTACTTTATGTTCCTCCATTTGCAGAAGTTTTCTGAACCATCCACAATCTATATAGTTTTTATGGGCTAATTTATGCTCCCAACTAAGTGTCCTTCTTCAAAGCAAATTCAAACCAGATAGCAATCTTACTCTTCTTTGAGTCAAAAACACACTCTCTGTTGTTGCCATCTTAACGATCTAAAAACTAGGGCTTCCGTAATTGGAAAAAAATAAGAGCTCTTTCGAAATAAAATAATAAAACCTTATACAAAATAATATGTTTTCTTTTCGGAGAAATTGAATAGAAACATAGTTTTTTATCCTTTCTTTTTGGAGGTTTTTTTCCCCTTGCTCTTCAATTAAAAAGCTTTTGTAGAAAAACATTATTATTGGAGCGAAATTAAAAAAGGAAAAGCTCGTGGCTACGTTAAAAACTAGAATGCGGAGATTGATTTTTATCAGTAGCAAAAAAGTGTTTTTGAAATATTAATTAATGGCAGACTGTTAAGAAGCATTTCGAAAAATCAAACAAAAATGCGTTAAAAAAAGCTACGAAACGAAAAATTGTAGAATTTAAGTAACACGTATATTCAAAATTGAAACGGGAAGGACAAGCGTGTCAGATTTTCGTTGGGTACAGGCAGGATTCGAACTGAGGACCTCCAAACCAGCAGAATCAGGCTCTAACCACCATAGATGAAAACCTTAGATCAAGAAGAGTTAGAAAGCTATATATAGTGGCACATTATGACGCACATTTCATTCGCTTAAAAGTTTTTAAGATATAACAAATAAGCAGAATGTGTAATTAAAATTATTGATCTCCTGGCAAAGCCATTGGGACCATATTATCCAGATTGCAACCCAATATACCATTGAAATTAGAAATTAGCATGTCATGATATGTCATTGTGGTGGCCAGTATATAAAGCTTCGTAACTGTCCCTGAACTGGGGTCTTCACCTGTGGTGGAGCATCGTACTTCTAACCCGGAGGTGTTTGGTTCGAATCCTACCGGCATCTACACTGTTAGAATTTTCATTCTAAAATTATGGTAAAATAACCAGCAGCTGTCTGTCCATCCGATTAACCGTAAAGTTTACGACAAAGAATATTTTTCACCTTAACGGTTTTGAAACCGTTTACATCTAGTATGGTTATAAAATCATGAATACAAAACTATGCGGTTTCTTAACCATTTACAACTACCGAGGTGTCAAAACAGTAAAAAAAGAAATTTAACTGGACATCGGAGCTGGACTTCTAATTTAATAAAGGACAGTGGAGAGTTCAGGACACTGAAAATTCTTCATGTGTGTTAAACGGAATGGAGGTGTCAACGCTGTGACTCGAACCCCCGTTCTGTCGGTCGTGAGACTGACAGATTATCTCTCTCGGCTCTAATATGTACGTGGTTGCAGGGAACTAAGTTGCTTCATTAGGTAGGCTAAGTTGGCGCAGTAGAATTATTGTTATTTAACCGTTTTAGGTAAAAATAGTTAATAAATGATTTTTCTCGCTGTTAATAGTTTCATTACCATCTTATTTACGGTTATTTGACTGTTTTGTTTAAATATGGCAAAATAACAATTAAATAGATTGCTTTTTAGCCATTTTTTCCGAGAAATTTCTAACAGTGTAACGAAAATCTCTCTCACATATTTTTCCCTCCACATCCCTTTTTTTACGTATATATTCTGTTAAATTCGACTATTATTTATTTGAGAGATATTAAACGCATTTTTGCACAATTATGGAAAACAATTTTTTATAGGGAATTTTTTTAAAGTACGATGCGATTAAATTGCCTTTTTTATTAAATGGAAAAATCTGCTAGATTGAAATCATTTAAAAATATTCATATAAATTCGCTTAAAAGGAAGATGGCTTTAATTATTAAACTCAGTATTTCCATATATATTTATTTTATTAAAAAAACGTTTTTTTACGCAATTAAGAAAATAATTTTTTCATGCATTTACTGCATCTAGTTTTCTTTAAAAGAATGAGAAACAACTGCTTTTCTTCAAGTTGTTTGTCTTAAATCAAGCGTAGTAAAAAGACGTTTTGTATTTATTATTTTTTGTACTTTCACTTTTTAAAAAAAATTATTTAAGATTTAAAAATCATTAAATCAATACATTTTGAATTTAAATACTTATTTTTCTTTTAATCTATTATTCATGTTGTTTTCTCCATCTAAAGTATCCAAGAAGTACAGTTTATTTAATAGTAAAAAATTACATTTTCTTTAAAAGATGAAAAGAGGTTTATACAAAATATCTGCCATCTTTTCAACATCGTATTATCCTTTTTTTTTTTAAATGAATTTTTATTTTTATTTTAATCAATTAGTCAGCTTTTATACAAAAACATTATTTAAGATAACCAAGAGATGAAGATTATGTTTGCCCTATTAAACTCTCTTTTCCGCTTGTATTCATTAATGCAAATATTTATTTTAAAATATTTTCAGTGGAGTATTTAGCAAACTTATTTGCAGATGCTTTCTAAAATGCATTTAAATAAAAGTTTTTTTTACCATTTAGTTAACTCTACAATACTAAATTCTTCTCTTTTGAAATTAAAAAACGTAAATAAGTGCTTTTCTTTTAATTATCATCTGTACATTGATTTTCCCCTTCCTTTGATAGAAATCATAAGCTTTTATTTGTTTATAAATTCAACATAGCAAAGCATTGTAGATGAATTGTTTTCAGTTGAAATAAATAAAATTAGAATGTTTACTTTTAAAACTCTTTTTTAATATTTTCAAATAACACACATATTTTAAAACATTTAAAATTCATAACGATATCTGCAATTATAACAATTAATTAATATATTTACAGTAATACAGTAATCATGCATTTCGTTCCTTTATCGTAAGTAATAATTTAAATAACGTTAAAAATTAGATATACGTTAAGTATTTATTTAGATTTTTGTTACGTTGTCTTAAGTAATAATTTAAGTAGCGTTAAAAAGTTAAATATTTACCCAGTATCCAAAAAAAAAAAAACCAAAAAAAACAACTCAAACCGGAAGTCTTGCAGTCCTCCTATGACGTAATAGCAGCTGAAATTAAGTCTCAGGGGCTCTAACTCAGATTAGTGTAAATCAATACACTTGTATCATCAAGAGGAAGTTACAATAAACAGTACAATAAACGTCTTTAATTGTACTGCCATCTGCTGATAGTAGAGAGAACCTCCGCCAGGAATAAGGTGAATACGTTAAGTATTTATTTAAATTTATTTTGTAAGGTTGTCTTTTAAGTAATAATTTAAGTAGCGTTAAAAAGTTAGTTATACGTTAAGTACTTATTTAGAATAATTTTAGATTTTTATTGAAATAGAAGCTTAGTCACGAAGTAATTATTTAGATTTATATGATCCTTTCTAACATGGCATTACAAATGTAAACATAAACGGTGGTACGGTGCCCTACATACCATTTGTTGCTGAGGGACTTAGCCTTTTTCGATCAATAGCATAGATATATGCTGTAGCTGAAATATTACATACAGATTTTTTTAATAAATCATTAAAATTAAAGGTTTTGTTTAATTTAGACCAAAATATTTTTATAATTTGTTAAAGCATTAAGAAGAAAAAGGAATAGCAAAATAAATAGGAAAATATTTTGTGACAAACAAATCTTAACAGAGTCTATCAAAAGAAATGGATTAGTAATTAACATTTCATTGCTCATTATTCAGTACGTTGTGGTTAGCACGGTGGAAATAAATGCAAGTATTTATTTAATTAATATATAAAACACAGAACAAAATGGCCGTAGCCAAAATAAATAAATAAATAAAATAGAAAAGTAATTAAAAAAATAGTTTTGCCCGGGTAATCGAAAAGTACTTCAATTTCTTACAATCAATTTCCCTTACTCTTGAACTCCGAAAATACTTACTGTTCTTTTACCCATTAGCAAAAGCAGTTTATTTCTTTTACGTTTAAACTAATATCACATATGTCACTGCAAAAAATTTTAGCGCTAAAGCAGGAAATAAGTTCCACTGAATACCATCCCATGTACTCTAAGTCTTAGAAAGTAAACCTTACATGGAAATAGGATTAAATCTCAAATTTAAAAGTCATTATATAATTTTAATTTTATAACTATACTTTTTATTAAATTTAACAGTTCGTAAGATACTTTTCATCTCATTAAGGTTGCGGAAATATTGATTCATAATACTGATCCACAATACTTTTTTTAAAATTCTTTGAAAACAAGAACAATATGAAATTAGTTTAAAAAAACCTAAACTTTATAAATATTAAGGTAGTTTCAAAAGCAGTTCAGTGTATATTTTCTATGTGATTAATAAAGTGTTTAGTTGAATCATGTTTCAGTTTATGTTAAAAATGGTATCGTGTACTTAATTTTGAAAAGTATTAATTCACATGATACTATTTAAGCAGGTAACGTATTGAGAATGCTGAAAATTGGGACGTTATTATAATCTAACAAGATTCAAAATTTCAAATAGTGTAAAGAACTACGGCCCACACACTGAGGATAAAAAAATGCGCTCAAAATTACCAGGATATTTTACAGTAAAAAAACAGCACTCTGAGTGCCGGTACTTCTCATAGTAATTTGATCCAGAATTTTTTTACAGTATACAGAGGAATAAATGTTAAAGACGAATCCCTGTAACGGTGATATTAATAATTAAAGGCTTGATTAATTTATTCTTTGTTTTTCAAATCATATAATATGTAATTTTGTACCCATTATATAATATTTTATGTTACATTATATTCACATAATAAAATTTATATTACTTGCATAATTATAGTTTAATAATAGAAGTTATAATGGCTTGAGATAGTGAGAAGATAATTTATAAATCTCAACAATATGCTGGAAATAATGGCAAACACTTGCATTTGAAATAGATTTATTTTTACTTACATTAATGTATTTGAAAATTTTGAAATATGCCAAAATAGTTAATTGGAATTCAGAACTTAACAGGTTAACTATTCAATAACAGGTTAACTATTAAATTCAAACAAGTTGACACGCTGATTTGCCTTTTTACAATCTCTAGCTAACCTGATAATATTGCCTTTAAACGAAACACTTATTAAATTCTGTAACAACGGAACTAATGAAGCAGAGTTACATATGAACAGCCCCTAAAGGCCATCTTTGCTTAAACAGAAAAATATATATCGTTAATGAAACGCAGAATTTTAAGCGAGATATCTTGAATTTCCACAAATGTCTAGAATAGGTTCAGATCTTCATTTACGTAAAGTAGTATCAAATAAACTTATAATAAAGGTAAAACTTTATTAATTATGCTACGTTATGTATTAATTAAACTGTTTTAAGCTAAACTACAGGGTAAGCAGAAATGAATGACACATTTTTAAATATTTATATTTTCGAAATTAATCCCAATTTCCTAATTTTCCAAAGTAGAATTTTTAATTTGATATAAAAAACTTAAAGCAAGTAATTATATGAAAACAAATTTTTGGATAAAAAAATACAAAAATAGAGTGTGCATATAATTTCAATAACAATCAATTCTTCGTTCATGTCTTATTTTCGCTCATAATTCGTTGTGCATCGGGAGAAAAAAAAACTATTTTCCAAAGTAGCATTTTAAATTTGATGAAAAAAAATTGAAAACAAGTAACTATATAAAAACAAATTTTTGGATAAAAAAAATACAAAAATAGAGTTTGCATATAATTTCAATAACAATCAATTCTTCGTTCATGACTTATTTTCACTCATAATTCGTTGTGCCTCGGGAAAAAAAACTATTTTCCAAAGTAGCATTTTAAATTTAATTAAAAAAATTTAAAACAAGTAATTATATAAAAACAAATTTTTGGATAAAAAAAAAACACAAAAATAGAGTATGCATGTAATCTTGATAAGAATCAATTTTTTAAATAGCGCTTTAAATAAAAGGCGAGATTTACAGAATTGTTTTCGTTAATGTCTAATTTTCGCTCATAATTCGTTGCTCCTCGGGGAAAAAAACTATTTTCTAAAGCAGCATTTTTAATTTGGAAAAAAATTGAAACAATTAATTACATGAAAGCAAATTTTTTGATTAAAAAAAATATAAAACTAGAGTATGCATGAACCACTTTTCCTCATTCTTACTGCTATAAATGAATATTTAATCTTGAAAAAAATTTCGTCTTTTTATCTCTATAAATTCTCAATTTTATCCAATCAGGCTGGATAAAAACAGATTTTAACAATCGTTCAAAAACAATTAATTCACCCTTCAAAATATTGTTGTTGTTTTTTTTTTACATTAAATAATTTTTAGTCTTGGTACTGAGGGGCTATTTTATCATTAAATAAAAAAATTAAAGCAATTTTATTCACATAGTTTCTTAGGAAAGAAAACTTCAAGGTCCTGGTTTCACCAGACTTTCCCAACTTGATAAATAATAATACTATGATTCTAGACGTCTAGTATATAATTAAGAGCTTCCGATGCGGTTAAAGTAAAGAAAGAAAATGTTTCAAAAACCTTTACAAAATTTCTTTTATCACCTTGGATACATATTTTTCATATTCTTTGATCACTATTAACACATTTGTTTGAACTTGAGAATTAAATGAATCTATTAACACTTCCTTATATTTAAAATCCATGCTAGTTATTCATTTTTATTTTTGCTTAAATTCATTTGAATTTATTATTAGTNAGTATTCATTCATTTTGTTCTTTTATCGTAAGTAATAATTTAAATAACGTTAAAAATTAGATATACGTTAAGTATTTATTTAGATTTTTGTTGCGTTGTCTTAAGTAATGATTTAAGTAGCGTTAAAAAGTTAGATATTCACCCAGTATCTAAAAATAAAAAAAATAAAAAATCAAACCGGAAGTCTTGCAGTCCTCCTATGACGTAATTGCAGCTCAAATTAAGTCTCAGGGGCTCTAGCTCAGATTATTGTAAATCAATGCATTTGTATCATCAAGAGGAAGTTACAATAAACAGTACAATAGATGTCTTTTATTGTACTACCATTTGCTGATAATAGAGAGTACCTCCGCCAGGAATAAGGTGAATACGTTAAGTATTTATTTAGATTCATTTTGTAAGGTTATCATAAGTAATAATTTGAGTAGAGTTAAAAAATTAGTTATACGTTAAGCACTTATTTAGAATAATTTTAGATTTTTATAAAAATATAAGCTTAGTTACGAAGTATATTTAGATTTATATTTGATCCTTTCTAAAATGGCTGTAGAAATTTAAACATAAACGGTGGTACGGTGCCCTACATACCGATTGTTGCTGAGGGACTTAGCCTTTTTCGAGCAATAGCATAGATATATGCTATAGCTCAGTGGTTACCAACTGGCGGCCTGCTGGCCACATCCGGCCCACGAAGCCTTTTTTTGTGTCCCGCGAACTAAAATATATTAGTTGCCATTTTTTGCGTACAATTTTCGTAAAAAATCTGTATGGGTTTAAAATATTTTTCCTTCGTTAAAAAAAACCTAATTTCTTCGTTTCTGTGAAATTTGACATACCAACGATGCAAAAGAATTTATTTCTCAGGTAAAAATCTACTTCTTATTTTAATTTGTAATTTAATACTTTTGTTTTGCACAACTTGATAAAAATCTGACAGTAACATTTAATGTTCCTTCAAGCATAAAAGAGTTCTATATAAAATTTTGACAAAGTTGCTGCCTGCCATTTGACTTGCCGCTCCCGGCCTCATGTAAATTGGAAACCCCTGCTATAGCTGAAATATTACATACAGATTTTTTTTAATATATTATTAAAATTAAAGGTCTTGTTTAATTTAGACCAAAATATTTTTATAATTTGTTAAAGCAATAAGAAGAAACAGGAATAGCAAAATAAATAGCAAAAGAAATAGGAAAATATTTTGCGACAAACAAAACTTAACAGAGTCTGTAAAAAAATTGTATTACTTATTAACATTTATTTGCTCATTTATTTATGCACAATCAAATTCAATACGTTTTGGTTAGCAGGGCAGAAATAAATACAATTATTTATTTATTTATTTAATATATTAAACACAGAACAAAATGTCCTTAACCAAAATAAATAAGTAAATAAAATAGAAAAGTAATTAAAAAAATAGTTTTTCCCGAGAAATCGAAAAGTACTTCAATTTCTTACAATCAATTTCCCTTACTCTTATACTCTGAAAATACTTTCTGTTCTTTTACCCATTAGCAAAAGCAATTTATTTCTTTTACGTTTAAACTAATATCACATATGTCACTGCAAAAAATTTTGGCGCTAAAGCAGGAAATAAGTTCCACTAAATACCATTGTAGGTACTCCAAGTCTTAGAAAGTAGACCTTACATGGAAATAGGATTAAATCTCAATTATAAAACTCACTATGTAATTTTAATTTTATAACTATACTTCTTATTAACTTTATTAGTTAGTAGGATACTTTTTATCGCATTAAGGTTGTGGAAATATTGATTCACATTACTGATCCGCAATACTTTTTTTTAAAATTCTTTGAAAACAAGAACAATAGAAAATTAGTTTAAAAAGACGCAAACTTTAGAAATATTAAGGTAGTTTCAAAAGCAGCTCAGTGGATATTTTCTGTGCGATTAATAAAGTGAATCATGTTTCAGTTTATGTTGAAAAATGGTATCGTGTACTTAATTTTGAAAAGTATTAATTCACATGATACTATTTAAGCAGGTAACGTATTGAGAATGCTGAAAATTGGAACGATATTATAATCTAACAGGTTTCAAAATTTCAAATAGTGTAAAGAAATACGGCCCACACACTGAGGATAAAAAATGCATTCAAAACTACCAGGATATGGTAACATTTATTGTGTTTCTGGCTCTATTGAAACACCAGAAAGTACTATAATTTTTTCCAAAGCGCTTTCGTAATGTTTTTCCGGTAAAATTAACAATAAAATATGCTTTTTATAGCCCTGCTGTATGGAAGTGAATGTGGTAAAATGCAGTAATTTTAACAGTAGTATGATTTGAGATAACGTAAAATTTCTTAGATAACTTCCATAGTAAACAATTGTTAACTTCGTTTCTTTTCTGTTAAATATTTGTTTCCTATGTAAACTATAAGTTAACCCCTACTAACCTTTAAAACTATAAAAAATGTGCTTTTGTAAATGTACTGAGCCAAAACTAAACCATTAGCTTAACTGTTACCCATCAGGATCCCAGTATCCTAAAATGGAAGCGTGAAGGTAGAGAGTTCGAAAGGTAGCGAGACTTCTCATTTTTATTTATTGTTACTCATACACACGCAGTCTTCTGTACTTATTAAAAATCCTTGTTAAATCGAAATACAGGTAATACAAGATAGAATAAGACATCACAAATGTATATCAATCGACACAAAAGGACAAGAACTCACTACCTCCACGTGACTATAAATGCATCTTTGTAATATAGGTAGGTACTTTATTTTCGTCGCACTAGAGCTGCACAATGGACTATTGAGGACAGACTTGGAAGCATCCCGGAGGATGATCCGAAGACTTATCCCAAATTGTGTGGTCACTAACTCAGTTATTTTATCCAGATCACTGTAGCCATGGTACTGCTCGGCAACCAAACACAGGACTTTCGATTTCACTGATTTTTACGAGCACGAATATAGCATGCACTCGGTGGGTCTTAGCGGAGTCGAGGATCGAACCCTGGATAATCCGGACTGGAGTCCGATTCTCTTACCACTGGGCTACCACGGCCTTTTTTGTAATGTATTTCTCTAATTTGAGGTCCCGCAGTGGACTGATCGTTAAGACACGGTTCCCAGCAGATCACCGAAGTCAAACATCACTGGCTGCGGTCAGTGTGCGGGTGGGTCACCACTTGAATCAGCCTGCGTAGGGATTGAGGGTGTGCGGTATTGGTCCTCATTAAACTGTTCTACCGTAAAGTGCTCGACTTCGCGTGCAGGTCGTCGGGCTACCGAAGCGGGGGTGCCATCCCCTCTGCAGAGGATCAAAATTGTGATGGCACGTCTTAGGATCATCCCCATGGATGTTTCACAGACCGTCGCCAATAGCCCATTGTGCAGCTCCAGTGCGACGTAAATGAACTACAACAACAACTCAACTTGACTTGATTTAATTTAATCTGGAATGCTTTACAGTTCACAGACAAATAAACGTTAAAAAAGAATCACTTTAACGGTGATATTTATATTTAAAAGCTTGATTAATTTATTAGTTGTTTTTCATATTATATAATTTGTAATATTGCACTCATTATATAATATTTGATATTACATTACATTCACATCATATAATATATATTACTTGCATAATTATAGTTCAAAATTGAAAGTTATAATGGCTTGAAATAGTGAGAAGATAATTTCTAAATCACAACAATATGCTAGAAATAATGGAAAACACTTGTATTTGAGACAGATTTAATTTTACTTGCACTATCATTAATATATTTGAAACTTTTGAAATATTCCAAAATAGTTAATTGGAATTCAGAACTTTAAACAGGTTAACTATTCAATTCAAACAAGTTGACACGTTGATTTGCTTTTTTACAATCTCTAGTTAACATGATAATATTGCCTTTAAACGAAGCACTTATTGAATTCTGTAACAGCGGAACTAATGAAGCAGAGTTACATATGAACAGCCCCTAAAGACCATCTTTGCTGAAACGGAAAAATGTATAGCGTTAATGAAACGCAGAATTTTAAGCGAGATATCTTGAATTTCCACAAAAGTCTAGAATAGGTTCAGATCTTCATTTACGTAAAGTAGTATTAAATTAACTCATAATATAGGTAAAAATTTATTAATTATGTTACGTTATATATTAATTAAACTGTTTTAAGCTAAACTAAAGGGTTAGTAGAAATGAATGACACATTTTTAAATATTTATGTTTTCGAAATTATTTTACATAATACTATAAATTATCCCAAAATTAAAGAAATATAAATTACATGCTGTTAGATCAAAATAAAATATAATTTCATAAGTTAAAAAATCACGTAATGATCTCCTCGGATGGCATGCACAAAATGTTAAAAAAATTCAGAAAGATTTAAACTTCTCAAAAGATAGAAAAAATGAAAAAAGATTAAATAAATAAAATAAAACAAATTATTTTTATAACAATCAATTCTCGAAATAACACTTTAAGAAAAAAAGACGTGATTTACAGAATCGTTTTCATTCATGTCTAATTTTCGCTCATAATTTGTTGCGCTGTAGAAAAAAAAACAATTTTCTAAAGCAGCATTTTTAATCTGAAAAAAAAAATTTGAAAACAAGTAATTACATAAAAACAAATTTTTGTATAAAAAAATACAAAAATAGAGTATTAATATATTATTAATATAGATTATATAATTTTGATAAAAATCAATTCTCTAAATAGCGCTTTAAATAAAAGGCGAGATTTACAGAATCGTTTTCATTCATGTCTAATTTTCTCTCATAATTTGTTGCGCCTTGGAAAAAAAACTATTTTCTAAAGCAGCATTTTAATTTGAAAAAAAAAATTTAAAACAAGTAATTACATAAAAACAAATTTTTGGATAAAAAAATACAAAAATAGTGTATGCATATAATTTTGATAAAAATCAATTCTCTAAATAGCGCTTTAAATAAAAGGCGAGATTTACAGAATCGTTTTCATTCATGTCTAATTTTCGCTCATAATTTGTTGCGCCTTGGGAAAAAAAACTATTTTCTAAAGCAGCATTTCTAATTTGAAAAGAAAATGAAAACAAGTAATTACATTAATTACATAAAAACAAATTTTTGGATAAAAAAATACAAAAATAGAGTATTAATATATTACTCGTATTAATATAGAGTATATAATTTTGATAAAAATCAGTTTTCTAAATAGCGCTTTAAATAAAAGGCGAGATTTACAGAATCGTTTTCATTCATGTCTAATTTTCGCTCATAATTTGTTGCGCCTTGGAAAAAAAAACTATTTTCTAAAGCAGCATTTCTAATTTGAAAAAAAATTGAAAACAAGTAATTACATAAAAACAAATTTTTGGATTAAAAAAATTACAAAACTAGAGTATGCATGAACCACTTTTCCTCATTCTCACTGCTCTAAATGAATATTTAATCATGAAAAAATTTTCATCTTTTTATCTCTATACATTCTCAATTTTATCCAATCAGGCTGGATAAAAACAGATTTTAACAATTGTTCAAAAGCAATTAATTCACCCTTCAAAATATTGTTGTTGTTTTTTATACATTAAATAATTTTTAGTCTTGGTACTGAGGGGCTATTTAATCATTAAATAAAAAAATTAAAGCAATTTTATTCACATAGTTTCTTAGGAAAGAAAACCTCAAGGTCCTGGTTTCACCAGACTTTCCCAACTTGATAAATAATAATACTATGCTTCTAGACGTCTAGTATATAATTAAGAGCTTCCGATGCGTTTAAAGTAAAGAAAAAAAAATTTCAAAAATCTTTAAAAAATTTCTTTTATCACCTTGGATACATATTTTTCATATTCTTTGATCACCTCACTATTAACACATTTTGTTTGAACTTGAGAATTAAATGAATCTATTAACACTTCCTTATATTTAAAATCCATGCTAGTTATTTATTTTTATTTTTTTTTAAATTCATTTGAATTTACTATTAGTGCATTATAAAAATCACGGAATATTAAATTTTTCTTTGCAACAAATGAAAAATTATTTACTTCTTTAATATACACATTTTTTGTTTTAGCATATCACAAAAAAAATAGTACATTTAAAATAATTAAATCGTTAATGAATGTTACTTAAATTATTATTTTCATAATTTCAAACTTTGTACCTTCTCCAAACTGATCCGTTTTCAATTTACTTTGAAAACAAAATCTGCAAAAGCGATTCTCGAAATTCCAGAATTAGTGGCAACTGTTAATCTCTGAAGTTGACAGTTAAAGATAAATGCACTTTAAATTAATCCTAAGTGAATTTTCGTCATTCGAGTTCTAAGTAATTTACCGAACTGATTAAATTCGATTTCTAACGAAATATTCAGTCTTTTACACTTATATTTACTGAATTGATGTTAGAGGGAAATAAATTACTTTAATTTCTCCGAAATCTCTACCAAATGATTTTGAGATATTTTCTTATTATTTATTTTAACAAAGTAATTGATGAACGAAAATTATTTTCATAAATTTCGATTTAAAACGAAAGTCAATCAAGATGACGATATACTTGGAACTGGATTAAGTGAAATAGATGAATTAAAATGTTTCTGAAATATATACTTATTGATTTTTTTTAATTCATTGTTGTCGTTTATTTTAATAAAGCGATCATTATATGAAGTTTGTTTTCTTAAAATGTTCATTAACATTAATTGAAGAGTTATGGAAATAAAGCTTTGCAAAAAATGCACAACTAGAGTTTTTAATTATATTAAAAGGAAATAAAGAAGTTAATTTTCTGTTTTACAAATATCTTAATCATAAGAATTTATAAACCTATATAACCTATTTTGTATAAACCTCTCTTACCTATTTTAAATAAATCATAACGATCTCATTTTTAAAATTCGTTTAAAGCATTAAAAAGTAGAGCATATTAAATCTCATTTACAGAACCTATTAAAACACAGAGAAAAAAATTGGAAAAATTATCGTTTTGTATGATCACGACATTTTCAGTTTAAAAAAAGGGAAAAATACATGATTTTAAAACCAATCTTAACCTTTAGATTTGAATTTTTGACAGAAATTTATGCAAAAAATTAATACATTTTCACTATATATTGAGTGATAAAGTATCTTTCGTTCAAAGAAAAATATATATCTTTCATTCAGTATTTAGTTAACTCTATCTGTCGGTAATGTGCAAAATTTCAACATAATTACCATTAACTTTGGAAAAAGAAGTTGTCCTCTGTTTTTAATTATAATGTTTTGAAAAACTATATATGTTTTGACCTAATGGTTAAATAAGTTTCTAAAGGCAGGATGTCAAATAGATTTATTCTAAAGAAGTTAAAACTATAGAAAATTATTCTTGACGTTTTACCTTATTGAACAGATTTTAAAAAATGGGGCTTTTTTAAAATTTTTAAATCCATCTAACTCTTTAGGGCAAATAAATTTTAGAAATGTCTTCAGAATCAAATTCATCGTCTTTCAATTGCAACAGCATTCATTTTTTAAAGGTAAAATACTTCGCTCCATTTTAAAATAAAACATAAAAACTTCATAATCTTAGTATTCCAAATACAACTAAGGAAGACTCAAAGATTTGACAACCACATAAATATATAAAAATCTTGTGTTTCTTTGAGAAAAATTCATGATGACAAAGTTTCCCTATTTTAAAGAAATTTGTGTTTTGAAACGAAAAGAAAAAGAGCACTGTCAGGGTTTCAAAATATAAAAGAACCTTTCTGTTTATGCACGAAAAAAAACATCTTGTTCATAGAATTTAAAATCTGATAAAATATGAGAAATATTTTCTGAATCACTGTGAAACATGCGTAGAAAAAAAATTCAAAATAACTTGTGCCAAGAATATTTCTAAAGAAGTTAAATACCTGAAGGCACGTTCTGTCTCTGATACTGAACGAAATTTATTTTATACATTTCACGTTTTCAGACTAGAATGAACAAAACTTTTCTTTTTTCTAAGTATGAAGAAAAAATTTACTTTCTAAAACCATTCAACTCTTGTTTAGACGAACTTCGAAATCAAGAATTTCTCGATGCAACGAAATAATACGAATTGCTTTCGTTTCGTATGTGCTATTCCAATTATAAATTTTTTTGAAAAAAAATCGATCATTTGAATATATGAATATGTGAATAAATGAATATGTGAACGAAACATTTTACTGAAAATTTTAATGAAATGTGTGAATAAATGAATATGTGAAAGAGAAACTTTTTACTAAAAATTTTAATGAAATATGTGAATAAATGAATACGTGAACGAAACATTTTACTGAAAATTTCATTGAAATATGTGAATAAATGAATATGTGAACGAAACATTTAACTGAAAATTTTCGGCGCTATTTGGGAGAATGGATAATGGTGAATAAAATAAAATAAGATACTTAAACTATTGTTGTTTCTATTTATACTAGGACTGGACCTTTTGCGAATTAAGCCAGCACCTTTCATTTGACAAGAGAGCACCACAAGGGTGCAAGTACGCCTTAGCTCAGAATCCCAAAAATAAATGGCAGCACCACTCATTCATGTATCTTTCTCAGTTTAGATATAGATCTGAAGAAGAAAGAATTCTTCAGATTCCTGTATCCATGGTACTGCTCAGCGACCGACCAATGGAATTCTACAGATTTTACGAGCCCGTATATCCCATGTACTCGTGTTATATGGGTTTTAGCGAAATTAAAGATCGAACTCCGGCTCCTTTGGATCAGAACCAGATTCTCTACCACTGCCCGAGATTTAAGATAAATCTAATGAACCAGACATCGTAACAATTAAAAGAATAAAAAAGATTCCAATTGTTTGGTGGTGTTTTAAGAATGGGCTTAGAAAGAAGAGCCAAAAGATTATTAGACGGAAATCCAGGAGGGTCAAGATCTAGAGGAAGATTTAGAACTACACTGAAAAAAAGCATATGGTAACATTTACTGTGTTTCTGGTTCTATGGGAACACAGAAAAGGTTGGTATTTTCTACTATATTTATTTTAGAATGTGTGATAAAATTTGGTAAATATGGTGTGAATTGGCAATTTTATCATAATAATAATACAATCATTTTATCATAATTGGCATTTTATCATAGCATGGTATAAGAACAATTTATTCAGTTAAGTTTACCTTTCTTTTTTGTATTTTTTGCCAAATGCGTGGTAAAAAGATCTATAATTTTGGAAACCAGAATTCCCGCTATTATTCCGTTACTATTTGAACGGAAAAATCACCAAAAGAATGGTTTAAATACGGTATATTTCATTTTTAATACCAGAATTAGGTTGTCGTTTTTTTAACCAGAAACGTAATTACCATACACTACTGTAGTTTCGCCAGAATTTTTTTTCGACGTGTAAATGGAAGGAAAAAGTTGAGGAAAGCCTGATATTACTTAAAAATTACCAACTACAAGAAAAAGGCGACCAACTGATAAAAATTGTCGAACTCTTAAAACGGTAGGGGATGTAACGCCGCGATGAATAATACAAATAAAAATATCTTTTTGGGATATCACATTTCTTTCTTACTCTCAAATTCCCGAAATATTTTCTCAAGGAAGAAAAAGAATGGTTTCACAGACATAAGAAATCTGTTCAATCAAAAATCTATTGATCACTGATAGGAAATCTAAGTTGTGTACACTAATTAAATATATAACCTATTTTATATAATGTGATTATAAACCACCTGATAAACTAAATAAGCCACATTCCACGTTCCAATTGACAAAAACAGCTCGAACACAGCATATTTCTTATGTCAAATTTCATTTTTACAGTTTTGAAACCATGCTAGTTGTAAACGGTTTCAAAACCGTAAGGGTAAAAAATGCTCCTAACCGTAAATTTTGCGGTTAATTGGATGGACAAAGTACGTCTGGTANACTAATGTAAATGTATGATAGCCAGAGCGATTTACTTACTCTTGTCAAACGGCGATATACAGCAAGTAGTCAGTTGAGTTTAGGATTGTGCATAGATTAGCAGTTTGCTAACCTTGAGCGTATCTAATAACACGCACGTATTTTTTGTTAGTGTGTGATCGTATTTCGAATAGACCACGCGTAGACCGTGCATTTAAAACTACCAAGTAATCCGAAATAATTCTTTTCTTTCAAAACCCTTTGTTGAAAGCGATGAACTGAATCCTAAATTAAGCAGTGATCTAGTGTGGATGGGTGATCTAGTTTCGCTACTGATGTAGTTTCTGACGCATCAGCTAGGTTAACTGTGACTGTATTGTAACTTGTCGTTTTAGCTTCAGTTTGCTTTTATGTTTGAGCTTCTGTTTGTTTATCTTTGGTATAATGCTTCTTTGCTATGCTTCCGTTATTTTTTAAATAATAAACGTTGTTAAGTTTAATAACGTTGTGTTTCTTTTTAAAATAGAGTTGTTATAGTTCCAGTTTTTTGTGTTTTAACACCCTTCATGGATAAATGTAAAAGAAAAAGAACATATTATTTTAACGATGAATGGGAACATCTATATTGCTTCGTTGATTACAAAGGGAAGTGTATTTGTTTGTTGCGCAGTAATAGTGTTGCGATTCCCAAGAAAAGTAATATTGAGCGACATTTTAAGACCGTTCATACCAATTTTGATAGTGACTATCCAATGAACTCTGAAATTAGAAGAAAAAAAATTATTTCTTTAAAATCTTCAATAAGTAACCAGCAAAGTTTCTTTACTAAACCACTGCAACAACATAAAGCAGCAACGATCTCGTCATATAAAATATTGCATTTGCTAGCTAAGAATAAAAATCCATTTTCAGATGGAGAATTAGTGAAAGGAGCTATGTTAGAAGCTGCTGATTCACTTTTTGAAGAATTTAAAAATAAAAAGGAAATAGTTTCAGCTATAAACACGTTGCAATTATCAGCACGAACTGTTACTAGAAGAATTGAAGTAATTGCGGATAATTTGGAGGCAGAATTAGAAAATGATATGGAAAATTGTATTTTCTTTTCGCTACAGATAGATGAATCGACAGACGTGACAAATATATCACAATCAGCAATTTGAGTGAAGATGGTATTTTCTGATTTTACAACAAAAGAAGAATTCCTTAAAGTTCTGCCATTAAAGGGAAGAACCAGAGGAGAAGATATCTTTTCTACTTTTAAAAAGTATGTAACAGATGTAAAATTACCTGTACAAAAGTTATCGTCAATTACAACAGACGGGGCACCAGCGATGACTGGTAAGAAAAAAGGATTTATTGCCTTATGTAGACAGGATTCCTTATTCCCGAAATTTATTTCTTATCATTGCCTCATTTCATCAGGAAATGTTATGAGCAAAAACAATCGGTTTTCAACACGTATTTACGATAGTAACAAAAATTATTAATTCCATAAGATCTGGAGCTATGCAACACAGATTGTTTAAATTACTTTTAGAAGATGAGGACGTTCAGTTCACAGATCTTCTTTTACATACTGAAGTGAGGTGGTTGAGCAGAGGTAAAATACTTGAGCGGTTTATCATGTTTTTGCCACAAATAAAGGAATTTATTGCATCAAGAGGCGAATTTTACGAGCAATTAGAAAATAAGGATAGGCTAATCGACCTCGGATTTCTGACGGATATAACAGCAAAGTTGAATGAATTAAATTTAAAAATACAAGGGGAAAATCTGCATATCGCTGACATGATTAGTGCAGTAAATGCATTCAAAAGCAAGTTAGTGTTGTTGAAATCCCATCTATTGAAAAAATCATCATTACATTTCCCAAATATAAAATATACTGTTGAGAGTTTAAATTTGAATAATGAAAATTTTACTGCTACATCATATTTAGAAATTATAGATAAGCTATAAAAGAGTTTTCTTCTAGATTTGAAGATTTTGCAGCATTAGAACCCTTTCTAAGATTTTTCATAAATTCATTCAATGTTACTGAAGATGATGTCCTTGAAATAGTTTCAGTGTATTTCGAGCTTCATAATATCGAAGACCCAGAATTAGAAATAATAAACTTGCAAAGTGATATTATTTTAAAAGCGCATAGTAATGATAAAATGTTTTGGAACTTAGTCGATGAAAATAAGTATCCTATTTTAAGGAAATGTGCGCTGAAAATTTATTCATATTGTGCAACAACATACAATTGCGAGTCTTTGTTCTCAAATATGAAATATTTGAAATCAAAATACCGAACAAAGCTTAATGACTCACATTTAGATAATTGTTTAAGGACCGGGAACTCTAAATGTATCCCCAATAATAAGAAATTAGCTGAAAATATAGACACCCAAGTTTCATACTGAATTATATGTATCATTATGTATGACACCAACAAAATAAAGTTATAAAAAATCTGTTTTTTTTATGCCTATTTATACCTGTTGATTATCTGTAAAATATGCGCCCTCGGTGATTTTCAAATTTAGTATTGCGCCCGTAAGGACAAACAGGTTGCCGACCCCTGCTTTAGAGCATGGTATAAGAATAATTTATTCAGTTGAATTTACTTTTCTTATTTGTATTTTTTGTCAAATGCGTGGTAATAAGATCTATAATTTTGGAAACCAGAATTCCCGCTATTCCGTTACTATTTGAACGGAAAAATCACCAAAAGAATAGTTTAAATACGGTATACTTCATTTTTATTACCAGAATTAGGTTGTTGTTTTTTTACCAGAAACGTTATTACCATACACTACTGTAGTTTCACCAGAATTTTTTTTCGACGTGTAAATGGAAGGAAAAAGTTGAGGAAAGCCTGATATTACTTAAAAATTACCAACTACAAGAAAAAGGCGACCAACTGATAAAAATTTTCGAACTCTTAAAGCGGTATGGGATGTAACGCTGCGATGAATAATACAAATAAAAATATCTTTTTGGAATATCAAATTTCTTTCTTACTCTCAAATTCCTGAAATATTTTCTCAAGGAAGAAAAAGAATGGTTTCACAGACATAAGAAATCTGTTAAACTTTAATAAGTGATAGTAAATCTAAGTTGTGTACACTAATTAAATATATAACCTATTTTTTATAATGTGATTATAATCTCCTTGTTTCCAAATTAACTACATGCTATATAACTTATAAAATACCAACACGATTATTATTTTGATTGAAATGAAAAGACATTATGAAAATATATTTTTTGAGTTCGTAATATCAAGGTTTTGACTGTATTTAAATTTACTAATTTTTAAATCTGCTTGATAATTTTGTTTTAAGTACCGCAATTAGTGTTACTTTGGTCAAAAATTCAAAAAGAAATATGTGTAATTTTTTCGGTAGTCAATCTAATTGTTAAGGAACAGTTTTAAATTTTAAGAAATATGAATTGGGAATTAAAATATTGTTATTATACAATACCTTTGTAAAACTGTAGAACAATTAAAAATTTTTATCAAAGAAATTTTGTTAAAAATATCTTGTTACCGATTGCAAACACTTGTTAAGTAGAAAATTACTAAATTAGCAAAGCAGCCTTACTTATTCCTATTTCTTGTGAAATGATCACTTATACACAGTAACTAATTAGTTAGAAAGTTTAAAAGAAAACTAGCAGCGCTTTGGAACTAATGAAAACTTAAAATCTTAATACCTAAATATAATCTTACTAATTCAAAATAATCTTGAGTTCATTAGTATAATAATAACTTCTAGAACTCTAATATTTCTAGAAGTATCATAATAACTTCTAATGATTAAATGAAAAATATGATGGAATTTCCATATTAAATATTGACCCCTTGACATATCATCAAACACCAAAGTAATGCGTCTAGAAATACTATTTATTTCGCTCCAAAATAATTTTTGAAAAAAAACGGTATATAACTGCAAACAAAATTTTGTAAATGTTTGACTATTTTTTCTTGCTTTTTAAAAGGTATAGCATGATATAACTAATATAAAGTGGTGAATTATATAAGCCGACGAATTATTTAGAAGCAGTGGTGGATAAAAATCGACTAAATTAAATTTTTAAACCAAGAATCACAATTGATAAACTACCACTTTAAAATATTTATTTGCTGTCCGGAGCAAGTTGGCATCTCTGTGTTGAAGACGTCTGAGACACGTCAATTATTGTTTTGACATAAGAAACAAATGACGTCGCCCAGACGTCTTCGTATGTCAAGGGGTTAAAAGGCATTTTAGAACCTTTCAGATACACTGTTAGAAATTTCTCGGAAAAAAATCGTTTAATACTAATTTCTTCAATTGTTATTTGATCATATTCAAATCATTTATTGACTGTTTTCATCTAATAAGGCTTAACAATCAGAATTTTAACAGCGCTAAACCCAATTTGTGAATGCACTTAGTTCGTTGTATCTGGGTACATTACATACTATAGCCAAAAGGTCAAATCTATTAATCGATCTATCTCATGACCGACTAAAATAGAGTTACGGCATTGTACGCATTTTATTAAGTCATATACAGCACTGTACGGCAAATTACGGCATTGATCCCACTATATGGCTGCTATTCCTTAGAAACATGAAGAGCTTCAAATGTCCTAAACTCACCAATCGGTGAGTTTGAACTATTATAAAACGGCATTTTCATTCACGCATACATGGCAATTTCACAGAACTGCTTAGTGCAAAAAAAGTCCAGCTTTTCTAATTTTCTACGATAGATGGCACCACCTGATAAACTAAATAAGCCACGTTCCACATTCCGATTGATAAAAACAGCTCAACCACAGCATATTTCCAATTACTCAAAGAAAACGCTAGCTCCAATCTTATGTCAAATTTCATTTTTACAGTTTTGAAACCATGCTAGTTGTAAACGGTTTCAAAACCGTAAGGGTAAAAAATGCTCCTAACCGTAAATTTTGCGGTTAATTGGATGGACAAAGTACTGCTGGTAATGTTACAGTACTTTCAGAATGAAAATTCTAACAGTGTATGATAACCAGCAAAAAACAGGCTTACTTATTGAAAGCTGAATTTTGGAGCAAATCTTAGTGATTTTTCTATTTTAATCATTAAATAGGAAAAAAACGAAAACTATTATTATAACTCTTATATAAAACATCACATCAAGTCTGACCTTCGATGAAAGAAGTAAATACAAATACTTAGTAGACTTCAGATGGAATAAATGTTGATATGCTTGTTTCCTTAATGATCAGAAAATATATGGATTCAGTAAGTAAGGTTTCAGTAATAGACTAGAAATACAAGTTTTCTGTTTCGATTGAATAAAAACATGGTATTGTCTTGAGATATTTCAATGCAGTTTGAATTGAGATATTTCAATGCAATGCAGTTCTTCTATTTTGACGTTATTTATAGCTTTTTAGAAATAGGTTACTGAAATATCACTTTTATTATTGCTTTTATAATTTATAAAACGAAAAGTATATGTGAAATAAAACTTACTCAACATTCAAAACAACACGACCAGTATTATATATTTATTTATTATTTTTACGGCAGAAAACAAGGAATCTACTGAATCAAGCATTGGAAGAAAAAAAAACTCGTTTTCCTGTAGGACTTATTGAAAGAAATTAACTACCATTTGTAATTCAGGCATAGAATCACAACAAAAACCTCCTATGACGGCAAGAAGCTAATTTTTGCTCATGATCCGTCTACTTATCGACATATTTTACGTCAGTATTGTGGTCATTCGAGCTACGAACAGTATACGAAATAACCAATCATCGTCGGTGTACCAACACGAATCACTCAATCCTCTGAGTCATCCCGATTTTATAATAACAATTTCTTTTTATTTTCTTATTACCGGTGCTGAACAGCCTACACGATTCTGAGTTTACGATTATCAATGCTCACTTCCGTAGACATGCAACTTTGAACTCGACCCTGAAGACAAGGGAACTCTTGGATCAAGTAGTGGTACAAGCTAAACTTGCCTTTGTGGAGAACATTTGATGAAGATAACCCGCATTTGCGTTACATGGAGAGGAAAATCGCTGAAATCTCCCATGGTTAGCCCGACGGCAAGGGAATCCTAATCCCTAATCCATCTACCACTGACGATATTTTTCGCCAGCACCGTGATCGACGTGAGCCGGGAGTAGAATTAGTATCAACTACCCACCACTGGGATTCGAACCTGGGCCATCTAATGAGTAGGCGAACTCTCAATATGAGTCACTGCTGCTTAGCAACCACATATTAGAAATTTTTACTGTAGGGACAACAAATATGTTTAATACAGACTTTTTTTTTAATTTCATTTAGTTGAAACAATAATTTATATTTTTACATCGTTTGTATCTCTTATCGACAAATTCACAATGTGAAACAAATCAATCAAATTTCGACAGATGGCGTTGCAGACAGTAATTGAAAAAAAAATAATAATTGTAAATTGCAGCACACTTTTTTGAAATGCTGTAGTAATTCGAAATCCTATCTCATTTTTCTACGGAAATATTCATTTGCAGCACAATCATATGCTGTACCTTGACAAGATTTTTAAATATTTTTCTTTGATATATAGGTTTGGAATTCGCTACAAACATTACGTCCTGTAGCATGAATGAATTTGTTGTAAAAATTGGGGTTTTCTTAGTCTAAACCATTTTAATGTTATAAATTTTTGAAAATTGTCAACCCAATTTAAGGCAACCTAACCTAAGAAAATCGTCATTTTAGGATTCTTACAAGTGTGATCTTTTTATTCAGAAATGTATTTTTATATATTACGTTCAATAAAGAAAAATCATAATCATAAATAATTAACTTAGTTAAAATATGGCAATTTTACAAAAGACAAACTATTATCTAGAAGTAAGAAAGAGCTCCCTATTTCATGAAAAACGAATTCCAAATTTAAATTAGATGCACCGTATCTATCATTCAGGTACGTGAAACTTCAGTGCAAAGCGTCAACACACATCTATTAGGAATAGATTGATATATTTTTAAACAATTCGTTTAAAAATTTATTCTAGTATCAGAACAATCTGAAATAACATACACTTCCTTTCATTGAAAGGCACAGATGTTAGTAGTTGAAGTCACTTTAAACTAATCCAAAGAAACGCTTCGTCATTTCTCTTGGGTAATAGCTGACTGATTTTCTAATAATAGCTTTCCCAATTTAACTTAATTGATGGATTCGAACTAAATTTCTTAGTAGTGCGTCTTATGATTTCTAATAATAGCCTTTCCTCTGTTGCCAAAGCGACGGATTCGAATAGAATTTCCCGTGAAATTTAGTGCCTTATTTTACCGTTAATAATACCTACAACTAATTTCAACTACTGAATGTAATGTGTTAAAAATGATACTTTGTTCGTGTTTAAATTTGAATCTTATTTAACTTTTTAAAAATGATTTGAATTATTGAATTTTCGATTAATCAATTTACTAAACATCAAATCATAGTTTATATTAGCAGTTTTAAAAATAATAATCTTGAAACCAAAACAAATAATTTGGAAGAAACGATCTAAGAAATAACATTAGTTGAGAAAAGCTTAAAGAGAAGCGTATTTCATAGGTCATTAATATTATTTTAAATTGTGGAAAATAATGATCGTATAAAAGTTCATTACAAATATCCGGCTATCTATTAAACAAGGTGATAGCATGAATCTATGCACGCAGCTATTTCAAACTATAAATAAATTTTTAATGATGGTATCTCATCATTAAACTGTTGTCGATATATTTTTACTGGCCGGAAAATTAAATCGTAGAATACAGTTTTCCCACATTAATTTCCATGTTTTTTTAGCTGTTATCAGGAAAAAATTATTAAAAGTCAGAAAGGTATTGTTTTTTAGTAAAATATTTTTGTATTCCAAATTTAAAGGAATTTACCTATAATATTTAATTTTCTTATTTTACTCTGCTACTATGTTTTTTATTTTGATTATTTTCTAAATTAAGAGTTTAAAACTAAGAGTTATTTTTTATTGAATGTAATTCTTTGATACTACATTTTAAGATAAATTTATTTGAATAGATGTTTAAACTACTGCTTACGATTAACCGTTTACCTCAGCCATTTTACGGTCACTATTTTACAATTATTATTTACATACATTGATTTATAATAACATATTTACGTAAAATACATTAATATGCTTTTATAAATTGCAGTTGAAAAAATTCATTAAATGATTTAGAACTTAACGATCAGCATCATACAGAATCAGACGCATGTGCAAATTGTATTGAATATATCAGCCAGATTGACTAGCAAAAGTATCAAATTACGATAGTGAACTTACTAAATTTATTGTAACAATATAATATGGCTTAAGTGATTTTCAAAAAATCATTTAAGCCATATTATTCATGTTCACTTATAGATCTTAATAAAATCGTGTATTCTTAAGTTTTGTAATATGTTTAGTTATTAGAATATTTTCTAATCTTTAAGTCATATAAATAAAGGATTTGAGACAATATAGTGACAAACTCCACATTTTAACAGAAACTGTTCAGTAGTACTGTTTTCAGATTGGTATTTTATACGTTTCTGAAATTTTCCCTACTTAACGACACCATACATAGAAGGAATTTTATTACCTAATTGAGGAACCTGTTTTTGCACCAAAAGGCTCCCAATAATACCAAGTAGCTTATCATTATATTGCTCCGTACTCATTAAGTAAAGTGACCAGGAACCGTTTAGAACACATATGTTCCCCAGACCCACTAATTATCCCTAGATTCTCCTAATCATTTTGAAATTACCCTAATAATAAGTACAATCTTAGCATAATAAGTACCTATTCTAATATTATTATATATTATTTCACTATGATACAGTTCCTTATTCCAGTCTAATAAATGGCATGCTTTCCACCAAGGCTTTCGGCATCTAATATTTCTTAATAAGACTAGTATCTGTATTTTCAATTAATAAGTATTAAAGTAAAACCTTTACGACTTTTTACTAATTGAGGACTATCAAAAATCTGGCCTTCTTGGGCCTAGCTAATAATCAGACCCTTTTCCTAAAGTTTCAATCAACATACTCTGCGTATTGTGTAAATTCTTAAAAAATTTCAGCCAACTAAATAACTATGTTTANTAGTTTTAAAAATAATAATCTTGAAACCAAAACAAATAATTTGGAAGAAACGATCTAAGAAATAACATTAGTTGAGAAAAGCTTAAAGAGAAGCGTATTTCATAGGTCATTAATATTATTTTAAATTGTGGAAAATAATGATCGTATAAAAGTTCATTAAAAATATCCGGCTATCTATTAAACAAGTTGATAGCATGAATCTATGCACTCAACTATTTCAAACTATATAGGAAATTCTAATGATGGTGTCTCAGTTTTCCACGGTTGTTGATAAATTTTTACTGCCTGGAAAATTACATGGTAGAATCCAGTTTACCCACCTTAATTTCCATGTTTTTTTTTAGATAAATTATTAAAAGTCAGAAAGGTATTGTTTTTTAATAAAATATTTTTGTATTCCAAATTTAAAGGAATTTACCTATAATATTTAATTTTCTTATTTTACTCTGCTATAATTATGTTTTTTTATTTGATTGTTTTCTAAATTAAGAGTTTAAAACTAAGAATTATTTTTTATTAAGTGTAATTCTTTGATACTACAATATTACGCTACATTTTAAGATAAATTTATTTGATCTGTTTAAGCTACCGTTCACGATTAACCGTTTACCTTAACCATTTTACGATCATTATTTTACAATTATTATTTACATACATTAATTTATAATAACATATTTACGTAAAATAGATTAATATGTTCATATAAATTACAGTTGAAAAAATTCATTAAATGATTTAGAACTTAAGGATCAGCTTCGTACAGAGTCTGGCGCATGTGCAAATTGTATTGAATATATCAGCCTGTTTGGCAAGCAAAAATATTAAATTACGATAGTGAACTTACTAAATTTATTATAACAATGTACCTATATTTTTAAATGTTATTTTCAAAACATCATTTGAGCCATATTATTTATGTTCACTTATAGATCTTAATAAAATCGTGTATCCTTTAGTTTTGTAATATGTTTAGTTATTAGAATATTTTCTAATCTTAAATTTATATAAATAAAGGGTTTGAGACAATATAGTGATAAACCCACATTTTAACAGCAAACTGTTCATTAGTATTGTTTTCAGATTGGTACTTCATACGTTTCTGAAATTTTCCCTGCTTAACGACACACGATGCATAGAAAGAATTTTATTACCTAATTGAGGAACCTGTTTTTGCTCCAAAAGGTCCCTAATTATACCAAGTAGCTTATCATTATATTGCTCCGTACTCATTAAATAAAGTGACCCAAAATTCATCCCCCCCAGGGACCGTTTAGAACAAATATGCTTCCCAGACCCACTAATTATGCTTGGATTCTCCTAATTATTTTGAAATTACCCTAATAATAAGTACAATCTTAGCATAATAAGTACATATTCTAATATGATTATATATTATTTCACTATGATACAGTTCCTTATTCCAGTCTAATAAATGGCATGCTTCCCACCAAGGCTTTTGGCATCAAATATTTCTTAATAAGACTTGTATCTGTATTTTCAATTAATAAGTAGTAAAGTAGAACCTTTACAACTTTTTACTAATTGAGGACTATCAAAAATCAGACCCTTTTCCCAAAGTTTCAATCAACATACTCTGCGTATTGTGTAAATTCTTAAAAAATTTTAGCCAATCAAATAACTATGTTTATTACTAAAGTTACTAATTTTAATCGTAAAAATGTGCATAAGGATAATGAATTGAGATTTACGGATTGAAGGAATATTTTATGTAATTGTTTTACTTTTTTATGTTTCTATTATGTAAGTGTTATTTAATATTTGTTTTTGTAAGTCAACGGTACTTCGTTTAGGTTTAATGGTAACTTTATATATTTCTGAGGTAACTTTTTGTTCGCTTACGTAAGTTTTAGTCTAGAGTTCAGTCCTTAGAGTATTACTAATATTAAACAAATACGAAATCGAAACTGTCTAGAGTTATCCAACTCTCTTACGCACTCAATTTTTTGTAAATAAGACATTTTAAAAATTCGCATTTTGCACTTCAGTTCATCATACCTAAAGTACTTCAGCTACTTTTTTATTGCTGAAAAAACTACTTTCAANTGTTTATTTTATACATGTGCTAATTTCTATACTACTATTAATGTCTGATAATTTCTTTTTATGTTGTTTAATACCTTACTATGTGTTGTATATTGTGGGTAAGTTTCATAAAATTCCATGTGTAATTTCTTGAGTTATCGCGATTTTTGTGAATTTTCCTTAATTTATGATAACCAGTGTAGAAGTGATTCGTTAGAAATAGGATTAAAATATGTTCCCTCTCATGTCTATAAAATTTATATCCAAATTGTATTAGCTTTATTAAATTTTCTGATTATTTTGATAATTTTTATTTTGTTAAGTCTGATAATCTTTATTTTATTAATTCAAACTATTACATTATAATCAATTAATAGATTTTTTTTGCATTTTTAAAAAATACGTTCAGTTTTGAACAATAATTCAGGCGTATAAATTTTTACGTATAAATTTTTTGAAGTCCTAATGAGTTGCTAGGCTGAACAATATTTTTGCAAAGTCGAGCCAAAGTATCGAATAAATAAGCTTAAGATTTGTTAATTTGCATAATAATATGGTTTAACTTGGCATCATATTAGGGCTGCAATGTTATGGTTCACTATGTTCCAACAGTACACTGATATTATTTACTTAAAACTTTTAATAATTATAGAAAATATAAGTGAACTACCGTTATACTGGCTGCCTAAATCCTTTCTTTATGAACTAAAGGGTGCTGCCAAAATACTCGAACAAAGTTACTGCATCATAGAATAGCAGCTAACATTTATTTTTAAAATTTGGTGTGTAAATTTCTTCCTCTGTTCTTTTCTGTCACTCTGTAAATCCTCCGTAAATTTCTGTTACTCCTCTGAACTAGAGCCCCTGAATTTGAACATAATGAATTAACAGAATTAAGCTTCGGTCGTGTGTTGGCAACATATATTTTCTCTTACAGATAGCGTGAGTGACGTCATTCTGCACGCTTGTCATTACTGAACTTGTGTTAAAGGCATGCATTTTTGAGAGTCACTTTATTAAGGCATGCCCTGTTGCTATGTAATTATGTCCGAGTGATCACATTTCAATATTTAAGCTATATTGTAGGTAATTATTTTTCAGTTGTTTACAGCATCTTGTTCCTTATAAAAAAAAATTTAAGTCTTCTCGTTTCCTCGTAGGACTAACATTCACGTTGTGTGCTCTGCCAACAGGTAAATTAAATGTAGAAGACTTGAGGCCCATTGCTGACATTTTTCACAAGTTTTTGAGCCTCTGTGTTTCCTTAAAAGGCTGCAACTTGGAAACGAATTAATTTGATTATAATTTAACTATTATCATTATTTGTTATAACTTATTACTCTTTAATGAAGTTAAATTAAAAATTGTTTATTCAGGTTCTTGCCGCCCCCTGCAGTTTCAGTTATATGTTGCTCAATGAAATAAAAACATTAAAAGCATTGTGCTTGTCCCCATGCGAAGTTTTTGAAGCATACACTATAATAACTAATGCTTTTATTGAACAAAAAAGCATAAAAGGACAGTTTTTTGTACATTTTCAGCTTTATATACTTTTCAAAGTTATTCATCAATGCTGTTGGGTAAAATATATTAAACAGGAGTTTTAACTACCTTCAAATCTGAAGTTTTAAAAGAATTGAATAAATATACCTCAAATTAAGAAAATGAAGTTATTCTATCCACTATATTTTGTCAAAAACCGTTTATCTCATTCTGATGTAAAATAATTACATTGCCCTTATTACTAATCGTTATGTATCTAAAAATGGCAATGTTTACATAACATTTTGTAATTTTCCATCATGGTGATTACAAAAAGCACGCAAAGTTATGCGGTTTAAGCAAACTTAATCGTTGTATAAAGAAGAATTTTTTTAGTGCATCGTATTAAAGTATATAAACTTTTTTTTCTGCAAAAGAAATTTCTTCTGAATAATTTCCGATAGAAAATCCACTTTAGGACACACGCCTATCAATTTCTTTCCAAAGTACTTTATTTGCACAAGATGATACAATGAGAATCGATATTTTTTTATTTGTTGATTAAGTCGTAAATGTGCGCCAATGTTCCATGATACTAAAAGGCTATATGCAGACTGAGAGGACATTAATCAGTCAATTTCTTTCCTAAATGTGAGAATGTATTTTCTTCCTCCAGGAAACTGAAAGGTTCAAAATAATGTAAAGTAACTCCAGCAAAGTAACTTTTTTTAAATTTTTAATATTAATTTTATTTTTTAATTTGAAAAAAAAATAGCAGATCGGATAAAAGTGATATAAGGAATTAGTAGGATCATGCTATTCGAATATTTTGCTGTTTCCTAAATATTGAAAAATTCTAGCAATAATATTGTAAATCTGTTAATTTTTTTCTTAATTTCTGACAGATATAAAGCCCATTTTTAAATCGTCATTTGAAGCATAAATAAATTATATTTATATCGAAAATTTATTTCCAAATATTTAAAAAAGGATTAAAAAAAACCAGGAAGCATTTCAAAATATAAAAATATATGTTTTTAAAAACTTATATACAATAAAACTACAAAATTACTTAATTAGTATTTTTATATTTCAAATTAATTTTTGATTTTGATTTTTTTAAAAACAATTCTTGTATAGTCATAAAATTAACAGACAGGTTATTAATGTTAAAAATTGTATTGACAAAAAAAACTAATTATTTTTCAAAATGTTATTTAATGAATTACCAAAAAAAAGCGAAATAAATAACGTAGTGTAAACGATATATATATATATATATATATATATATAATTTGATAACTAGTCCGGTGAATGATCAAAGCAAACCTCGGAATATGGCAAAGTTGCGCAGTGCTGCCATCTTTTGAGGAGTGAAAAAATTACGTGTTTGTTGTCAACGTGACCTGACGCTGAAAAGAATGTCCTCTTTAATAGGGAGTAAACATTACGGCGAACAGTATGTAGAGAGTTACATTACGGACGCCGGATTTTTTTTTCTCAAATAAAGAATCTGACTGTATAAATTAACGACTAAGTCTCTCAATAATTAGGAAATTTCTTAAAATTAATAAAGGTAAAAATTTCTTCGTATTACTTTTATTAAAAGCCCACATACTGTTCGCCAAATGTATTATATACTATATACAACAAAAATGGTAATTTAAAATCTTATTTTTTTCATATTTCTGCTTCATATAAAATATATTTTTAAACTCATTTTGCTTAATTTCTTATGTGTACACAATAACAAATCGTTATCAAAGCAGAAATGCAAGTAGAATAAGGAATTGATACAATAACTTTATTTGATTCAGTGTCACGTCTGAACCGTTGAATGATTTAATAAGAGTAGATTCATTTGTATTCAGTGTTTCTGCACTGATTTCGTTCTGCCTGAAATATCATTTGCTTTTACGTGGTGCTCTCCTGATTTAATCACTAGACTGTGAATTCGAACTTTAGCTACGCACGGTTCTACAACAGATTTAATGTTCATGCTATGGGACAAAACAGATTTGTGTCCGAGATTAAATGAAGAAATGTGTATGTGATTTGGGTCCGAGATTATAGTAGGAAATATATATTTCAAAGGTCTATAATTTCTTTCAATAAGATGCAATTATTTTTTATGAAATTGAAATTTTATTATTTTTTTGTCTACAATTATTTTTTTTCCTTCTCCTGAATTAATTTTATAATTTCATGAATTACCATATAATTTTTTTTTATGTAGCTTTAGCGCATTTTAACTATTTTATTCCTTTGAAGCAGAATTTTTATTAAACATATTTTTCATATTTTTTTTAGCATTTTAATAATTTATGGTTATGACACGCAGCATGATACGCCAGGATCTTTTTTTCTGAAATAAAGGTAAAATCTTTCAAATATGGATCACTTCCAAAAATTTTTTTTTCAAATTTGCACTTACTTGCAGTTATTTAGAATTAAGAGAAACAGTTATTCACAAATGGACTTTCTGCAATTCACAGAATCTGCTTTCGAAAATTTTTGAACATGAATAAAATGTTTTTTAAAGCAATTTTTTTGATTTTGTATTTTTTATTTTTTAAAATAAATATAATTCCGATAATCTAACAGAAGTTTTAATAACTATTAGACTGCGTTTTTATAATTAAAAAAGTACCAAAAATATTATTTAATTATAAATTGAAATATACACCGGTGTCTCATCTGTGGCACAGGGATATAAATTTAAATTGAATAGCCAAAATTTATTCCTATCTAAATTCAGTTTTTTTAATGTCGATATTTGATTAGGAGTTAAAAGAAGGGTATTTATTAATGACCACTACGAATATTTATAAAATAAAAAGCATTCGCCATAAATATCTATTCATTTTCAAATTTCGTGCTAGAAATGAAGTAAAAAAAGCAGCAGTTGTAATTAAAAACAAAATTTCTATAATTTTACTTAATTCATCTTCGGAGAAAAAATCAAAGCAAAATGTCGAAAACCCTCATATCACTAGTGAGGATTGAAAAAAACCAGATTGATTGCCTGTGGAAGCTGGATGATGTTATTAACAATCACCCTCTTCATAAATTCTCATTTTCTTTAGGCAATCAAATTGGTTTTAATAATTTCAGACCCTCTTTCTAGAATGGTTTCGTTTGCTTGCTTAAATATTAATTTGCAACACCTAATGTACATATTTCTTGTACTTTAGTTTTAGCAAAGGATTTTAAATGTATGTATTAAGGATTGTTAAAGTCAAAAGGTTTATGAAGAAAGGATAATTATAATGATAAAAGCTAATGTACATAAAGTAATTGAGACTAAATAGTCAAAAATAATTAATATCATAAATTAAAAATAATAACTGACAGCATTTAGTTTTTGCCCCATTTAAATATAAATCAGTATTGATATTACAAAAATATTAGGAAAAAATCAAAGTTTAGAATAAAATTTGAAAGAAAAAAAAATCTTATTCAGAACTGAACTGGTGATAATTATTATGCCAATGAAACAGCAATCCAAAATATATGCGTTCTGTGGTAATAAAAAGACTGAGTATAGGACGAGACTAAGAATTGCTCTTTTTTCCATATTGATTTAAAGTTAAATTTTAAACTTATAAATATTGATTAAAACTGAAATTTTAATCAGATGATGCGTGTGAACGGTTTTGATGTCAAATCACAGAATGCTTCGATATTTTCCATTCTTTTTTAGTTGTTAAATTTTTAAATATTCTTGGAGATATAGAAATTGAACTTCGAGAAAAATTAAGAAATTTAAACTGCAAAAGTCTTTCATTATATAAGAAATAGAAAATTAACATATAATAGCGGTCTTTAAGAAATACCTTGTATTCCCAACAAGCTTGAACACAGAAAAAAAATCTGAGGGCAATGCTTGAATTCTATAAGAAAAGTTTTTTATCAATTAATTGCTTATAAATATTTTATTCTTATATAATACTATTTTTTAAAATTAATTTCGGAGAAAAGAAGTAATGTAAATTAACTAAACTTCTTGTAAATTAACTAAAAATTAGTCGTACTTAAGTAGCATCCATATATTTATTTTTACTTCATGACTTTTTTACCACAAATTAAGTTTAAAAGAAAAAATGTATTTAAAATTTTTCAATATTTTAAAAATTTACTAAATACTATTGAATTGTGAAAATTCATTACTAGCTGTTAAAAAACTTTTAAACAACTTTAAGAATTTGATTTAAAAAAAAACCATTCTTTTTAAGTAGAATGCAACAAACCATGCATTTCAATTTCTGTTCGTTTTTCTTAATTACTTTTTTTATGATGTCGAAGCATTTTTGCGCAAGACTGATGAATAAATTTTCACAAATGAAGAAGGAATGTGATGTTTACTTAGAAAAAGAAATACTGAAACTTTTTAGTGTAGATTAATAGAGATAAAAATGTATTTTACGAATTATTTACCTCTTTTATTATACTATTCCATNAGGAAGTCAAGCCACTTTAATCAAAAGATCAATTTTCAATAAATTAAACTCTAAAGAACTATTTCCATTTAATTCTACTCTAAACGGATTTGGTAAATCAATAGTGACTCCATTAGGTTATTTTAAAGAAAGTATTAAAATTGATGATTTCAATTGTTTTTCTGAAATATGTGTTGTAGAAAATGATATGATGCCTTATGACGCTATTATAGGCCTTAATGTCTTAATGCAGGGTGAAACAATTATCAATGAAAAGGGTATCACAATTAAAAATAAAATTCAGTGTTTTGATGAAGAAAACTATTTGTCTATTTTACCAATTGATCTTACTATATCTGATGAGGTTGAAATTAACATAGATCCTTGTGTTCCTAATGCTTTAAAAAATAAGTTACAACAATTAGTTTTAGATTATGCGCCAGATAAACTTAAGACAAAAGAATTTAAAGACGGAAGACGTGAAAGAAGACGAAAGAATTTAAAGACGGAAGACGAAAAAATTTAAAGACGAAAGACGTGAAAGAAGACGAAAAAATTTAAAGACGAAAGACGTGAAAGAAGACGAAAGACGTTAAAGAAAAAAAAAGACGAAAGACGTTAAAGATGAAAGACGTCAAAGGAAAGAAAAAAGATGAAAGACGTTGAAAAGAAAAAAAGACGAAGTCGTTGAAGAAGAGACAAAAGACGTGCAAAGATGGAAGAGTGAACGTGCCTGAACTGATACAATCTTACCTAACGTTCCTGAACTGATACACTCTTACCTGAAAGACAAAACTAACCAAAAACATTTAATTTTCAGATATCAATTATATTTTTCAGTCTGCTCTGCTTTTTCTTTTTTTTCTTTATAGAGTCGCTGGAGGACCAGGCGAGATACAGGAGGGCCGAGTTTGTGGTGCCAGCTCCTGTACACCACGCCGATCTCAGCTCTCTGTGGCGCCAGTTCCTGTGCTGTAACCCGATATCAGTTCTCAGATCCGTCAGTTAGAAGTCGCCTTAAGCTAGAAGTCCCGCAAGTCTATGCAAGCCACAAGCTAATCCCTGTACACGACGAGGAAGCAGTGGGGATTTCCCAGAGGAAGAGCGGGATGGACATCGAATCGAAAAAGACGGGTGGATATGCACTTCAAAGAGAAGTCATATTATCCAAAACTTTTAGACGAACTCTCATTTATTATTTTTTTTTGTTATTTAATCGTTAATTGTTAATCGTCCTTCCTTGTGTAAATTTAATCTTCAATATATATGTTTTTGTTTAAGAACGTGTCTTTTATTTAAGACGTCCACTCATGCCGTCCCCACATATATATATATATATATATATATTTTGTTATGCGAAAAGGACAAAACATTTTGAAAAGATTATTTTTTCCGATGGTATTTTTAAATTTTTAAAGAACTCGAAACCAACTCGAAAATAGCAAGCGTGATCCGTAATTATGGTTGGGTAATAACGTATTATATGTTTCACAAAACTCTTGATTAGTGTGAGCACTTTCCGAAAATAAGTACGAGACCAAATAAATCAAATCAATACGGAGAGTTTTGTTGAATTATATTATTCCTATTCAATTACTAAGAACCATATTTAATAATGTAATGTAAGATAAGGAAATTCTCCATCTAAGAGCATTTTAGAGAGGTTTTGCAAAAAGCTACGGTTTTCTGTATCTTTAACGCTATTTTAGTTACATTGTACATGCGCAAAAATTTCCTTACCAATCACAGTATGGCTAAAAGGTCAAAAATAGGGCCAGCGTTATGGTTAACATAAGTCAAACGCTATCGAAGATGTATAATTTTCGTGACTATAAGAAAATAAATTTTAGAATATAGGAAGAAACTTTTCTAATTCACCTTTTTCATGAAAAACACCTTATTTAAGGAATTACTATAAATTGTAATTATTTCTTTGCAAACATTAAGAAATATGTATTTAAACCTGGAAAATTATGTGTTTTTCAAAACGCTACGTAATTTGATCAATTCTTTGTTATTTTTTACTCACTTGAAACTCTCTTGCTAATGTCATTCAAAGTGTTTCCAAAAGGTAATATGCGTTCTTCATCCCCAATAAAGTGTAAAACTTTTTGTCTTGTGAAATAGGTTTTTCATTCAATGGACTGCCAAACATTGTCGTAAGAATCTCTTAGCGTTATCATATAAATTTTTGAGGATTCTAGACCAGAATAAGTAATTTGAATCTCAAAGAGGATACGTATATTGAATGCGATTTTTGTACGCAATATTAACAAAACTAAAAATTTTTATAGTAGGAACTATTAGGTATTCTGATAGTTAAACATTTTAAATTTTTTTGATAATAGACTAATGATTTGTGATCTTTATTTCTTATTTATTCTTTTGACACTGATACATAATTAATGTATATTTCGGAACTCGAACCTCAGACACTCTGAAAGCTCATCAATTATTTTAAAAATTCATATATTCTAGATTTTCTTTTTTTGTAAGGAAATATTTATACATTAAACAAAATCTTCCACCGAAAAAATATTCATTCTTCACTATATATAGTTGTTTACTCAATTACTAGTTACGTTGTGTGTAGATAGTTGCTTACTCAATTACCTAAGTAAACATTTGGTTTTAATTTATTACCTCAAATAAAACACACAAAATCCCCCAAACAAAACCATAAATTCACAAAAACTGCATTTTCTATTAAAACCCAGTGCTTGATCGCTTCGAGATATTCCTATAAGCTCTTTGTTGAAGCCATTCAAAATTTGTAAAATAATGGAGAATATTCATTACAAAAACCCATATTTCGAAGAATATCTTCGACATAGAACAGGGAATTTACAAGAACTTATTTACACACAGTAATTGCAATTAACTCCCCCCCCCAAAGAAAAAAAAACTGTTATTACGTTTCACAAACCTAAGCTGTTTTGCAAGCATGTCTTTTTTAAAAGAAATAGCTATACAAAAGTTGTTTTAAAAGAAAATTTCAGTACCTCTTTTATATTTTAGGGTTCATTGAACTTGAATATTGCCAAGGAAAGAACTTAGAAAGAAAGTTGTTTGGAAATGACAATAATTCCAGAGATGTCTCCATCTTTATTTCTCGTGCGTGACACCTCATGAACTCAACTGACCCTTCTCTTATTCATCTTGGAAAGAGCTTTCTATTTCTTATTTTCTCCTTCAAAAATAACAGAAACGTTAAAAGCTAAAACTACTTCTTTTCAAAAGGATTAACATCACGCAATTGATGGTGTTTCTTAACATGTCTTTTCAAATAATGTTTCTACTTTCTATGTATTTTGTTGACAGCAAGACAAATGAGAGATACTTAATAGATATAAGCTCTCATTGGACACGGATTATTTTACTTATAGTCATTTTCTCTAACCACTGGAAACATGAATGTTTGTTGTAGGATCATAAATAAAAAGTAGAATATAAAAATGGTGTTGTTGTTCACATTTTATTTCAGTTCTAAAGATTATTCTAAATGGGTGATATTTTATTTTATTTTCAACCCGGCGTTGAACTGCCGACCCTATATTGAGTTGACGATCGATTATCAATGTATCTGCTTTGTGACTTTGGTTTCAACAAAAAAGACGTCGTTGCCGAGTGGAAGGATTAAAACAGGTCTTAGGCAGGGAAGGAGGGTACAAAAATTTATTTACTAATTACTAGACAGGTTATCAGGAAAGTGTGCACGAAAAGTTGTGCTTCTCTATTATATGTTAGGGAAAATCTTGCAAAGTAAATCCGTAAAATGTTTCAATTTAGGGAAAGCGGGAAATCTTAGAAATTACTATTGGTTTATGAAATAGGTCGAGTGATTCCCACGAAGATTAAAGGGAAAAATGTGTTTATTTAAATTTATGCATACTTGGGTCAAAAATAGATTTAAGAACTGGATGTGGCTTTTAAAAGTGTGAGAAAGCATTTCGATTTCAGTAATTAATTAGAATTAAGTTTTATAGTGAAGAACTAACATAAAAGATTAATAGAAGCTTTTTATGTTACAGGAACTCTTTAATAAAGCATTGCTTTTTCACTTTCCTTGGCGCAGGACTTTTTGATGGAATTAAACCGCATTTTCCTTAGATGGAGAGGAAGACCACAAAAATTCCATTTGGCTAGCCTGACATTAAGGGGATTTTAACCAATATTCCGTCTACACTGAGAATATTTTACGACTACTTTGTGGCAGATGCGAGCTGGGTGCAAAATTCGTATCAACGGACCATCGCTGGGATTTGTACCAGGGTTACCTCATTGAGTGGCGATTGCTCTATCTCCTGAGCATGTAAAACAGCTTAGGAAATATTCCTGAAATTGCAATCAAATGAAAAGCATTTTTAAAATGAGTTTGGTAAATGAGTAGAAAACACCCTAATATGTATATTGGAATAGACGCCATTGGGGATTGATGCCCAGTGGCTTCTTGAAGCCTACCCAGCTTTAGATCAATGGATACCAGCTAGTCTCGAAAGTAAAGCTGACCTATGCGCAGTGCTGACTACAATGTCATATTCATGTTGGATGTAATTGGCTGGGACTTAAATTCCATTACCCCCTGTTTTGCTACTGGGTGTTGTGCGAATGCTTTACTTTTATTTGAGAATGATATGTTGCATGGTAATCGGATTATTTAAATACATATTTTAATTATAAGCGCATATGAATAGAATGATCCTTAGCAAACATCATTATAATACTTCTTTATAATGATATTTCTTTTTGAAAAAATCGTTCTTTGAAATTTGTTTTTAATTTTAAATTACTTTTTCTTATTTATTTTAGAGGACTGGAAGTCAAGTAGAAATTCTTATGAAATAAAAAAAGGAACAGAAATAAATGAAATACATTTTCTATCTTAACATAAAAATAAGAAAAAAAATGCATAAGATGTGTTTAGAGGTATTATTAAAGTTTTTTGAAAACATTTTGTATCCACGGGCGATTTCGTTCAGTGTTTTTCCTATCCTTTTATTTTGCGTCTGTGAAAAACTCTCAAGTTTTTCTTTTAACTACTATTGTTCACGTTTTCTGGCATATTAAATTAACATAAAAACATCAGGTCCTTTTTAAAGTCTTTTCATCGTGCATTATCTCTTTAATCTTGTATTTTAACAAGTTTTAAAAAAAGTCCTCTGAAGTCAATGCAAGTTTCAAAGCACTTTAGTTTTTTTTATTTAAAACTTGAATATTTGAGTTTTAGCTTTACTTTTAATTATTATTTCTTTCTAGTTTATTCTATAAAACTTAAACTTTTTTGGTCTTATTCAACAAGCAAAAATAAATTAAAGCAGTTTTTTTTTTAATTTAAATTTTTCAAAGTTTAGTTACTGCCGAAATATGAATATTATTTCTAACACTCAAAGAATGCAAATAAAAAGAGTTGAAACAAAAAATTGTGTATATAAACGCTTTTAGTTCATGATTATTATTATTCATAAAGTTTAGCATTTCATTGTACATCTAATATAGTTAAATGCATTAATCAGATACTCAATTTAAAAATGAATATTTTAAATAAATTTTCATCTTAAAGAAAAAGTAACAAAAATATTCTCGGCGTTGAAAAATATTTTGTATTCAAACGAAAATGTTTTTAAAAATATTTGAGATTCAGACAAAATCGTTTATTTATACATAAAGCAAAGAGAAAAATATCTCCACCTTTTTAGATGAAAACTCATTAAACTTTTCAGTTTGTTTTCGAACGCCATAGACTGAATAATTTAAAGTGGACAGCAAAAGCTCCGTATCAGGGAACCAGCCCATTATTATGAAATTAAAGACGTACTCATTTGACTGCCCTATAAATAATTTTGGCTGCCCGTTACAACTTCCCTGGAATAGCCTATATACACTGTAAAAATTCCTGATCAAATAATTGTATAAAGTACCGGCATTGCGTGCATCCATAAAATCCATTTTTACCGCAAAATATTACACCGTAATTTTTACAGTAATGTTTAGTTAAATAAAGTGAACCAGTGTAGTGGTTTTACGGTAATTATTAATGCAAAAATTAAGGTGCATCTGACTTTTAATTCGGCTACTCTTTATTAGGTTTTGTTTCCGTAAAAATGGGCTTAACGGTAAGAATGAACTTAAAGGTCATATTTAAAAAGAAAATCCAAATTTGATTTTTAGTTTTTTGAACAATTCAAAACTTTCTTCATGAATTTCTTTTCTATTTTAAACTATGGCTTTCTTATATTCAGATCAGAAACTAAAACTGTCATAATTGAATTTGAAATATGTTTGTTTCAGCATATGATAAACTGAAAAGAAACTGATAGCAGATTGCAAAATTTTCTGATTACTCACATTTCTAATCTTATGGCTTTCTTTCACAGATCTACAAAAATTTTGTAATTTAATATTTAAAATAACCCGACCAGGTGGCTGAGTGGTTAGTGTACCTTACTGCGGAGCCGATGGTTGCGGATTCGAATCCCGCTCAGGGCATGGATGTTTTTTTCTCTCTCTCTGTGTTCTATGTCCTTTCTTCAGTGTGATTGTGTGAATGTAACCCGCCCTATAAGCGGGTTTGTGGTTGCATGACGTGGGCAACCCTACTCCACCACCGTGGCTTAGCCATAGGTGCTCACTGGGTAACGAGAAGAGAGTAGCAATTCTGGCATTTCTGAGGCCAATGGGAAATGGACCCAAGTGCCCTCCATTAACCGAAAAAAAAAATTAAAATAATAATTGTTATTTTATTATTCAATTAATATTTAAAGATTATATATTTGAATCTATTTTAATGCTAACGCATTTATTTTTATGCAAATGTATGAACATTGTCTACTCTTATAAACATTTTCTTGCGAAGAAGGCGGTTTCCAAAACATTAGGAATTTATGGTATAAACAATGAATGGATTCAATGTGTAATTGTTATAATTATTAATAATTATCATTAATCATCTTTTTTTTCCCCAATGGCAGGCACTGAATTTGAATCTTTGCCTATACTATTCCAGAATTGTTGCCCATTTCGCGTTACCCAGTGGGCACCTGTGAACCAAAGTCACGGAGGCGAGCAACATTGCCCACGCCACACTGCCACAAACCCGTTTATAGGCAGGGCTACATTCACACATCATACACATACACAACAGAGGACAGCACAAAGAGAGAGAGAAACATCCATGCCCAGAGCGGGATTCGAACCCGCTGCCTATGGCTTCGCAGTCAGGCACGCTAACCGCTCGGCCACCTGGCCGGCTCATTAATCATCTATTAATCATTATAAATAATCTTCAAATCATAAAGCACTATTCCTCTACAAACCTAAGTTATTTACACTAATCACATTTCTAATAATAATGAAAAATTCGTAACTACTATCTAATATGTTGAATACTTTTACAGTCATTTTAATTATGGACTACTTTAAATAATTGAGATTCCTTTTCATCTCCATGGAAGTTTACTCCCAATTATTTCTTCAAGTAATTTGAGATTTGAAAATGCAATTAAATTTTAAAGATATAAGTTCTTAGAATCTAATATCAACTATATTTGAATCCTTATTTCGAAGTGGTTTAAAATGTGTTTAGGTAAATTATTTGGAATTACAGAAGTTTGCTTTGAAATCAGAGATGATGTAAAATCAAATCTGCCGCATTATTGAAAATCATCTGTTTTGCGTTTCGTTTTTAACAATAGACAAAGAAGTTTATATTATAAATAATTTTAACAAAACTATTTTAATTTTTAAAAAAAATTCCACTCAGAGTTTCTTTTGGAAAAATATAAAATTTAATTTTTAAGTTTTTTATATTTCCATCAGTTCTGTTTGAATCCCTTATATTCGGTAAAAATTTGCGTAAATATAACTAATTGATTTTTTAATGTGATTTAAATTGAAATCCAGTTAAAACTCTTAGTAAATATAAGATTCGTAATCTATAAGAGATTTTGGCAAATAGAGTCTTTAATCACAATAAATAAGCGAGTTGTGGGATGCAATTAAGGACAAAGTAAGTTTGTTGGGCACGCTAAGAGCTTATTTATGAAGCTTTTAGAAAATGTTTATTTTTCATCATTGTATTAGAGGAAAGAGTAATATTTTCTTATAAATAAGAATCTACGATATAACCAGGTTGGTAATTTGCTGTTAATCGATTCTTTCAAATTGAATATTTATGAGAAAAATTCTGAGTATTTCAAAGAAAGTTCTTGAAAACATCTTAAATTATTAACATATAGTTTTGAGTTTATCTCAAACAAAATGCAAATTTTTTTTGCACCATTTCCTAATTCTCTTAACTTGTTCAATTCCAGAAACGAGACAATATATTGATAGTTATTGTCCCGCCTCTTTCAGGACTTTTATAAGTGGTAATAAGACATGATTTTATAATCATCGTAGAACAACAGACCCAATTTCGTGTTTACGACTACCAATGTTCAACTCCATAGTCTTGTAATTTTGAGCCCAATCCAGAAGACCAGAGAGCTGCTGCATCACTGGAGAGGAAAAAATCACGAAAACCTCCCACGTTTAGACTGACGGTAAGAAAACTCTAACCCATGATCCGTCTACCATTGAGGATATTTTGCGTCAGCACAGTTGACCGTGTGAGCTGGGTGCTGACTTCGTATTGACCATCCATCGCTGGGATTCGAACCCGGCTCACTTCAATGGAAGGCGAATGCTCTATCCCCTGAACCACCACGCCTCTACATTTAATAATTGAGTAATATTAAAGAATTTCTTTATAACACATTTTGATTTGCACTCTAACCCATGATAGGCAAGACACTAGCATTCCGCGCTAGCGCTAGATTGGCATTGAAATGGTTTAAATATGCGCACATAACTCATCATTTGTTTTTTTATTTCTTTATGAATTAAGAATTTAAGACTACAAAAATTGATATAGTCACTTAATACAAAGAAAAAAAATTATATGGTTTTTACGCCCCGCTCCATCAGATCTGACTCTTACTTTTGTTCATCTAGATAAGCACTGCGCAAACTCCGGCCAATAAATTTTTCCCTTGACTCTTGCGCTGTGTTGATCAAATTAAGATTAATGAAGATGCGAGGGGGACAGTGATCAATAAAAGAAAAGGGGGGATCTTTCCAGTATTAAGTTGCAATCACTTTACAGTACTTTACAGTATTACTTTACAGTAATACTCTACAGTAATACTTTAAAGTAATACTTTACAGTATTAAGTTGCGATATCATTGAATACCTAAGGATATCGATAATTATTAGTGTTTAACCTTGGTGTTTTAAGGGAGTGACCTCTCACTTCTTCATGAGGTGACCCTGATTCGCATCACAGCGATGCGCTCGATAGGAATTCTGTACCGACCGCAATGTTGACATAAAATATCCCCAGTGGTAGATAGATAATAGGTTAGAGTTCTCTTGCTGTTTGGCGAACCATGAGAAATTTTCGTGTCGCTCCTCTACATGTAACGGAAATGCTGGTTAGTTTCATCAAAAAGTCCTCCACGACGACTAGTTTGTTCCAAAGCTTTATCTAAGAGTTCCCTTGTCTTCTGGGTTGGGTTCAAAACTACTGGACTATGGAGTTGAACATTTGTTGTCATCAGCTCAGAATCAGATCGGCTGCTCAGCGCCGGTTGGAAAATAAAAATACTAGCGTTTATTACTATCAACCGAATATATCTCCAGAAAGCTGTAGAACCAAACATTATTAGAAATGTAGGAACGTTTCAACTTTTATCTGACACTATAATATCCAGATTGTTTTGAGTACCCAAAACATGTGACTTAAGAGCTCAAAATGAGTAGGTATTTCTTCTAGCTAAACTATGAAGCAAAATAATTTTTACTTCTAGCATTTATTTCCAAATTAGTTACATCAGCAATAATTTAGCACATCCACGATACCACTCAAAATTTCCAACTATGAAATTTAATTTAAAGAAATGTATTATTTACTTTATTATATTGCTTTTAACAGGAAATTATGCAACCGCATAGTATTTATTTCATGTAACCTGATAATTATATTATCCATAAAAGGGTAAAACGTCATATCCTATCAAGGAAAGTTTCCTTATTTTCTTTTCCGGCACACGCCCATCAGGCTGTATTAGAGATGACTCTCTATTCACGGAATGATCTATCTTTGCACAATAGGGATCAAATCCTCCCAATTTATCGATTAGATGATGGCAGTGATCGGATGTCCGATGTGTTCCGGAAAGAATTTGAGGCAAGGATAACTTGGATCAATTGATTCTCTTTTCTTCCTTTTTTATAATCTAAGCGATATTTTTATTCGGCAAAAAAAAGGACCAGAAAAAGATAAATCTTTTAATGAACCATAAATAGAGAAGAAAAGAATGTTACTTGCTTTTTTTATTGCTATCAAAAGATTAAATGTCGAACATAAAAATGTAACTTAAATGTTTGTAACAAAGCATTTGTTTTACTGTTTCGAAAAAGATTTATTGAATAAAGCTTTTTCTGTTTTTTTTTTATGCATCAATTCTTTCATTCCAAAAAAAAATAATAAATAATAAATATTTTAACTTTTCTGTACCTTACGGGATGTAAGAAAGAAAGGGCGGTGACCTTTTTTACAAATTTGTCATTAAAAAAAAACTTAAGTAAGGCGTGAGTATTTTTTAAAAATTATTCGGAAGTTTTATTGCATTCCTGTTTGCATCTAAACTTAAAATTTAGTTTTTCTATATTTTTTTTAAGAAAGAGGTTTTTGTTCACACTGGCCCTACTACAGTTTGCGAGTGTAGAAAAGCTATGGAGTTGTCTTGATAATTTGTTAAGTTGTCATTTAATACAACTCAGAAAGGTATATCTAAAGCCAAAATGGAAATAATTCTAATTTAAGCTATATTGGAAAATGAATATTGGCATATATTAATTAAATTTCTAATTTCCAATCGAGCATTTCACTATACTAATAAAGACCTTTTGAACGGAAATCAATATACACTCTATAACAAAAAAATCGACACACCAAGAAGCAATCATCCGATTGCTTTGAAATTTTGTATGCATGAATGTTTTAAACAGATATGGCAGGAATGATGCCGACTGGGGATGTATAGTCTTTAGCGACGAATCCCGCTTCCAACTGTGTCCTGACGATCATCGAAGACGTGTTTGGAGACGCACAGGGCAGAGGGGGGATCCTGCCTTCACTATTGCACGCCACACCGGCCCTCAACAAGGCATTATGGTCTGGGGTGCCATTTCCTTTGACAGCCGGACCCCTTTGGTCGTCATTAGAGGTACACTTACTGCACAGCGGTACGTCGACGACATCCTAAGACCTGTTTTGCTACCGTTCCTTTTGCAGCGCCCTGGGCTGGTTTTTCAGCAGGACAATGCCAGACCACATACGGCACGTGTTGCTATGAACTGTCTGCAAGCTTGTCAAACTCTTCCTTGGCCTGCCAGATCACCAGATCTCTCTCCCATCGAGCATGTCTGGGATATGATGGGAAGGCGATTGCATCTGGCACGGAATGTTGATGACCTCGTTCGACAATTGGATCGAATTTGGCAGGAAATACCGCAAGAGACCATCCGGGAGCTTTATCGGTCTATGCCACGCCGCGTGGCAGCTTGTACTTAGGCTAGAGGCGGGTCAACACCTTATTGAACTTGTTACTGTAACTTTGCAATAAATAATTCAATTGTTCTGAAGTTTTAATCATTTACTATTCTGTACATTGTCTTCCTATCCACCAATTTTCGTTTCAGTCAGACAACTCCTTCTTGGTGCGTCGATTTTTTGTTATAGAGTGTATTTGAAAACAATTATTACATTTGGTTCATTTTATATATATTTTGATTATTATTTATTAAAATGTCAACTTTAAATGTGTACTGAACTTCAGTGCTAGTGATTCCACCCCCAGTCGCTGGTGATGGAAGTTAGGTAACTATTTCTTATCTTAAAATTAGAGAAACTACTATTTTTATTCATTTATTTATTTTTCTTTTCTCTTTCAGAAAAATGAAAGACATTTTAAAAATTCAGAAATCAATCTTGAAAAGGTCAAAACAATAAATAAATACTTGTGTAAGAACTAATTGTAGTTTTTGACTACTATTTAGTTCGCTATCCAAATGTACAGTATACGAAAAAATGGACCACCCTAAATACCTTTTGATCTAATAATCGGATTTTCATATTCTAGGTCTCAATCTTAAGGGCTCGAGGGGGTGACTTCAAATGTGGTAATCAATAAGTGCAGACGATATTGCAAATTGCGAAAACAGAAAAAAGCGTACTTTCTCTTGATAAAACATTCTTTTGTTTTGACTGATTCAGCTTTCTGACTCCCAAAATATAGGGGATAGCCGCAATCTGGGAAATTTGGTAGCAATAGTTTGGTCAGGAGAGCGATCCTAAGTTTGAACCCTTTCAACGTTAATTTTACTTTCGCTTCATTCTGTATATCTCAGATACCTTTTAAGTGAAATGAAAGAGTTTTACACCCAATTATAAAATTAGATTATCTAGAGATAATTTCATGCAAAAAATTATTTTTAGTAAATATTCATTATTTATTATTATTTAATTTATTAATGGTCGAAAATTGTTGAGTTTTAAGGCTTACAATTTTTTGCATAGTTTTAAAGAATTTATTTTGCATGGCAAAATACAAAATTTAAGCAAAAGTGGTCAAATAACTCTTGAGAAATTGAATTTTAAGTGTCAGACTTTTTTGAAATTCAATTTCGGAGGAACTATTCAACCGGTTTTGCACAAATTTTGTATTTTGTCATGTAAAATTGCGTTCTTTGAAATGATGTAAAAAATTTGATGCCTTACAATTCAAAGTTTTTTCGATCTTCATTGAATAAAACAATAAATATTTACTAAAAGTTATTTTTTTCATGAAATTATCTTTGGATAAACAAAATTTTAAAGGGTGATCAAAAAAATTTTCAATTCGCTTTAAAAGTTCTTGAGATATAGCGAAATAAGCAAAAAGTAAAATTAGCATTAAAGGGTCCAAATTTTGAAACCCTCACCAGACCAAACTATTGGGACCATATTTCCCAGATTGCGAATATTTTGGAGGTCAGAAATCCGAATCCGTCAAAAAAAAGGTATGTTTATTTAGAAAGAATACGTTTTTGTATATGATTTCATAATTTAAAATATCGTTTACACTTATTAATTTATTTGATCAAAATTTATTCAGGGTAGACCGTTTATTTAATTGTTTGTTTTTTTATTTTATGTTTTTTATTTATTTATTTTTGTATTTATTTGTGCAACTTCAGAGATTGATTTTTGGCCATTGCTCTCAGTGTTGTTACAAAAAAATAGTTATATACTTTGCAGCCTAGCAAATGTTTCTGAAAATATTTTTAACAATAGCACTTTAAAGAATCTATTTGAAGCCCTAATTGCAGTATATTATATTTTATCGAAGCTGGTAAACAACAAGCTTGAATACGTAAAGCCTATTCCGAGAAGTCGCGTAAAAATTAGAATTTAGATTTTAATTTTAGCTATTTTTCTAATACTATTGAAAGCTTTTTCCTTCGTAATAAACACATATATTGTAATAATGTGTTGCTCAACAAATTATTGCAATATATTTGTTTATTGATTTTAAAAAATTTAAATTGGAGTTTGCAAATTTAACTTGCATTTTATTATAATCGTAACAATTTATCTCTAACCATTCTGCATTTTTAACACCAATCGAAATTTCAAATTTTCATCTCAGAAATAAATCTAAATTTTCCATTGCAAATATTGCTTTCATGACTTTAAAAATTATGTTTCAAAAAATATATATTACGAAGAAGAACTATCTTTCCTTTTAGAAATTTAAAGATTGAAGTGTTTCTAGTTTCTTATCAAACTGAATTTGTTTAATGAGTTTTATTTTTTAGATCAATTTGAAAGATTTTCTTCAACAATCTTTTCAAACCCTCTTACATTTTATGACTTTTTTATGTTCTGCACTTACTAGAATTGCAATTGAGTCAACTCCAAAATGTCAACAGTCTAAAATTTTATATTTCTATCCCGACAGAAAGAGCTATAAACCTTATTGGCCCTCATTCAATCATCGAGAAAGATACCATTCATATTTATTTACTTATTTTTATCTTACTATTACATAATGATTGAATATTAAAGCGCCGTTTTTACTTGCTATGAAAGATTTTGGATAATTAAGCGCATTTCATATCTATACATACAAAAATAAATGTTCGCGTGTGTGTATCCTTTATCCTCCTAAGCCGTCTAACCTAAATCGATGGAATTCGGCACACAGATAGTTCGAATCATGAAGAAGGTCACTGTCGACATTAGAACATTCCATGACGAACCGTTCGAGCGGTATCACTGAAAAACGAAATGGAATTTTCTTATTGGTTAAGAGTTAGCCATTGTTTCAAATTTAACAAAAGCTGATTCAACTTTTCACATATTTTAAAGATGACACCAGTAATATTTTTTTTAAATTTCCCATGTCAGGCCAAATTAAAAGAACAAAAAGGATAAAATAACGAGAAAAGCAAGGCAAAAAGAGAAAAATGGAATAGAATACATAGTGACATGCTTAGCCCATACGGGCCTAGCGTCCACACACAGTAGTGGAGATGAGTTCAGGACAGACGGAAATATGGGCAGGTCCATGTCTTCCCCAAAGCGACAGAGCTTGCATTTAGGACAGTCAAAAATGTTTATACAAAAAAGGTGTTTGGCAAGACAGTCATGGCCCGTTACAACTCTAAAGAAAGCAACTGCCTTAAACCTGGGCTGATTTGGAATAGTTAAAATATGGTTGAACCAGGTTTTGTGTATATTGCTTTTACGGAAATTCTCTGAGAGCATGTTCCGGAATTGGTTTCGGACCAGCAATTTAAATGAGTGCAGAGAGATGGAGCAACGAGATGCTTGGGCAATAGTTGTTCCTTTCTTGGCCAAGAAATCAGCTTTTTCGTTACCTCAAATACACAATTTCGTTACACCAGTAATATTCGCTAGCTNTTTTATTTCCAATGGCAGGCCAATTTAAAAGAACAAAAAGGATAAAATAACAAGAAAAACAAGGCAAAAAGAGATAAATGGAATAGAATGCATAGTGACATGCTTAGCCCATACGGGCCTAGCCTCCCAGTAGCGTCCACACACAGTAGTGGAGATGAGCTCAGGACAGACGGAAATATGGGCAGGTCCATATCCTCCCCAAAGCGACAGAGCTTGCATTTAGGACAGTCAAAAATGTTTATACAAAAAAGGTGTTTGGCCAGACAGTCATGGCTCGTTACAAGTCTAAAGAAAGCAACTGCCTTAAACCTGGGCTGATTTGGGATAGTTAAAATATGGTTGAACCAGGTTTTGTGTACATTGCTTTTACGGAAATTCTCTGAGAGCATGATCCGGAATTGGTTTCGGACCAGCAATTTAAATGAGTGCAGAGAGATGGAGCAACGAGATGCTTGGGCAATAGTTGTTCCTTTCTTGGCCAAGAAATCAGCTTTTTCGTTACCTCAAATACACAATTTCGTTACACCAGTAATATTCGCTAGCTTGTATCTCTATTTGATCAAAAAAGAGTATTGCGAGCAATTAAATATTTAATTATTTCATATTTGCTATGTTAGATAAATTCAATGAACAAAATTACGTGGTTGCACGCGTTGTCCACGTTACCAACTTTATACTTTTAAAGTTATCTGATATTACCAATTTTCTTATTTAAATTAATTATTTAAAAGCGTGTTTCTAAAATTTAATTATTTAAAATTAATGGTGATTGAATAGGTTGAAAAAAAATTTTTATGTATTCAAAGGGAAAATTATTGAGGAAGTGATGCTAATTAATTTAGGAGAAACATAAAATATCACCATATTGATGACAATGATGCTTTAGGTAATAAATGCAAATTTAAATTTTAAAAAAAATGAGCTATGTACTAGATACCAAAAGTAATCGTGTAACGATATTTTTTCGTCTAAAAAACAGTAAGAAATCGTGATACTATTATTGACAACAATGATGCTTAATTGAGCCGTGGTGGCTCAGGGGATAGAGCGTTCACCTTCCAATGAGGTCAACCGGGTTCGAATCCCAGCGATGGCTGGTCGATGCAAATTCCGCCGCTACCGCAGTGCTGACGTAAAATATCCTCAGTGGTAGACGAATCATGTGTTGGAGTTCACTTGACGTCAGACTTACCATGTGAGGTTTTCGTGGTCTTCCTGTCCATGTAACGCAAATGACGGTTAGTTCAATCTAAACATCCTCCATGAAGACAAATTTCTCCCAATACTTGATCCTTGACTATATGGTTGAGATCAAAATTATAAGCATTAAACATTAGTAGTCGTAAACCCAAATTGCGTCGGCTGTTTTTTAAAAGGTTATAAAATAAAATAAAACGATGAAAATAATTCAATATTTAAAGACTGTAGAAAAATATGGTGCATGTTTATTACATTTTCACTGAATTTGATCTTAGTGAACAAGTAGATGCACTAGTAGGATTTTTATTATTTTTGTTTATAAGTATTTCATTTTATCGAAGTATAGACGACAACAGTTGCAAACAGAACATAGATTTTTTCGTTCAAATGACACATTAATTACTCTAATGCTAATACTAATTTAAATATCATTAATGATTAATTTTTAGTAAATAAAAGTTCTTTCAAAAATATTTTATTCAAATACATCATTTTCTCTGAAGTGTTAAAAAGAATAGAATCTCATTATATGACGAACTGTATCATATCCAATTATAAATCAAATAATTCTTCCTGAACAGAAATTAAAAACATAATCATAGGCAAATGCTAACTTTTCCAACCGAGCTTTTTCAAAATTAGAAAATGGCTTAGGCAATAATCTTCAACAAATTTCAAAACTAGATTAAAATGTGTTGGTCATGTCGGATAATATTAAATTCCTGGAATTCGAGTCTCAGAAATTTAATTAGAATTTAGAAGCTCAAATGATTTAAAGATTTCGTCAGCAGAAATAGGCTACGTTTATTAGAACCACCTTATTTAATTTCATAAAGAATAAAAGATTAATCGTCATTAAAGTATAACCAAATATGCTATGAAATTATAATATTTAAACTTAAAATTGTTAGAAAATTAAACCATAGCTTAGTTTTATGATTTCTTTTTATCTTTATTAAATAAATTGATGCAAAATGTTTATAAAAATACAATATAATATAAATTTTAAAATTTGCGGTTTTAAATTAGTTTAATACCACCTTGTTTACGCCACAAGCTTTTTATTTCTTAAAAAAAAAGTTTTTTAAGTAGCACAGATTTACTTACATGCAGTCCGTATTAGACAGATATTATAATGTAATGTTTAATTTCTCAATGAAACTTCATGTACAGTGCGCCAAAAAAACCCACCCTGAATAACTTTTGATCCTAATGATCAGATTTTCACTTTCTAGGACTCCGTCTTACCGGCTCAAAGGGTTCACCTCAAATATTCTTAGTAAGTGCAGAAGATAATTTAAGTTACGAAATCAGACACAAAAATGTGATTTCTCTGATTAAGCATGCAATGTTTTTGATGGATAAGGATTTCTGACCCCTAAAATTATCTAACTTTTTTGAAAATCAATTTCTCAGGAACTATTCGATTGATTTCGCTCAAACTTGTATTTTGCCATGTAAAATTACATTCTTTGAAATGATGTAAAAAGTTGTATACCTTACAACAGAAAATGTCTTCAACCATTCCTAAATAGTGTAATTATAAATAATAAATATTTATCAAAAGTTATTTTTTTGCATAGAACTAGAAATTTAATCGTTATCTTTGGATGAGCGAATTTTATAATTGTGTGTAATAGTTTTTCAATTAACTTTAGAAATTCTCAAGATATTGGGAAAAATGCAAAAATTAAAAAATACATTAAGGGGTCCAAACTTTAGAGTGCTTTCCTATATTAATTATTGAGACCATATTTGATTATTGATTTGATTTGTTATTGACCAGATTGCGGCTATAGTTCGGGGTTTAGAAATCCAAATCCGGTGAAAAAGCTGTATGCTTATTAAAAAAAAGTAAGTTTTTTGTCTGATTTCGTGACTCAAAATATCTCTTGCACTTATTAATTAGCATACTTAAAATCACCAATTCAAAAGCCATTAATATCGAATACTAGAACTTGAAAATCTGAGCATTAGATCAAAAATTATTCAGGTTGGTCCGGTTTTCTTTTCNTTTTTTTTTTTTTTTTTTTTTTTTTTTTTTTTTTTTTTTTTTTTTTTTTGAGCATTGTGCACAATCATTATTACATTAAAAATATGCATTAAGATAATACTAAAATTAGCATTAAAATTATATAAATAATTTTAATCAAAATAAATTAAATTACTTCACTGAATTATTATCAAAATTAATTGAATTTTAATATATATATATACACCGCAGAGCCATTACTTTACGACCACCCTCCATCTATAGCAATGGAGAGCCATTACTTTACGACCACCCTCCATCTATAGCAATGGACTCGCCCAGGTTTTCGGGGTTTCTCTCCCGGGAACAATGTTTTCATGGGGCATATTAGGACCCATAATCCTCATCGAACAATTGCTGACGTCTGTAAGCTACTTGAACATAGTTGCAGACCAGGTTCACCCATTCATGGCAACAGTTTTTCCTGTGGGAGATGGTGTTTACTAACAGGATAATGCACCATGTCATAAGGGTCGAATCGTCGAGGAACATTCCAGTGACTTTCAAGTCATGTCTTGGCCACAAAATTCACCTGACCGTAATCCAATAGAGCATTTGTCGTCCTACTTGGAAAACCAAATTCCTGCTGCCACGCTACCCCCTCGCAATGTGAGGGAATTGCAGGACCAGTTGGTGAGCGCTTGGTACCAGATACCTCAGACTATACCTATCAGCACCTTGTGGAATCAATGCCACGGCGGGTACTAGCAGTTTTGAGGTCTAAAGGTGGTCCTACATGTTATTAGTAGGGTGGTCATAATGTAATGACTCTTCGGTGTATATACATACATTCATACATTTCTGATAGCAATATATTGCAAATTTTAAAGAAAGTGGATTCAGTAGATATAAAAAAAATGCGATTAACAACGATAATTGATTCGACAAAGATAATTTACAGATAAATATCTTTGAAACTTATATTAATTTCGTCTTAATTGCAACTAAAAATATCTGAAATTAACCGGAAAAACATTCAAACGCAAATACTTCACAGATAGTTTTGTTCGTTTATTTGCATATTTTTATGAGGTTGTAACTTCAGCAGTAGCTATTTTGTTTAAAATATCTGTATGTAATATTAACTAATCAATAATAATTAATTTTTTTAAATTGCCTTAAATGGGTCTGATCTTTTCTAAAAAGAATCCTAATTTTAATTATATCTGAATTTCTAAGAATTTTATAATGAAATACAATTACTTGTATTTTTATCTTATTCCACAATAATTAACTTAGAGACATGAGATATCCGTTTTGGTAATTTGAAACATTAGAAGTAAAAACAACTTTAAATTTTAAAACTCTCTAAGGAGAATTTCTAATTAATTTTCTTATATTTTTAAGAATTATTTTCTCATTTATTTTTAATCAAAACACTGTATTAATCTTTAAAGCTTTGAGCGAGACTTTACAACATAAACTGAAAAGTCATAATTTCTCCAACTGCATCTATTCTTTTTGAAACATGAATAGCAGCAAAAGTTTTTAAGGATTATTGGACAAAAAAAATTTATGATTATTGGACCAAAATTTTAGGAAAAATAATTATCCTTTACTCATTTTTACTCGTTCGCTAATTTCAAATAATATGCCTTTTTATGAAAAGAGCTTATGCTTAAAGATTACTTCCATTTTTCATAATATTCCGCAATTTTAAAGTAATTTCTTTCAGTGCATTGTTAAAAGAAAATAGGATTTCAAACGAACAATTTAATTTAAAAACCAAATCTTTTAATTTTGATTTTAATTTATTTGAAGACGTAAAAAATGTTTTGACTTACGGAAAGCTTGGGGAATCTAAAAAGGCTAGAGACTTTAGATATAAACGAAAGTTATTTCTTGTTAGCATTGATTAAAATTAAAAAATTGACCACACTTTAAAAAATTCTGGATCAATGTTTTTACAGTGTAGAACTTTTTACAATCATTTTTTACAGTATCAAAGTACCGGAATTTTGGGTTTGTCATCTGTAAAATCCATTTTTTTTTCAAAATTCCAGTTCACGATAAAATCTATTTTTACAGTGATATTTATTTAATTCCAGTGATTCAGTGACTTATTTAATGTAATTATTACAGTAAAAATTATGATATATCAGATTTTTGTTCCGTAACATGTTCCGGTAAAAATGGATTTTACGGAAAAAGTTCAGGCAACCTGAGCTGCCGGTACTTTTTACAGTGATTTGATAACATTTTTTACAGTGCAGGTAAGAGAAAAGGCAAATCCGGCACTCAGTATTATTTTTCATTCTGCCACCATTCTGTTCACAATCATGTTTTTTATTCAGGTCATCGACATTATTATTTACATTAAAATGAAGATTTAAATTCTAAAATTCCTTCCTTTTCTTAAAAAAACAGCTAAATTAATAATTATTGAATAAATAATAATATCAAATATAATAGTTTTTTCAAATATTTTTTTTTACACTTAAGCTTTTAAACTCTGATTTCACAGCCATTGTTACTATAAATCCTTTTACTTCATAACTGAAAGACTTTAAAATTTATTTTCGATAAATTAAAACTTAATTCTTAACTTCTTTTTGTCTTAACTTAAATCTGTTTTGTTCCAAAAGAGAATTAATTAATTGTAAGCCTGACTCTCTTTAAAATAAAAGAAATATCTCTCAGAAAAGAATTCATTTCCATTTTACCACAAAATTTTATAAATAATCCTGTAATAGAGTAAAAATAGTCTTCTCTTTAGATTTTTTAAAATCATCCCCCTTTGATGCATTTATTTACATATAAAATAATTTATTGTATTTGATGTTGTGCTTAAAATTGTCCTCTCTAAAAAAAGTTTATCAACATTTATGATCGTTTACAAAGAAGAAACTCATTACGATTTTTTATATTTTTCACTTGAGGCTGCCATTGAATCAAGAATCAAAGAGTTTTAGAAACAATCATTTTTCCAAAATTCCTTTCTTTTGCTACCTAACTGGAAGGCTTATTGTGAAGCGCCTCATTTATGGCGTACATATAATTCTAGAAAAGAATATGAAGGAATTGTTCTTCGATTTCTGTTGGTGTACATTTTGTTTGGGAAAGTTGAAAAAAATGTACTAAATTTTGTTTTCAATAAAACTGGTTCTAAAAAAATTAATATTTACGATTCCATTTATATAGCAGACACTTTTTTCAGAATGAAAAATGTTAAATTAATCTAAGTTTAGGATTTGTGTTAGATTAATTACAATATGAGTTTGCTTAGTTTTGACGCCCTGTGGCTGAGTGATAGCGCTTCGCTCTCCCGTGCTACAGGTCCCGGGTTTGATTCTCGGGCCGGGCAAGGTTGACTCAGCCTTTCATCCCTTCAGTGGGTAGATAAATGAGTACCAAGCGTGCTTGGGAACTAAACACTGGGGGTTTCGCGTTCGGTTGACCACCAAACCGGAACATCTGCTCTTGCACCCCGGAGTCCAAGGTCAAGAAAACTGAGATGGGCACAGTAGGCCTTGGCCCTCTATGGTCTGTCGCACCACTGAGTTTAGTTTAGTTTTGACTACTAAAGTAAAATTTTTAGGAATTGAAAAGCAATATTTTTATATTGTCTGATTTATTCCACTATTTTATTTCATAAAGAGTAAAACTATCATTCATTTTATGTGAAGTTAAAACGGTACACAAACATACATTGTAAAAAAATCCTGCAAAATTTACGGCTCTGAACAGGCAGCTGGGTTGGTTGTGCAGAATCGCACAATCATAAATTTGCGTAACCTCAAAGGTTTTTATCATACGAGGGTTGCTATTTATATTTCTGGTCTTGGCAACAGTAAGTGTTGCTAGACGACCGCAGACGATTTTAATCGAAAGTTTGATATTTTTAAACATAAATTCAGCAGACGATTTACTATTATAGCTTCATTTGTGTTGTTGACAGTAAATTGAAAAGTTCTTCTCTTTCAAAAAATGGAATTGAATCGTGAACATTTTCGTGCCATTATTTTTCATAACTTTCGACGTGGATTGTCAAGACAAGAGTGCTTCGATGAACTTAATTCTTTATTCAGCGATAAAGCG
>NC_092204.1:66564516-66638198 GCF_043381705.1 Parasteatoda tepidariorum | reverse complement strand
TTCAAAACGCATGTTTTGGAGTTACCTCAATCGGACTGGAAAAAGTGCTTTGAAAATTGGTTCAAACGCATGCAAAAGTGTATTGATCATCATGGAGAATATTTTGAAAAACAATAAAACCAATTTCGATCCTACATATTTGTTTTTTCATTATTAGGCCAGAAATATAAATAGCAACCCTCGTACAAGAACAAGTTTTTCCCGTTAGAGTTAAGAAGAAAATTCGTACAACAGAATTTTAACATAGGAGAACACTCGCACTCAACAAATTTTGCACAAGTATGTACTCTCACCAGATATGAATACGTTATATGAGCACTGTGGTTGATCCGAGTAGGGTACCGAAGTTTTAGATATGTTGTCGCTAGGATTCGAATCTGGGTCAGAACATTGATAGACAATCGCTTTATCCCCTAGGCCACCGCTGCTCTAAATTTTTATTATAAAGGAAAGTCTAAAACTGTCTTTACGTTAAAACTCTTACATATTGAAATCATATTTAAATGTAAAAATGCTTAAAACCATAGTGATTTACCTTTATAAAAATAAAAGCAAGTAAGTATAGGAAAAATTCGTAAAATGATTTGAAAAGGAGCAAAGTTATCGTACTGTAAACAAAACTGTGCGGCGAAAACTAGAACTTACAGTTTTACTCTGTTTATGATAAGGGTAAAAAAAAAACTTTTTCCCTTATCATAACAGTAATTTATCCTACGGTGAAAGTCTAAACCAAAGGTGTATTTTTTACAATGTAATTAACAGATAAATAGATTATGATGTAGATATGTATCGCAGATAAAATTACGAATTTGATATTTTGAATAAATTTTGAAGCATTTTTAAAGACAATTAACATATTTTGACAAAATTGTGAAAGCTGACAGCAAAAGTTTGCGTTATGGAATATGAAATATTCTCCTTTTCTTTGCATTTATTATATATAGTTAATATCGTACTATAGTGCTAAATACCTTGATGTAATAACAAAAGATCGTGAACAAATCTTCTCAGGAAATCTCTCTCATTTGTATTTCATATATTGTATTACCTATCTTAAAAATATGGTTTTGCTTAAAATGCATTCAAAATTCTTTAACATAACTTTACTTTTTATTTCCTCAAATCATTTTAAAATACGTTTTATTTTTTCATACCATTTCACACTGACACTCTTCAATTTTAACTATATTTTTAAAATAAGAATATGCATACATAAAACACGTTCAGGAACTCCCAAAACATGTTTAGGTGAAAAATATGATTTAAAAATCGTTTGCATTCAATTTTTTAAACATTGTAACTATATTATTTTCAAATTAAAGTAAGTCCATATGAGGAACGTAGAGCACATATTATTTAATTAAAATCTGAAGTCAAACTTTATTCAAGAAACAACAAGATCACTTTGTTTACTACCAGGAAATAAAACTTACGCCTGCTTGAAATATCTAACTAAAATGAGGAAGTTCTGTAAAAGTAAATATTTTGAGAACGAATTGAGTGAGTTGAGAGATAGGTTATTCAAAGGGAGCACATACGCTCGAACGAAATAACTGAATTGCTTCAGACATTAAATATTCCAAATCAAGTTCTCATCAAACATAATTCGATTAACAAAATGTGTTGTCCTGTACTCCAGTCGTGCTTAAATATTCTTACAATTTTTATTTTTCGATTAAATATTCAGCTTGCTATTTATTAAATAGATTGAGCTTTTAAAAATAATAAATAGTTACGTATTTTTACAAAAGTACAGATATTAAAGAATCTAGTTTTATTATTTTCAAGTGAAATAATACTTTAAAATATACTTAAAGAATCCAATTTTAAATATTTTAAGCTTGTTAATCATGTTCTACAGATTATTTTGAATGTTTAATCATATTCTACAGATTATTTTGAACCACATTATTGAGGGAGAATAAAAATGTACCAGTGATGTATTCAGTTTACAATTATTGGCTTTTTTTTTCTACTTCTAATATTTTCTCCATTCATATATTTTTATCTCATATTACAGTTTTCGTCATGTTATATTTTTATTCATATTATAGTTTGCACCCCAGAAGACCATTTAGTTCCCCCTCATGAACTTACAGGGAAAAAAGTATGGGCAGAACTACTAGAATATGATAAAATTTACCGTGTTTCTGGCTCTATGGCAGTATTTCCCAAACTGTGGTACGCGTACCCCTAGGGGTACGGGAACAGTTTAGCCGGCGTACGCATTCTTATGCAAAATATCTTGCAATAAACGAAAATTTCAAAAAATTTCACTTAAAAACAAAGCTAGCCATGAAAATTTACGATTACATATTTTTCTATTGGCTATTTTTTGCAGAGTTAACAGTTAATAATTATTGTTGTCAACAGCAGTTGTGATTTTTAACTTTTGTGCAATTTTTGATAGTAAAAAATACATAAATTTTTTTATTAGTGGTACGCAGCGTTACGAAAAATTTAGAAAGGGTGCACAAAAGTCGTAAGTTTGGGAAACACTGCTCTATGGGAACGACAAAAAACTCGATAATTTTTTGTCGAAGTGCTTTGATAATGATTCTGGTAAAATGAACAATAAAATATGATTTTTTAAGGTGAGATAAAATTTTGTGAATGTGGTAAAATTTAGTAATTTTACAATAATACCTTAGAGCAGGGCTTAAAAACCATTTATTTAGTTCAATTAATTTTTCATTTTTTTTTATTTTTTACTAATATAAATGGTAATAAGAACAAACATTTTATAAACCAAAATGAATTTACGGTAAGCCATTATCATATCAACCTCCAAAATGATTCTGCTGAATTCTGAAAATTGCTCCAATTTTCAGATTCTTACTTAAAGACTCTACATTTCACGGCTCTCCTTCAATTTAACCATATAATAACTTGTAAAAAAATAAAGGTATTTTCAACCGAAATATATAAATTAGATATAAATTAGATATACAAACTATATATAAACTATATATAAATTAGAAACTAATTCACTATTCCACATGAGTACAGTTCCAATGTTGACGTACGCCATTAAGGCAGAGGGGGTGCGATTGTTCTTGTTTTCCAGTGACGTCATCTATGGCCAAAAATTCAACTTCTACCACACCTATACTTCACACCGGTTTATAGGGTGGACCAATTCATACATCCACAAATCGTAATTTTGACCTGAATCAGAGAATAATCAATCCCCAATTCAGTACCCCCAGAGGCTCATACAGTTCTAATGATTACGAGAATTTTTCTGAAGTATGACCGGACATGAATCTTGAACTTGACTATCAGTGTTTTGCATATCAATATTTAGTTAAATTTTATTGACATTTGTCATATTTTGCTGAAATTATTATGTTTTAAAAAATTGAAAATTGATTAGTTTGATCATTGAAATTAAATCAAACACCATTTACTGTTAATTTTTGAGAAAAAATTAAATGAAATGAGACGTCTTTTGATACATATGAAAATTGCATCACAAAAATTTTAAATAAATTTTTTATAAATTTTATAGTATTTTTTGAGATGCAGCAGATTTCTCAAAAGGCTAAATAGGGAAACAATTACATCTACACAATCAGCCATTGAACATTATTAAATCCCAGCAAAAAATTAATATTCTTTTTTCCATGTAATTTCATAGAAAGGAACTTAAAAATATTTCCTTAATGATCATGATGGTAAAAATTGTGTGACAAATGATTTCAAAATTGCTATGTGATTACAAAAAATTCATCAAAAGGTTCTAAACTAAGTCTTAACTATTCCTACATTAACATCAATCTTTTTATAAAATAATTTTGAGGAATGTTATTTTCGACTTCATATAATAAAATTTGAAATTTAATATAACGAAACCAATTTATAAATTTTTAAAAATGCAAAATCACTTTTATATTTGTCTGCTTAACTTTAAATAATCTCTAAACTCACGTTAAAGACTATTTTTAGCTTTGCCAACTAATTAAAATTCTAATCAGAAGACGAATCCAAGGGATTAAATCATACGCAAATGCAGCTCATTAGTTTAGAATCTGTATATACTCGTCTTTCTTCTTTTACAATGAAAAAAAGGCCACCAGAATCTTCCATTTAAAATGAAAAGAGAATTAAGAGATAATTAAATCTTTATTATCTTTTCTCATCAAATAAGGATTAGGTTTGTCCAGATAATTCACCAAGTTATAAACACTTTTTCAAATAAATAGACGCTTCAGGCTGAATGCAACATGTTGGCTCATGCTTTTTATATATTTATATCCTTTTCGCTCATTATAGAATTTTTTTATAGAATTTTACTCATTATTTTTTCTCATTTTTGTTTATAGCATTTCGCTCATTTTTTTTCTTCCATATTGTTTATTGACCGGGAAACTTTATTTACTTCGCCGATTTCTTTTTTTTTTTTTTTNACTTTATTTCCTTCACCGGATTTTTCTTCTTTTTTTGAGCAGTATATTTTTAGGCAAATCAACTGTTTAATGTGGATCNTTTTTTTGAGCAGTATATTTTTAGGCAAATCAACTGTTTAAGGTGGATCATCCATCAATGATGGCAAGTTCCTATCACGTCCACAGGTCAACAATAAAGGGAAATTAATTATCGACTATGTCAACCTTCATCTATCAAAAGGTACCGAGTAACATGTCTTATATACTAGTGATTTGTTATTTAATATTTGTTGTGGAAGTTACGCCACAAACATTTCAGAAGAAATGTAACATCTATTTTTTTAATTTTAGGAGAAAATTTTTAAAAAATAATTACTTTTCGAAATGTTTTGGTTATAAATTTTGAAATAACATACTGCCGAAGTTAGCACACATCAAAACCAGATGAATTTTCGTTCCATTTTGTATGATTACAAAAATACTTTTTTATCACATTGCTAACCCAAACTAAATCAATTTATAGTTCACAATAAATGCAGTTTACTCTTATGTAAAAAGTGAAGGAAGGAAATCCATTTTTATTATTCATTCTTCTGTCTTTTATGTTTGCTTTAAGAATTCATTTTTAGAAACCACACCCGATAACAAATATAGCTAAACTTAATATTTGAATCACAAGCAAAACTGCTCCTGCGATGTAACAAAAACAAGCTTTCTGCTTACCCATAAGTAAAATTACACGCAAAAACTATTGATTATTTAGCAGAGATCGATTATTTTGTCATTATGTTTACTCCAAATATGTTGTTTTGATGCAAAGGAATAGCATGCATATTTATCTCAAGAAATATAACTGAATTAACATTCGAAATTCTTATAAGAGATATAATTTTAGAATTTTCCTATACATTAACATTAAGATATACAGAAATTGGAGAAATATATGAAAACACTTTTTTACTAAGTCTTTTTTTTTTACTTAGAGAAATCTTTAGAGAAAAATTTTACTACTCCAGAAGTGCGATTTCACATACATATCCATAAAGTTTAAAGCTTTCAGAGATTTGAGGAACAAGCAATAAATTAAGAACGAAAAAGAGTGTTTTTTAACTCCTTATGCAAAAAAAACTAAGAAAAAAGCTAGCAACTTATTTTATGCAATAACTGCACACTGTTAAGTATTCCGAACTCAAATGTTTATGGAGATTTGGATATTTTTACAAAAAAAAATCTAATTCCTTTGCCTCACGTTTTTTTGCTATAACTTTAAAAATATTGAATTAAACTAAACAAAATTTTGAAAGTAATGTTTTATTTAATAACAAAAATATCATTTTAAAATGTGAAAAGAAAAATTGCTAAAAAATAAGCAAGATTTGAGCATTTAAAGTAGTCTTTTCATACTGCATATGCACAAACACTTAAAAATTTAGTTTTCATAATTTTTGTCTGAATCGTAATTGCCAACATATGAAAATTCAGATTTGAATGCCTAGAAAATTTAAAAAGTTTCCAACAATTTTCTCAGCAGATTTCATAAATTTGGAAAGAAATCTGTTTATGGTAATGGGTTCTTTGCAAGTTTTACTTTGTTCAATTAAACAATATATTTTTTTTTTAAATGACAGATATGCTATATTCCCTATTCCCTATTATAGTATGTTTATTCCCCCTGATTTTTTTCCTTCATATTTTGTTGTCCGGACAATCATTGTAAGGTATTATTATTTGTTATTAAATTTTGTTATATGATGCGAATGATATTTCTGCAAACCTGTTATCTTTTTGAGTTTTCATAAAAAAAAAAAGTACAAATGCTACTCAGAAAATTGCTAGAAACTTTTTACATTTTTAAGATATTCAAATTGGACTTTTTTCATAAATTACCAAATACGATTCATAGCAAAAGGATTAAAAAAATTGAATATGCAGTATGAAATGGCATTTTTAGATGTTCATACTTCACGCAATTCTTAATTAATTTTTTTCAAATTTTAAAATTATACTTTTGTTATTAGTTAAAAATTAGTCAAACAATTTAGTTTAATTTTTTTGAATATTTCTGCAATTATAGTTAGAAAGCGTAAAGCAAAAAAAAATATTTATTTTTCTATAAATATTCAAATCGCTATAAATGTTTAAGGACTTTTTACGACATTTCGTGCAGCTATTGCATATGACAACAAACGTAATTGATTCAAGTTACAAACATATAACTATATTTTTGGGCGAATGGTGATCAAAAACACTCTTTTTCGTTCGTAATTTATCTCTGGTTTCTCAAACCTTTAACAGCTTTAAACTTTTTTGATATGTAATAGAAATCGCATGACCGGGATTCTTCTAAAATTATAAAATAATTCTCTTTTTTCTTGAGATATATGAAAATAATTAGTCAATATCGAAGTTTTCCCATATTTTTGTCAAACCCCCGTAGAAAGTGTCAAGTTAAGCTGTTTTAGCTTTAGAATAGACTTCTTTCTTATAAAATGTGACATAAGCACTCAGAAATTGTTTTTACAACAAAAATTTAGAACCTAATGTATGCGTTTATAACTTAGATAATTAAAAAATTGTTTTCCTGCCGTGCTCTAAAAAAACAACATAAGTCCCTCACGAAACATTTTAAGAAAATTGGCTTGGCAATTTTTTTCTTTGAATTCTTAATACTGAGAATCCTAAATTAAAATTTCAGATAACTTTAAAAAAATAGAATTTTTGAAAAAATAAATATTGCAATGTGTAGCTTATTATATAAAAATGCATAACAGACAAGAATCTCAATTTTGAATTTTGTTGTCGCTTTCGATGAATTTCCTATTGCACGGCAATATGCGATTTCCCCCAAATCTGAAAGAGAACACTATTCCAATTCTTTCTCTCTGTAAAATTCCTTTTAAGGTGTAATTTTGATTTATGTAAAGATAATGTGTCGCATACTGAAGTGCGAAAGTACTAAAAATTTTAGAATTCACTACCATTTTTTCTTCAGTTATAGTATAACTATTAATAAAAAATTTTAAACATGCTTATTACTAGTTAGAAACTATTCTACTAAGCTTTTAGAATTATTTAAATGTACAGTGCATGAAATAAAAACTGAACACTTTGACATACAGTACCGCTCAAAAGTATCAGTACACCTAGAAACTTATAAAAAAAATGGCAAAATTCAAAGTGTCATAACTTCTTTAAAAATGATCAAAAATGCTTCTGCTTTAGCTCATTTTGAAGGTTAAAATCTCTACTTTTACGTACTCTAATTGTTTTTAATTAATATATTTTGCAACTATGTACAATTACACTCTAAACAATCATAGAAAATTTTATTAATTTTTTGTGAAGTTTGACGCGATGTACGGGCACAAAGGGGTTAGATATTGTTAATTTTTATTATACCATTGAAAAATTTGGACTTCTAGCTTTCATTTAAAAAAAAATTCCAAAAACATGTTTTTTGACGAAGCTATTGTCAAATAAAAAAAAGTTTTTTTTCAGAATTTAATGATTTTTCAGCAATTATGAATTCCGCACAGGAACTATTTAGGTTCGTCCTCCTACCTTCGGTCTTCGATCCAAATCCTCGATCCTTCGACCTCGGATTTTCATGCTATCTCAGCTGTCGCAACCAACAACCTCTACAATAACAATTTTAACTTTTTTTTTGGAAAATATAATAATGAAATAAGAATCAACGTNTATTTTATTTATACTTTTTATTTACATTTTAATTTTCTTTGACTTTATTCATTTTTTAATTTTTTTTCACCTGCCTTTCTTTTTGAAACAACGAGGCGGTTTCTATTTAGATAATGAATGAGAATGACGAGCAATAAATGAGTTGACATTGAATATACAACTGTCTGTGAATATACAAATGGCTCCAGGAGGAAAGGAAATATCATATCGAAAACGATCTTCTATTATAAGTCTATAAGAAACGCAGGACATTCATTACGAGAAATATGTCGTTTAGAAAATGTTAGTTTATATGGTGTGCAATATACTCTTCAAAGGTACAAAAAATCAGGAGAAATTAACAACATTTTGCGAACTGGTAGACCTCCAGTGACAACGAAACAAGAAGACAAATTTATTCGTGTTACTAGTAAACTGAACCGATTTAAAACAGCACCAGATATTAGACAGGAATTGAACGCAAAAAGAGATTCAGAAGTATCGGTTGCAACAGTAAAACGACGTCTAAATGATGCTAATTTGATAGGACGTATAGCTGCAAAAAAACCTCTTTTAAGGCCGATCAATCGAAAGAAAAGATTTGCTTGGGCAAGAAAACATCAAAAATGGACTCACTCTCAATGGAAAAAAATCTTGTTTACAGACGAGTCGAAATTCGAGCTCTTTGGATCAAAACGAAGATTTTACGTTCGACGTTTGCCTGGTGAACGAATGCTTGAACAGTGTATTCAGCCGACTGTCAAACATGGTGGTGGATCTGTCATGGTATGGGGATGTTTTGGAGGCAGTTCTGTGGGAGATATTGTAAGAATTGAAGGGATATTAAACAGAGAAAGATATCACAGCATCCTTCAACATCATGCTATTCCATCAGGCATTCGAATTTGTGGTAAAAAATTTGTGTTACAGCAAGACAATGATCCAAAACACACATCGAAACTGTGCAAAACTTATTTGGAAAAAAAACAAAAAGATGATGTGCTTCAGAATATGGTGTGACCCCCACAAAGCCCAGACTGTAATCCTATTGAACTACTGTGGGATCAATTGGATCGCCAAATTCGAGACGTGCGATTAACCAGCATAAATCATATGTAGAAAGTCCTTCAGGAGCAGTGGCGAAAAATAGACAAGATAACATTAAAAAAACTGATTGATCGGATGCCTCGAGTGTGTGCTGCAGTTATAAAAGCGAGGGGAGGATATTTTGAAGAAAGCAAAATATGATGTAAAATATTTTTTCATTATTACATTTTTGTTTTCAATTTTTTTCTGAGAAAAATACGAAAAAATAAATTTCAAAATATTAAATTGTAAACGTTGATTCTTATTTCATTATTATATTTTCCAAAAAAAAAGTTAAAATTGTTATAATAAATTATGAAATAAAATTATCGAGAAATATTAAATTTTAATTTATTTTAATTAAAAAATTTTGATATCATATTATAATTACACTAAAATTCAGCATAATTTCTGAAAAAAACCCTATTTTTTAATTGGACAATAACTTCGTCAAAAAACATGTTTTTTTGGAATTTTTTTTAAATGAAAGCTAAAAGTCCACATTTTTCAATGGTATAGTAAAAATTAACAATATCTAACCCCTTTGTGCCCGTACATCGCGTCAAACTTCACAAAAAATTAATACAATTTTCTATGATTGTTTAGAGTGTAATTGTACATAGTTGCAAAATATATTAATTAAAAACAATTAGAGTACATAAAAGTAGAGATTTTAAGCTTCAAAATGAGCTAAAGCAGAAGCATTTTTGATCATTTTTAAAGACGTTATGACACTTTGAATTTTGCCATTTTTTCATAAGTTTCTAGGTGTACTGATACTTTTGGGCGGTACTGTAAGTGGCAGCGCCAGAAGTGGAAAGGGGTAATGCTGTATATAAAATTTATAAAAACTGGCAACAATTGCGTGATTGCTCAGCACAAGCTTAGAAAATTTTCTAAGAGACCTCGATTCTGTTCCATAGCAGATGACTTAAAGAGTTTCTCTTTTCAGTAATCATGGTCTTTAGTTCTTCAGCACTGAGCATAATTCAGGAAATAAAACGTCAAAAAGAAATTAACAAAATCCTGTGGAGCTAGATTGTTTATTTTTAGCTACAACTTAAACAACTGGAATAATAAACTAAATTATTCGATAAGGATAGATATTTGACAGCACATTAGATTTTATTAGAGCGTATAAAAATCAGCAAATAAAGAATAAATTGTTTATTTACTTCACTAAATGCGCAATTTTATTGACTGGAATAAGTATTTGAAAGTATTCGGCATGAAATATTCCCTTCATTGACAAAATTAATTATAGTTAAGTTAGTTAGTTAGTTATGCTGTAGGAAACACTTTTTTTGTCCAGATGTAGTTGAATAGCTGCAATATAGTCTCGAGGTGGGCTTCTGTTAAATGTTTAAACATGCTGTTGTGAATTNTGAGTATCAAGTGCTTTGAAAATATTATGGTTTCTGAAATTACTAGTAACGGGGGGGGGTGCATATGCGAGGGGGATATTTGTTAGATGAGGTAGAAGGATTATATTTTTTGAATTATTTTATTAACTAAATTTTTTGTAAGTATACTTTTTTTGTTAAAATTTTGTTACCCTTCCCTCTAACAGTATCTCTGGAGCCCCGACCGTAATTTCATATTAATTTCTCTAAATAATTTCTGATCAAAAGCAATAGCACTTGTTTTAAATTCATAATGCCAAAACGTATAAAACTAAAATACGGAAATTGATTTTCATTAAACTAACTGTTCTTAACAAAAACAACGTTTTGAATAGAAAACATCTAGATCTGAAGTTGATTGATCGATACATCATGCGTTTTGAAAAGCAATTAATTCTACTTAATAGTTTTCTATCGAGATACAATAAAGGAAAAAAGGCATATCCTGTTCTATTGTTTTTTAGATATTGATAAAAAAGCAGTTTAAAATATCAAAATTTAAATTACCAACTTAGCAAAAAGTAATTTGTTAAAGTAGCGTCTTTTATTAAATATCTAAAAATTAAAAAGATTTGAAGTGAGGTAAAAGCATTATTAATTAATTTTGCAAAGTGCTTTTGGCGAGTATTTTTATGGCACAATACAGGTTGATTCATAAAAAAGTATGCAGTTCCAATGCCCTATAATTCAATCAAGAATAATGTAAGATATTTTATATTACCTACAACACATTTGTATAAGATCATTTTAAGTTTTGTAATACATAGTCACAGATGTTTTATGTGTGACCCTTTAGACATACGACAAACATCGTAACAATTATTCAGTTCTGCCAAAATGAGTTAAATGTAGAGTTTAATAGCACAAGATCCAAAAAACATAACTGCACCAAACAGTACGTTAATACAGGAAAAAGGTAACATGCACACTACAATTTTATCTTTATAAAATACATGAAGGTGATAAAACGGTTAATAGCGAGACACGCATATTTAAATGTCACTGTTTGTCTACGATAGGTACTCTGACCGCCACAAAGTCTGCGACAGTCTGGTGCTATGGAAACAAGAACCACCTCATTGCCTACTTCCAAGCAACCTCGGCTTGACATCCTTGCTGCTGCATCTACTTCTCGCTTGAATACCAGCCCTATTCAACAGACTGCTATTCCAACTACCTCTCACGCTGCTGCCACTTCGGTCTCCGATCCTCTCTCAGCTTTCGAAGGAAGAGTGAAAAATATTCGTCTCCCTAATGATGACCACATCAAGGACTTGCGAACATTTCTAGAACTCAAGCGAGATGACTTTGTCCGCATCGTATCCTTCCACCTCGTTGACTATGAACTGAAAGTGAACTGCCGACTCTTGTGTCGTTACCGGAAAGTAGCTCCTAACGGTATAGTAAGCGAAGTCAAGAACTTTAAGACCAAAAATGTGGTCATCTTGACTGCCACCGATCTAAACGAAGTCTATGGAGCAAAGGTGGACAAAATACTAGCGGAAGCAGATGATTTTGAAGGCAAAGATTCCGGATGGGTCCTAGAAGAAATCGTCAACTTGGAGATATGGATAAACAAGTACAGTCCACTGCGAGGCTCATCCTATATCGAGCTACCACCAGACATAAAGGTGAAGCAAGCCATCATTAACGTGGAGAACAAGGACAATCGCTGTTTCATGTGGGCTGTACTCTCTGCTCTCCATCAACGTGCCAACACCAACATCATGTTGGATCACCAACAACGTGCTTCTCGATGTCATCATTATGAAGCTTACATCCCTACTCTTAATTTCACTGGAATTGAGTTTCCCGTGAAATTACAAGATGTGCCTAAATTCGAGAAGCTGAACGGACTTTCCATCAACGTGTACGGGTTGGCAGAAAATAATAAAGTGTATCCTCACGTGATTACGGATGCAGAGAAAACTCGCCATGTCGACCTCATCTACCTCACCAATGCTTCATTCTCTCACTATGCCTGGATTAAAGATTTATCTCGGCTACTCTCCAGACAATACTCAAAGTACAAGGGAAAACATCTTATTTGCCGACGCTGCCTGCAATTCTTCACGACTGAACCTGTGCTCCATCGACATAAATTCAGCTGCAGTCAGCACGAAGCTGTCCGCGTACAGATGCCCGAGGATAAATGGTTATCCTCTAAAAATATTAAACATACGCACCCGGTACCATTCGTCATATATGCCGACTTCGAGTGTCTCACCAGGCCTTTAGACACGTGCCAACCCGACTCCAAAGGCTCTTACAGTGAGGCATATCAGAAACACGAGCCCATCAGCTTCTGCTACTACATAGCCTCGACGACGGGACCATACAAGGAACCTTTTATCTATCGGGGTCCTAATGCCGAGAAAGTTTTTATGGAAAGAATGAAATTGGAGGCTGAAGATATTCACCGCATCTACAAGCATCCTCTACCTATGGACCCATTGACCGAAGAGCAACAGCGAGTTTTCGATACTGCTACAAATTGCTATATGTGTAAAGAAAAGTTCTCCACGAATAATTATAAGGTAAGTGTTTTTTTTTTTTTNGCATTTTCTGCGAGCCTAACTTCAAGCCACAAATAAACAAACGAAGTGTTTGATCGTTTAAATAGCTGCTCGCCAGATTTTATTGCATTATAAAGAAAAGTAATTGATATTCGATTTTTGATTAATAATTGATTTATGTGGATAGCGGCATTTATGTGGATAGTGGCATGGAATTTAGCATTGCGTCATGGTAAATGTTATTCCTACTAAGTGGAAGTAGTTGTGTTTTTTTTATATTATACCCAATTCACCCGATTAGACATATGATGCTCACTACGTGCTCTTGCGCGCCGAAACCTATCAATTAAAAATGAAAACTGTTGCCAACGGTTCGGTAATATCATCGGCTTTATTGATACATACGTATTAGCGTTTTATATAATATAGATGCATAACAGACAAGAATCTCAATTTTGAATTTTGTTGTCACTTTCGATGAATTTCCCATTGCACGGCAATATGCAATTTCCCCCAAACCTGAAAGAGAACTATTCCAATTCTTTCTCTCTATAAAATTCCTTTTAAGGCGTAATTTTGATTTATGTAAAGATGATGTGTCGCATACTGAAGTGCGAAAATACTAAAAAAATTTCGAATTCAATACCAGTTTTTCTTTAGTTACAGTATAACTAATAATAAAAAAGTCTTAAATATGCTTATTACTAGTTGGAAACTATTCCACTAAGTCTTTAGAATTATTTAAATGTACAGTGCATGAACTAAAAACTGAACACCTTGAAACATATGTTCTAGTAACCAGATTTTTACGTGTTTTCTGCAAAAGTAATTTGATCATAAAAAATAGATATAGAGATATACCAAAATACAAGGTTAAAGAGCCCAACTATACACCCGATCTCCTGATTAAACTATAGCGGCAATATTTAGCAGAACGCAGTTATCTCAATATATTTTATGGGAGCTGTGATGGCTCAGGGGATCGAGCGTTCGCCTTTCAATGAGATGAACCGGGTTCGAATCCCAGCGATTGCACCGACCACAGTGCTGGCGTTAAATATCCTTAGTGATAGATGGATCATGGGTTAGAGTCCTCTTGCCATCAGGCTGACCGGGGGAGGTTAACGCAAATCCGTGTAACGCAAATGCAGGTTAGTTCCATCAAAAAGTCCTCCACGTAGGCAAATTTCTGTCAATACTTTATCCAAGAGTTAACTTGTCTTTTGGATTGGTATCAAAATTACAAGGCTATTGAGCTGAACATTAGTAGTCAGAAACTCAAAAAACTGGGTCGACTGTTCAACGAAGGTTATAAAAGGAAATATATTTTATAAAACAAAATTCCAATTCCGTCAAAAAGAGATAGGCTTATTCATATAAACTACATTTTGCGTCTGTTTCGGAAACTTCTAGGTTGTTTGCGCAAAAATTTGTATATTTAAAATACTCTCGGGTCATTAAAAGGCTGCATTTTCATACTTGTGAAAATCCGGTCATTAAATTAAGAGTAATTAAGACGCTTCATTTTTTTTTGTCTTATGTACAGTACATACTGCATATAGTATACACAATAAGACCAAATTAGATATGTTTTATTCTTTTTAATAGCTTTCTGTTCATATTCTTCAACTTTACTTTATAATTAACCATTCTTTTACATCTACTTTATTTACACTTCGTTTCAAAAGCCTTCTTTAAACTTAAATAGAACACGTAATGAAAACAGTATTTGAAAGTCAAATTTCCCAAACTCTTGCTTTACTTTGAATATATTTATTTTAAATAAAAATAAATCTTTCTGTGTCATTACCATATGAATGACAAGAATCCTTTCAACTCGAAATTTCATAAGATAAAAGGGAAGATAAGAGTATGGAGAAGATAGAATAATAATTTTACGAACTCAAGTTAGCCCTTTTTATATCCTTAGAGAAATTAAAAAACGTTTTTTGAAAAATTTACTTCAGACATAAAATCTGTTAATTATTTTATACATGAAATCAAATATAAATGTGTCTATAAAGAAAAAGCATTTCCATCCTGCAGTTATTCTGTGTTCAAGAAGAGATTACTTAAATTATATTGAATATTTCGTGAACTAAAATTTAGATTTTTAAGCACAAAATCATCGTTTCCGACCAAGCGAAAAACAAAAGTGAAGGTTGCAAAAAAAAATATTTTTTTATCATATTTATTTCTGCAACACAATAAATTTATGTATAGAGCTATGTTTATATTTCTCAATAAATACAGTTTACTTTTAGGTCAGAAATCAATAAAGTAATCCAAATTTGTTATGCATTCTTGCGTCGTTTCTGTTTGCTTTAAGGATTCCTTTTTTAGAAACCAAGCTAAACTTAATATTTGCATCTCAAACAAAGCTGCGTCCGCGAAGTAACAAAAACAAGTTTTGTGCTTACATATATATAAAATTACATGCAAAAAATATTGACTCTTAAGCAAAGATCGATGATTTTGTAAACATGCTTACTCCCAATGCAAAGGTATAAGAAAGTATGTAATACATTTACCTATTGCTGAAGAAGTGTATTAAAATTATTCTAAATTCTTTAAAAAAAATCTGAATGTAAAACTTTCCAATACTTCCAGGAAATGAAGAGTGACAACTTAACTTTTCATTTGAACTGTCTTTTAGACTTCTAAAATGCAACATGAGATCACGGAGATTATTTTATGACAAAACTCGAAACCCGATCGGTTATGCTTATTATGTATATACTTTAACTTTAATAATTAAAAAATGCCACTTAAGTTCCCCAAAAATGGAAGAGAGCAGTTTTCCAATTCTTTCTCTAAGCGAATTTTTTTTGAAAGTTTAAATTTGATTTATGTGAAGATTATATGCCATATATAAAGTTACGAATATATTCTAAATTTTAGAGTTTACTAATCTAATAAACGGATTTCTACTTACTTTGTATGAACAAAAATATTTTTAACGTCTTAAATCTATAATTATAGCGACGTACACAGAAAGAGAATTAAATATTTAGGGGCCCAACCATAAACTCACTTTCCTGACTGCTTTTCCTGACACATTGATTGCATATTTTTCAGATTTTAGGTAACTCCCATTTTTTTAGAATCAAAATTCCAATGCTTACAAGAAGATATAGTGCGCTTATTCAGGAAAAGTACATTTTGTTGAAAATTTTGAGTAGTTTGCACAAATTAATTAGTATATTTAGAATACTCTAGAACCATTTATGTTACATATTTTATAGTTATTGGGCAAAGTTAACTGTCACCATAGTAATTGGCCATAGCAAAGAACAAATAAATATAGCAAATGTCTATTATATAATTGATTTTCAGTCGCCCCCCGAATACCATTTTTTTTCTTTGAAAATACAGTCTGTGCGCATTTCATCATAATTATATTTAATAAATATGGAATTATTATAAATAGTTCAAATTTTCAAAATTAGTTTTTTTCACTTGTATTTTAAAGTTTTTCTTTATTTTAAAAATGAATCTTGTAATGACTATATTTTGAGAAATGCCCAAAAGATATACCTCAATAATTTTAATAATTTTTTAATTCCTCTAAAATTTTAATTTTTTCAAAAAGGAGCCACATATTTTCAAGTGGCCACTGTTAAAAATGCCACAACAGGCCCTGGCAAGAAAGAAAACTTTCTAATTTTGCCATATAATGTGTGAAAATCTAATCATATCATCAAAAGCTATTTAATTGTTCTTTTTTTTCATTCTCTGTACATATAAAGTATATCAACAAAACTCAACTAAAAACTCAACAAATATCAACAAAACTCAACGCAAACTCAACAAAATCAAACTGTATTTAATATTTTTAAAACTATATATTCATATTTTTCTAACTTTTGCATTTAATTAACCATACTTTTGTATCTACCTTAACTGCACTTTATTTGAAAAGCTTTCTATAAACTTGAATCAAACGTGTAATGAAAGAATTATTTGAAAGACAAAATTTTCAAAATTTATTTTAAGTAAAAATAAATGTTTCAGTAATTAATTTATTACCATATGAATGACTCGAATCCTTTCAACTCAATGAATTTAATAAGATAAATCCGGAGATCTGGTACAACGCATAGAGAAGATAAGACTAACTTTAGAAACTGAAGTAAGCAATTTTTATATCCTTTAAGAAATTAAGAAACGTTTTCACAAAAAACAATTCAGAGGTGATAATCTATTAATAAAAACATAAAAGAATTGTTTACGACAAACAAGCTTTTTTACTCATCAGCAAATTGTTTATTTTACAAATTGTTTATTTTCTGTTCAATAAGTAATTACGTAAAATATCTTGAATTATTCTTGAACTAAAGTTTATGTTTTTAGGCACGAAATTGTCGTTTTCTACCAAGTGAACAACATAGAATCGACATTGAAAGCATGAAAATTGTTTTATCAAGTCGATTAAACAGAATCTAAATAACGTGATTAAAGTGCATGTGCCTGACGGAAAATTTTATTGTTAAGAAATGTTATTTTTCGGCATGCTTCAATGTTTAAGATGATAGTTAATTATCATAATGCGTGATTGAAACCATTTCTTGTTTCGTCAAAAAAGTGTCTTAACATAATCCTTATTTTCCGAAATTAACTTCGAATGATATAGTTTTAATCAACTACAAGTAAGTAGTTACGTATATTTTGCAGTTGGTATAATTTGTCCCAGTGATGCATTAAATATCGATAAAGTAGTTAGATAATGTTTGATTCAAAAAATATTAAAATGATCACAGATTAAAATACTTGTAATCAAAGTTTAAGAACCTCGGAACGGGAAAATGTACCTAAAGTTTTCACAATTTTCTTTAATGTAATACTCTGTTAAGTGACAGATTTTTTTAATAGAAACATTTTCGTTTTCTGATATGTTTCCTATTTTCCATTTTGAAATATTAAATAGCTTTTAAATAGTTCTTCATGTTTTAGAATTATACTTTGACACAGGAAAGGACAAATATATAATGATAGAAAGGCAGTTATACAGTTATCTTTTATACTCATTTTCATACTCACTTACTAATTTTTTATATTTCATTTAAAAAAACATTGGGTCCTCAAAATTATAATACCTTAAATACCATAAAATACTTAAAAGTTTCCAGAAGCCATAAAAAGAGAAACTGGTATCATAAATGAAACTAGAAAATTTCCACCAAAATTTCCATAAATAAATAATTTTCAAAACATTAACTTGTCTTTTCTGTCTTTTGTCTTTTCTGCAATTTGTTCCATAATTCGTATAAAATAAATTTCGAAGAACACTTGGTTTTGGAATCATGCCAAAGATATTATATTTTAAATATTTGCCAAAAATATTTAACTAGTCCAAAACACACTTATTTATCATAAAGTCAGAAACACGAAACATAATCTACTACATTTATTGAGTCTACTTTCATTCTTTATAGTTGAATTGTTTTGTATAATGCTGAGTAAATAAAGAACAGGTTTAGAAAATGTCATTTTAAGAAGTTGACACAATGACCTTTAAAGCCATCTTCGCTTCAAAACTTTCTAGATGCAGGATAATTTAAATAATGAAATGGATTAAACTCCGTGTCTTCGAAAATTGACTGAGAACATTTTCCGTTCATTAATCTCCGTTCCTTGGCGCCACATGAGATGTTTTCCTGAAAACAGAAGGAAAGTTCAAGGACAAAGGATTGAGGAGATTTCAACAGCTACATAGATAGCTGATCGAAAAAAGATTTAAGATTTCGTAACTATAAATTTAGCGACAAACATAAGTTTTTATAAAGGGGAAAAAACTTTCCGTGTGATTTTTATTTTACTACTGTTACTTCATATCCATTTAAAATTAATTTTTCAAGTTGAAAAAAAATTACTTACTTCGAAACTAAAAACAAAACAATTTTTTTTTTTTTTTTGAAAAATCAGAATTATTCCTTTTATTCTTTTATTCCATTTCCTTCATAAGACTATTGTATTCTACAACACAGAAATGCGTTCAGTTAACCACTTCTATATGATAACATCTCAAAAATAGTTCTCATTTAGAAGTGGTTTGTTCTTGTTCCTTGAAAAATCAGCATGTTTTTCTCGCTAGCAAAAGCAATTAAAAGAAATGCAGCATTACCGTATACTGCAATACATAAATAGGGAATGTGAGCGCTTTGAAATTTTCTTGAACTGTTCTAAAATTGCTGTCTTTATTAAGCATCATCTTCACTTTTCCAATTTTTCGTAGTTCTGTGAAACTAATGAAAAGAACTATTAATTTCCAAGTGCAAAAATTCAAATTTATTCCTTGACATAAAATAATCATTCTTCTTGCAGCTAAATCATGCATCATCTGTCCTAAAAAAAAGGATAAATGCGTAAGCCATGATTAATAAATACCGGTTTATGCACCCCTTATGCTGTTCATTAAGCTCATCCAGGACAAAATTAAATTTCTTTGCTCGAAGAAAAAAAAATCCTGTTAAAATTACAGAACTATATGGTAGAAACATTTCTGATTAAAAAAAACATAATTCTGGTTAATAAAATCTAAATATACAGTATTTAGACAGTTCAATAAGAATAGTTCAATAATTCAATAATTTAGACAGTAATTTTTCCTCTCATATGGTAATGGCTTCAAAATTATAGTTCTTAATACCACACATTTTTTTAAAACATTGTTTAAACGGACATTGGTATTAGGTTATGTTAGGTTTGTTCGATTGTGATTGACAATGGTGTTAGGTTGTGGAGGAATTGCGTTTTGTCAAATGAACCGTGGTATGAGGTTTAATTAGTTTATCTAATATTTCAATCTACTGTGAGAGACTATAATACTGGACTTAATGTTGAGCAGCTCTGTGGTGATGTCATTTAAGCGAGAATGAGATCTTCGTATTCCAATAGTCGAGGGTCACAAACTGACCAGTGCAGGGTGCTAGCTCTTCATATAACTCCTCATAACTAACTCCTCATATTTTGAAGGTATGGAAAAAATATTCTGGTTTCAACGATGGGATCCCAAACCTCACTCAGCCGGCCATGATAGTGACAGATTAGAGTCTTCGGCTAAAATTTATAACTATAAAATTATCAGGCACCCTTTGCTGTGTTATGCATCCGATGATGAAAAATTAAAATATTAATTCATGATTCTTATCACATACTTTAGCTTCTAGCTTCCATTGAATGCGTGATCGATTCTCATTAGCTTTGGGCGTAGTTGAAACGAATAAAATTATAGTTGTTTAACCATATTAGATTTTTTTAAAAACAGTTATTACGCGATTTTTCTCACGGTTAACAGTTTAAGTACCATATTTTTATTGTTATTTGCTTGCTTTGGTAGAATATGGCAAAATAAAAATTAATTAGATTATTATTGAATCATTCTTTCCGAGAAATTTTTTAACAGTGCAGGACAAGCTATTGAAACCTGCTAATTGTAAGTTCTTACTTTAATATTGCTCCAAGCCTTTTTTTATATCTGAATTTCAAATTGAATAAATGTATCCGCGAAGATACTGATAGTTACGATTTATTATTAAATGTTTTAATGTTATTATGTTATGTCGTAAAAAATACACCCCACTTTTGATGGTATTTAAGTCTCCAGGAAAATAAAATTAAAAGAAACAGTGCCTGTTCTTTTTCCATGCAAAAACATCCTGCATTAGGGATTATTGCCATAATTTCATCATTGAAATTAATCCTATTGTTTTCATTCAAAAACGGTTGCTATTTTTAAAATATGCTAATGTTAAAAAACATACAATAAAACTTATTTCCCAATATTCAAATCATATTTATGGATTTAAAATTGATTCAAGAACTTTTGCCTCACAAAATGTAACAAGAAGTCTTTCAAAATTCAATTTCATTGAAATTCTGCACCCAGTACACAAATTTCCCGTTTATCCTAAGGTCATGTTATAACCTTTTATTGTAAACCGATTTAAAGATCAAATGTAACGTTTTCTTATAACAATTGCTTTGAAAAGAAAAATAGAATAAACTGTTCAAAAAAGATAAGCATAATAAAAAGGCTTATGAAGTGGAAAAATTTCGATTTTCATGTACCTTCTTATGAAAATATCTTTTTTCTTTCACCAACTATAACGAAACTGCTCTTATGATAATATTTCAGCCGATGAAATGAGTTTAAAATATTTTAGAATATATAGAAGTTAATAAATTTCCGAGAATATTGATTTCCGTTTCGTTCTAGAAGGGGAGAGGGAATCAGTTTGCCATCATTGCGTGAAAATATAAAATTTGAAAATTATATTCTCATGTCATTGAAATAAAAAATATGTCTCCTTGTGGCTTTTTAAGTAAGCATGGTGTACTGTATTAAAGGCTTGAATATTGTTTTACAGAACTTAAACACGTTTTCCTCCAAAAATAAAAAAATTAATAATTAAACAAACTAAAAATAACACTTATTGCTTCTAAATTTTAACTGTACCAATTGTTATTGCTAAAATTTAATATTTACGGTTGTGACTTTTGTCTGAAAAATAACAGAAAAAGTGAAATTAGGTTACGAATTGTTTCCTAATTTAAAGTTAAATAAAATGAAAACTAAAATTGACTAATTGTGAAACTTAAGAATCTAAATATTAATTGCTTTAAGGCTTAACTTACATGACATGGGTGAATATAAGAAACAATTAAGTAAATTTTATCAGTTTTGCAATGTTTACGCGGAAAAAAAATTCTGATAAAATTACCATAATTTCTTTTCTAACGACTTTTCTAATTAAAAAAAACGTTATTTTGGTTAATGAAACCAAAATATACGTTATTTAAAGCATTCACTTGATACCTATAATCATAATGGTTTCTAAAATAGCACTTGTTTCTGAATCCGTCTATTTATTTGAGATATAACATATTAAGATAAGTTTTGAATATTTGAGATAAGTTTCTTGAAATGATGTTTTCTGTAAATATAAGTAAAAATACTACTTCAATGTATTTTTCCTCACTTACCACTGAAATACCTGTCACGCGTGCGATAAGTTCTCTATCTCAAATCTAGATAGTACAGTTTCAGTTTAAGTCACCCCTCTCCCTCCCATTGCCCCTCTCACCAACCTAATATGTGCTTCGTACTTTCTACAAAGAAGAAGGTGCTTAGCAATTTTTTACTGTATGGATTTTTTTTTCCTTTCTGGAATCTCAAATTCAAGACATATTTTTACTTCACAACATTTATCACGTATTCAATTTATAACGTAAAAAAAGGCTATGGTTGCACTGTTTTGAATAAATAAGTTTGCCCGTATCCAAGTTCATTTTCTAATTTATTGTCCAATGAAGGAATACTAATCGAAAACTTTTATTTTTGTGATAATTCGTTAAAAAAATTAGACTCAATTTGTCCTCGAGGAATTTTTCGAGATGATCCCACGCAAAACCATGAGCAAAAACAACTAAAAATGTTTTTTGATTTAATTAACTAAGCATTCCAATAGTTTTGATGGCAGAAAAAAAATTCAATACGTCCTAAATTTTTTAAAAGGAATCCACTTAAGAGAGAATAATTATAAAATAACCCCTTTCAATTGAAAAAAAATACTTAATTTTGATATAAAAGTGCAAACAAGATCAATTTGTGCTTAGCTGAACGCGAAATATTTTTCTTTCTTATTTCAAAAACATTTTAATCCTTTCTCCATTATAATTATTTGAAAAATAATAAATAAGGTAGAGATTTACTAAAATGTATTGGAATATTCGAAATAAATTTATACTTTTTAAAAGAACCTTTTTTCTCCAACCTCAGCAATTTATTACATATAAGAAAATAATCCTTCATACTCAACAGCTCACAAATTCCTTAAACTCTGGCATTCAAGTAAAAAACTATCTTCCTCTTGGCGATATTTTCTTTCATCATAAATTTCATTTTTTGTTAATAAAGAATGAGTATTTTTGCGGACGGTTGCATTATTTAAAACATAAAAATTTTCATTCTTCTAAGTATAATTTTTATTTTTGAACGAGAAACGTGGAGCAGATTCAGGAAAAATTTACTAACTACTCAGGAAACTTTGCCGTGTAAATATGAAGTTTCACAAGTGACTCTCTTATTCATATAAAGAATTGTTATTATACTTTTATTTTTCATAAAATGAACTCATTAATCATATTTCTTCATAGTCCGATGGTTACAACTCTCATTTCGAATTCTTAAAACTGCTGAATGAAAATTATTATTAACTGTGTGCAATCTGTTTTTTTTCCTTTCAATAAATGTTAAATAGTACTACGTAACTCTATTTTATCAATAAACACTTTCTCATGCAGATGAAATAAAAATTAGTAAACCATATAATTGCTTAAATTAAATATTTTATGATGTAATATTTCTCACAACATTCTTCAATTGAAATTAATAAACTCTTATCATTTTAAAATGTTAATACTTCTTTTTTAAGTTCAAAGGCACTTTTGGAACTTTTAAGGAAAAAATATAATGATTCATCACACGGCGAAAAAAATTCTAGTAAAATTACCGCACTGTACCAAAGAAAATATCTGGTAGAAAAAAATGAATTCGTAAAGCCAATGATTTTTAACTATGCAAGAAATTTTCTGCGTTAAAATTAAAGGAAATTCTGCTGTCACAGCAAATTTTTATCATATTTAAATAAGTTTTTTTCTACACAGAGAAAAAAATCTGGTAAAATTACCGTACTATATTTAAATCACATTTTCAGTAAAATAGAAATCATAATTCTGGTTATTAAAACCAAATATACGGTACTTAAACCATTCTATTGGTAATTGTTCCGTTCATATGATGAAAGATTACTGGACATAATGGTTTTCGAAATGTATTTCTTTTTGCCCCACATTTAGTAAAAAATACAAAACTGAAAATCATTATATCCAGTAAACATTAAAAAACTAAAGAAAATATTTTTTACCAAAATTATAGCTGAATATTAATTTTTTTGCCGGGTGATAAAAATTTCTGCATCGCAATGACATTTTCGGGACAAGAAAAGTCCGAAATCCTGGTAATAAAATAAAAATATACGGTATTTATAAACCATTCATTTGATAATTTTTCCATTCATGCGGTAATTGGAAATTCTGATTTTTAAAATTATAGTTCTTATTGCCAAATATTTAGCAAAAAATGCAAAACTCTAAAGTAAATTTTACAGAGTCAATGCTCTTTATGCTATTCTCTAAAGCAACATGATAAAATAACCACATTTTGCCACATTTGTCGCATTTATTCACATATTATTACGGTATATTTTATGGTAAATTTTACCTTCCGGTAGTTCCGACCATGATTTTTCTCTCAGTATGTAACTTTGCTTTTCTTTTTTAGTTTAATTGTTTTAATTTTGTCCTAGAACCGTGAAAAAGATTAATCATAAAATAAAATTTAATTTTTTGCATATAAATAAATATGGAGAAGTGAAGATGGAAAATGAAGTTCGTTACATCAACGCAACATTATCAAGTTCCTTAATGTTGTACAAAAATGTAACTCCAAAAATTAAAACTTCATTACTGAGAATTAATAATAATAGGCTTTAGTTTATGGTAGGATTATCAAATAATTATTCTCGTAATTGGACACCGTACTTAATAGCATGTATTTGTACCCCCTCCTCCAAACAGAAAAGCTTTCAGAAATTATTTAAAGTCCACAATAATCAAACCAGATATTTTCATCAGAAAAATTGATTGAAATTTGAACTATTGTATCAAAATCTTGAACAAATACTTTGCAAATTTGCTGCAACCTCAATAATGTCTCAAGTTAGAGAATAATTAAATTGCACTATAATATGGTGCATTTTGTCATTTTATGAAAGTTGCAGAAAATTTCAATAATGTTATAGTTCAAGAGGTTAACATAATTCAAAATTTCTATAGTTACACTTCAGACCTCAATATGCTTAAAATAAGCTTATGTATTTCAGACTGAGGATTTTTTACGCTTATAAAAAATATGTACATATTGAACACACTTAAGATATATTACAGTATTTGTATATGAACGCATATTGCAGCAACTACATATCTAAGGCTTATTAAAGTATTTATTTATATAACAGATATTAAATTATTGAACCATTTTACGCAAATTCAATTATTTACATATTTTACGCATATTAAACTATTTACAAAGTTGACAATTATAAAAGTATTTCGTATGCTAAAAATATAAAACGAATTATGTTTGAAATTAAATAAAATGATAGCTGTTCTTCAATTGCATCAATTTTATTACATTAATAGGAAATTTTGCTCTTGCATTTCATATTTTTTTCCGAGGAAACTGTTGAGACGATAACCCCAGAAGTTGTTGTTTATTAAGAGTCATCACATTCTGGATGTGATTTAGGATCTTTAAATAGTATTCTGAAGAAACTAGAGAAATTTCCTTTTTGCTCCAGGGAATGCCACTGAAATTAGTTCGACAAATCCCTGAAAGGATCTTCTTCTTTTACTTGTCGCAAAAGTAATGAATGCCCACAATCGATCGATCTTATTTTCTCTTCGCATTAACAACACTTCTTTTTTTTAACAATCATTTAATAATGAGTTTTGAGAACATGAAGATAGTAAGAACTAGATCAATCAATTTGTTTCAGACCAATTTTTTTTTTCAAAACGTTTTTCCAAATTTAAATTATGCTGCAAGAAATGCATCAAAGGTCACAAATTTGTTGAATTTCTATTCTAAAATTCAGGGTAAACGGAGCACTCTGAAACTTTTCTTATTTCTTATTAATTTTTACATTTCTTCTGATTCTATGCCAATGCAAATTTTGTTTGATACAGAGCCAAAACACAGAAATTTACATGCACTATTAGAAATTTTGAATGTACTAAACAAAATAATGAGAAAAAATTCTGGCAAAATTACCGTATTGTGTGGTAATGATCTTTTTTATTTAAAAAAAAACATGATTCTAGAAATAAAAACAAAAATATAATGCATTTAAAACTTACTTAAATTTGGTAATTTTCCGTTCATATAATAACGGCTTACCGGAAGTTTTGGTTTTCAAAAAATGTTCTACTTATTAACAGATATTAAACAAAACTGAAAAGTAAATTTAACCGAAAAAATGGTTTTTATGATATGCTGTAAGGTATCGTGATATAGTTAACAATTTTACCACATTTACCAATTTTTATCACAGATTACAAAACCATATTTTATTGTAATTTTACAAAAATCATTACAGAAGCACTTCCATGAAAATAAATCAATTTTTTGGTGTTTCCTTAGAGTCCGAAACATAGTAAGTTTTACCATATTCTGGTAGTTTTTCCGTAATTTTTCTCAGTGTAGTATTACTCAAATTTCATGCAACTAGACGGAATAATACCATTAATTTTAGACGCAACTAACGGAAGGTCTCGCACCGGTTATATTTTTTTAAAAAAAATATTTTTTTAATAATTACAAAGTTTTGCTTTTAGCGTTGAAAAATTATTTACTATCCATTTATACCTGAAGATAAAAACTTAGGCATGAATTCAGGATCTCAGTATTTCCAGAGACCTCGGGCAAGATAAATGCGAAAAGTTATCAATACAATTGAAATAGGAAATACAATATATAAAAACATTTTTAGAAGATTTTCTTAGGCAAGATCCTGAAATACAAAAATTCCTTACTTCTTTTTTCTAATTATCGACTAAAACATTGAGAAATTTTAAAAGATAATATAAATTTGAAAATAAAAAAGAACCATTATAATAATGATGGAACAAAAATGTTAATTTTGACCATTCTTTGGAAGGAAATTCGAAAATATAAATTATATAATCTATTTCATTGATTTATGCAAAAACTTAATTTAAATGTTATTATATTAGTTATTAACAATTTTTGACAGTCGTGATTACGTATTGGACAGANNAGTTCATAAATTCAACTAAAACATAGTTAATTATACATATTATCATAGTTGTGATATATTTTTTTATTGATCAAAATAGTAGTGATATTTTAGGAGTAAAAATAATAATGAGCAGAAACCTAAAGGGTAACTTTTAACTTTAAGGGGTTAAGAATTTTAATTTATGCTGTGAAAGGTGACAAATAAAATAATGCCCATGCAACAAATATAAATCATGTAGGAAACTATTGCTGGTTCTTAAAGAGTTAAGTAATTGTTTGTAAACATAAGATTATTTATTTTCAGCTGCTACAATCATCACTTTACTTATTGTTACAATCGTCCCCAAGATGCCATTTCAGCTTCATTTGTTAAAAACAATGCTAGTTAATTAACAAAAATAATTTTTTTTTATTGAAATGTTAATTTAGGTGTCCACTTACATATTCAGTTAATAATTTTTATTTGTTTAAACAAAATTACTTTATTACAATATAATATTCTAATACCAAAAAAAGTACTTACGTAGTGTGAAAATATCTTTTGCGATGCAACTCTTTCAAAACTACATAAAAATGGTTGCCAGCAGGGGTGTACATGTAGATTTATTAAATACAGCTTGTGCGCCACCTAGGAACAAAATCTAGAACCCGACACTCGAAATTTTTGCTCTGTTACAATCGTACCCTGTTACAATTGACCCCACTCTCCCCTAGAGAAAGTGAAATCTTAGATTTCGTAAATAAAATATTCAAATTTCTAATATTTTTTTAGCTGCCCTCAAAAATAGTATTCATAGAAATCAAAATAATCAATAGTATTCATATAAATCAGTTATATCAAATCAACAAAATGCATAGAAATCAAAATGATAGAAGTATAAAAATGTATCTAACCATTTCTAGATGGTTTAGATGGTTACCTTTAAACGCAAAATTCCTTACTGAGTGAGGAGTCGAATGCTCGATACACATCGATCAAAATTGAAAAATTATTAAAAACTCGGATAAAAGAAAATAAAAAATAACAATAAAAAAAGTTATAAGTAATGAAATTCGATTAAGGAACTATAAACCTATATAAATAAAAATCGGATGAAGATGATGACCAGTACATGCATTCTTATTGGACAGATATCGCATTATATGATCCAGTTTTTTCAGAGGAAGATACAGATTTATTTGGTTATCATCTACATATAGCTACATAAAGGTGTTTTTCAACTGTAAAATGTATCTTTATCACTAATTTAAAATAATTACTTCCATATTTATTAATCATTCTTACTTAGCATTCTCAGAAATTATTACGTTTTTTTTTATTTTTAATAAAGGTTAAAAACTAAACGCAATATATCTTTATTATAAAATAACCTTATGCCATTACCTTTTATTGTGCTATATTTAATGAAAAAGATATTTAAATATTATAAATTATGTTAATTAATTAACTACTCTACAGTTATTAAACAGTAAATGAGTTGCTATAATACAGTAAACAATTTTGCATATAATAGATTATATTGTAAACATAAAGCACAGAGGGACTTGTAATCCTATTTATGAAAGGGAAAATTATTTAGACACTTCGGGAACGGATTGAATATCCGGCTTATCTCCGTCTTAATGTGAAATGGAATTATTCCTGTTTAATATGGCATATTTTTTCCTCAATTGTTTCTATATTTTTTCAAGAATTGTTTCTATATGCCTTGTTTAGAGAATAACGATAAGGGTTGGAATCCTAACTAGGCAAGTGAGAGGGTCATATTACCGAATGCAGTAGTGTGTGTTTGAGAGCAAAGCATCTGTGTGGAATTTATTGGGCATTTGTTATCAAAGGGTTTAGTTTGAAACAGAAATTACGCAGCAATCTCTGGGCGTTGGCGAGCGTAGCGGCCAAAAGGGTGGAGTCCACTAATAATAAATATATTCAATATCGATAATGTAGGCGAAAATTAAAAGTACTTGATTGATTGCGAACAAGGCTCTCGCAAAATAAAAATGTTCAAAAGACTATACGAAACTTTTTCCCCCAGACCTCACAAAATTTGAAGCACGACTCCGAATAAAAGAACAAATTTAACAAAAAAGACCAAAACAATGTTTTCTTCATGACATAATTCATTAATGTCTTGTGATTGTTATTTCGTAAGGTACCTTTGAAGGATACAATACTGGAAGAACTTTCTGTCACATAATTTTATACTTTTAACTTTCGGCTGTAATTTTCTATACTTTTAACTCTACTTTTAACTTACCTTTGACTATACCTTTAACTTTAGCAAAAATTAAATTTATCCCTTTTGTGAGTGATTAATATTATGAGTTTTATGACCTTGCAAACTGATCATATCTTTCAGTTAACTTTAGTTGTATAAAACAATTATATAAAACAATTATTCTCAGCACCCATATACTAATATATGACATGTTTACTTTATTTGTTTGCTTTTTCCTGCCTGTATTATAGCATGTAAACTGATGTTCAATGTCATATATTCTTGGTAAAATAATTTGACATGCCTTCTTTGTTATTCTTTATAAAACTATTTAAAACAATACTGCATAAAACAAGTTATACTAATGATTAATAAATCTATGAAGAGTGCTTTTGTTAAAGGAATTTATTTCAATCTCTCAATGCAATCTCTACACACAAAAAAAAGTTAAAGTATTTCGATAAAAATTCTTGTTTACAAATCGTAAAATGGAAAATTCTTTTAAGTTTCAACTTGTAGAGATAAAAAAGTAAATAACTTGCAAAATATTTTAGTAAGTTTCCTTAAAAAATACCAATGTAGGTTTTTGCTTAGGAAAGCAAAGTAGAAAAGAAATGAAATGCATCAGAGCGATATACGTTTAGAAAAACTCTCTATATTGAAAACCATAAAAAAGGATACCAGAAAAAGAAGAAGAAAAAAATGAACAAAAATTTCTAATGCATATTGATGCATTAAATAATCAAATTGCATTTTTAAAACGCTTTTTATAGCATAAGAAACTATGTGAGTAACAATATTTGGAAAGAAAGCATAACTTTTCTTAAACAAAAAACAAAGAAATATATGGAAAAAAATTATCTAATTACTCACTTATGCAAATATTTCATAAGAAAAACAGGTTTCGTAATATGTAGTTGAGAATAATTAATTCTAAAAGTTTTTTTGGAGTCTAATTAGAGATAGATTCGATTATACTATGCACTGAGAAAAAAAGCTTGGACAAAACTTCCAGAATATTTAAATTTACCTCGTTTCTGGTTCTAGGTATTACTGAAAAGATCTGAAATTTTTAACGCAGCACTTTGGTAAAGATTTTGGTAAAACTAAAAATATGATTTTATGATGTGTGATAAAATTTGTTAAATGTAATTTTTGGTAATTAAATGTATGGTGTTGAATGTAATGTAAAATTTGGTAACTTTATTATAATACTTTAGAACTCGGAATAAAAGCCATTTATTCCATTAAATTTACTTTAAGTTTTGTATTTTTCCTTAATGCGCGGTATTAAAAACTATAATTTTGAAAAATTTTCACCACTTATCTTATCACTTATGGATGAAAAAATTACTAAATGAATGATCTAACTGCCGTATATTTTGGTTTTATTATCCAGAATTAAGTAAAAAGTATATTTTTGTATTATATAATATACTCATCAGTAAATATTATTAAAAATTCTTGTCAAAAAAGTATATTTAACGAGATTAAAAAAAATACTAGAGAATCATGGAGACCGGTTTGACTGCCTAATGAAACTTGGAAGTGCATCAAATAACCGCTTTTAAATTTACAGTGATTGTCTCTGGCAAGCAAAGAGGATTTAATGTTTTCAGTCACGCCTTCTTCAAGAGTGATTCCTTAAATTTAAAAAGAGCACTCTTAACTAAAGATAAATATGGACTACTCAACCCACCTTTTCCAGGTTTTCAAACCCAGAAAAAATATACTTCTTTTAACGCCCGATTTTGTTTTCTTATTCTACAATAATTGTGTTTCCAACTGCAGGGAAAGACGTTATGATACCATTCCTGTTCATTTAGATGTAAAATGATCAACAAATCCAAATATGACCTATTTTCACAGTTACCCACCACTTTCTGACAACACTTCACCTTTGTGTTTATAACTTTATGACCTGTAATTTAAAATCAAATATTTACATCAAAATCACATAAAATACAGTTCAACAAATGCAAATTGGCAATTACTTGATTTAAGAAGAGAAAGTTCCTACTAGTACACTGTAAAAAATTCCAGTAAAAAGTACTGGCACCCAGAGTGCAACATCCGTAAAATTCATTTTAAATTTAAATCCATTTTTTCCATGAAGTTTTATACTGTAATTTTTAAAGTTACATTCATTTAATCACAATGATTCAGTGATTAAACACTTAAAATTACTGTAAAATGTATAGTATATCATATTCCGTAAAGTTTAACACTAAAAATGGGTTTTAAGGTAAATAGTACAGGTATAAAAGTGCAGGTACTTTTTACCTTAATTTGAACAAGAACTTTTTAAAATGTTAAGCATAAAAGTTATTAGACGCAAAATACATTGTAAGTTGAACGATAATAAATTTTCTTCTTGCGGAATATTTGTCTAACCGTAATGCTAACCTTATTTTCACTCTCGGAGATGTTCGCGCATGCGTTCTGAAACTTAAATAGCATTAGAGCTATGGAAAACCGAAACTCTATGCAAAAACTATCTCTTATCATAACCTCCATGGAATTCTAGTGACTTAGTGAAACCACCTGAGTTGCTCCGGAGCTGAAAGAACGATGTCACCTTTTGATAAAACTGCGCCCATTCCACCGCTGAACTAGTGACAGAAGCAAACTTTAATCGTTTTTTCGTCAAACTTTATCAACTTTAATCTCTTATGAGTTCAAGTTATTCTGACTTACTGTACTGGTGTTTTTTATGATTTCTGTTAACTCGTGTTATCAATAAAACGATCCGTGACCAGATCGAAGAATAATAATTTCATGCATCCTTTTAATTAAGAAAGGTCATAATGAACATTTCTATTTCAAAATAATTAGACAGTCTCATTAAACAATGTATTTTGTACTTTAAAAGATATACATAGTATTACATCCTGCAGATAGCTAGAAAAGCTTGAAGGATATAAAGTTTGAAATTATAATAAATGTAAAGACTGATCTTAAATGTTTAACGTAAATACTCATTTACTTATTAAGCTGTATCTTAGTTCTTGAACACCGCCATTAAGCTGTGTTATTATTTTAAAATTTGTTTTTTGATTTAAAATGCAAATGTTGCGAAGCTTTTCTCCTTTAGAGTTCTGCATTACTGCTTCGAGCCACGATGGCTCTGGGGATAGAGCGTTCACTTTCCAATGAGGTTAACCGGGGTTCGATCCCGGAGATGGCTGGTCGATACGAATTCCGCATCCGGCTTGCACCGACCACAGTGCTGACGTGAAATATCCTCAGTGGTAGACTGATCATGGGTTAGAGTAGCCTTGCCGTCAGGCTAACCATGGGAGGTTCTCCTGGTATTCCTCTATATGTAACGCGAAAGCGGTTTAGTTCCCTCAAAAAGTCCTCCATGAAGGCAAATTTTTTCCAATACTTGATGCAGGAGTTCCCTTGCCTTCTGTATTGGGTTCAAAATTACAAGGCTACGAAGTTGAATATTAGTAGTCGTAAGCGCAAAAATTGAGTCCGCTGTTCAACAACGGTTATAAAATGAAATGTAATAATTGTTGCTTTAAGCAGAAATGTCCACATTTTGAATCAAAAAAGTGAATAGTTATTGTTCAATGTAGTTTATCTTTGTCTATTTTATTTATTGATACAAATCTATATATTTTAACAATATTTTATAAGATTTTAAAAATATTTAAATGTATTGCTAACGTAAATATCTTATATTTTTACATGCAATTCTTATTATTAGCATCAGCTGTTGGATATTCCATAACTCCTTTGACGGGACATATTGTGGTATAGCTATGGTTCATTTCTATTGGCTTTATTTCCAACTTCAAAGTAAAAAAAAGAAACCAAATATCCTCAATTAATCGATTTTTTTTCTCTCTTTTCTTACGTAGGAATTTCAGAAGAAAGTGGAGAACTCGATATGAAGTTTTGAAATATGAAGAAATGAAGCTATCCAAATAAGAAGTCGATGGAAGAAAAAATAAAAATAAAAGTGGAAAATATATACGGGAAAAAAATTTATTATATTTTTTTTTGGAAAAAGTTTAAAGAAAGTCAAGGGTGAGTTCAAGAAATGTTAGAGAAAATTAATAAATAAAAACAAAGGGCATTTGGGAGTAGGTAGTTTAGAAGAATGCAAAATTTTTATAACTAGTATTCAAATTAAATTATAAAAAAAAAGTTATTTTTGAAATATTTTTTCCAATAAATTATTTTTTCGAGGAGAAAAAATTATGAATTGTTAAAAACATTTTTTAACTGAAAGATATTATTTGAGTTTAAAACTGCATGATTGGTTATCACAGCTGCATCGAAGTAACATATAGTGCGTAAAAACTACTGGACATCTTTTTCTTTCTAATGATCGGATTTTCACAAACTTTTTTTTTAATCTTCTCTTCTCGTTACCCAGTGGGCACCTGTGGCGAAGCCATGGCGGTGGAGCAGCGTCGCCCATGTTACACAACCACAAACCCGTTTATAGGGCGGGTCACATTCACACACAAAGAGGAAAGGACATAGAATACAGAGGGAGAAAGAAACATTCATGCCCTGAGCAGGATTCGAACCCGCGACCAATGGCTCCGCAGTAAGACACGCTAACCACTCTGCCACCTGGTCGGTGATTTTCGCAAACTAAGACTCAAAAAATTGTCCAAAATAACTTGAAAAGAATTACTGCTTGATTGGGGTAAGAGTGTACATATGCAAAACATTTCAGTTGTCACCAACATGTGCAAAACATGAGCGCAGCGTCAGAACGAATGTGAAACCAATTTGAGTGCATTGTGGAGATCATGTAAGTCATGTGCTTTTGCTGTGCTGAAGAGTGAGTTAAACGATCAAAAGCGCCAAAAAGTGCCATAATAAAGCCAAATGGTCCAGTTTTTGAGAGGAAAAATCATTGAAATGTGGACGATTCAAAACCGAAATGTCTCCAATGTGCCTCCATATTTGGTCTCAAAATTGTGGCAGAGGGTTCGAAGTTCAGAGCATATTACCCAACGACCAGTTCAAGGCAGATCAAGAGTAAAAATCATTTGTCCAGGCCCAAATTTAGTAATAACTACGCAACGTCAGAGGAAAAGTTGAGAAAGAGAGGTCAGTTAAGCGCACACAGCCGTCTGAGGATTACGAGTTTCGAGACGAACTCGTATACAATAGGAGACTCAATCACGCTGGTCTGTGTGCCAGACGACCAGTTATTTTCCTTTTTTTCCCGCTTGTGCATAAACGCTCTCATTTAAATTTGAATTCTGAAGCATCATTAAATAAATTTGCAAAAGTAGGTCAATATGATGCTCAGAAATAAAATCTGAAGACTGATTCCAGACATTGATATAGAGTGAATGGTTTTCCCCAAAAAATATCAAGGGAAGATATCCTTTCAATTCAAAGGTGTTATGGTGTCAATAGACACAATACTGAATGACCACGTAAACTACCCTATTTTTGAAATGGGGTCCGTTGTGGTAGGTACAATGGCAAAATCCTTCAACTTTCCAGCCTGATATGTTTACCTGTTTTTAGGTACTATGGTTCTTACATTCCTTTTCATGGATAATAACATGCCTTATTACAGTATGATTTTGGTCGACGACTTTCTTTTGGAAAATATTCAGTGGATGGCGTGGCTCGCTCACTCTCCTGATCTTAATTATGTTGATAATGAGTTGTTGTTGTTTCCAATCCCAGCTGGAATAGCGGAGCTATGCCAGATCCATGAGGCCGTGAGTTTTCAAAAAATCGAGGAAAAGGAGAGGTCTCTCACGGACCTCTTCCATGGTGAAATCCAGCCAATCAAGTGGATGGTGAGGACTAGCCTCGCTGGAGTTGCACTTTTTACAAGATGGAAAAAGTTTGATTTGTCCACAGAAAGTGAGGCTCTTAGTATGCCCACTGACAAATCTACAGGTAGCGGTTTGGTCGGAACGTGTACCCTGAAGGTCAAGGGCTCCTCCAGGACGCTTGCGGGGATACTAATTGTGATCCGGTGGAACAAGTCAAGCTTTATTAACTTTAGATTTGCGGATAGAAAATAATTCAGCGTAAATGAGGGCCGTGTTTGGTGAGACTGGAAGGGAAGTACCTTCTTTTGCCAACTGATCAAATGATAATGAGTAAAATGCTTAGTAGAGAAAGAAATTGAGGTAGGAAACCGGAAATGTTTAGTAAAGAAATTGAAGCTCTTCCGAACCTTCGTTCAGAATTGAAAAGAGTTCTCCATATTGCTTGGAATTTTTTGAGGATACAACTCCCTCACACTCTCATAGAGCAGATGAGAAATCGTTGTGCAGCATACATGGCTACCAGTGGTTACCATGCATCTTAAACTGCAAAATGACCTTTTTTTTATTTTAAAATTTTTCTTAAAGTATAGGCTAATAGTTTGCAATATTTTACATAATAAAAGTGATTAAAATATTCTACTTATACACAATTTTTTATGGTATAACCGCATTCACGTTTGTTTGTCACATTTACTACCATTCTGACTTAGATTTTCATAAATATTCACGTAAACATCATTTATCGTTAACTTTTATTACCAGTTTGTATAGGATATTTCATCCAAAAATGTAGCAATATGCTTTCCATTATTAACAGAAAATATCGATTATGGCAAAGCTCCAAATTTGTAAAAAAAAATTAATCTGTAGAAACAACATATTAAAGTGAAAGGCAAATCCAATGAGAAAAAAATTATCTTATGGTAAAGCAATTCCAGAAAAATTTGTATAAAAAATTTCAAGTGTATATTATAAATATAAAATCTTAATGGTACTTTATTAAACCTATTTCCAATATGAAACTTTTGTTTTTGTGTTCAATTATGAACATTAACAATCCTTTGCTGATGTTATCTTAGAGCCATGTGCATATTTTAATAATTTATTCTTTTTCTAAAAAAAATCAGTAATGCAATTTATTCTTTTCTTTTATCAAAATCTTAATCTTTCATATTTTTTAAAGATAACAAAATTTTAATTACTTTATTCGTTTTTTATGCAACGCGTTGTGAAATTTAATATCATATTTGCTTTGTTTTTTCTAAGAAATAACTTCCGTGGTTTAGGCTCTTTTCTGTACTTAACAGAGTTAATCAGTTTTAGATACTTTTCAGTTTTTAAGTTGATTTTGCTTTTATTTTATGTAAGATATATCTTTATTGATTCTTCATTTTTATGAACAAATTTTTTTCGCCAGTTTGTGAAAAAATAATTAAAAGTAAATAGTTGTGGACCTGTGAAAGTAAAATTAATTAAATTCCAGAGGCAATGTAAAAAGTCAAGAATAAACACTGTGAAAATTTAATAAAATTCGAAATATCAATAAATTATAATAAAAATTTCTATACACAAAAATAACGAAAAGTAATCAAAAAAATTCTAAGTAATAGAATATAAAAAATTCTAAATGATAGAACATTGCAAATATTATGATTAAATTTATAAATATTAGAATAATGGTTCTTGTGCATTTTCCTTTAAAAATTGATAATTTATTTTTAGAAAAAATTATTTATTTTTTACTTAACAAAAATAAAACTATACATAAAAGCACTCTTCTCTCTCAAATTTTTCAATCACGCATATTTTTGTATTTGTAAGAATAATGAGAGATTTTTGTTGCCAGTAAAAGTTTACTTAAATTTAGTATGATTTTTATTCAGCTAGTTTTGATGATAAGAAATAAACTCTGTCTTCAAAAATGTAAGCAACTTGCAAACTTTTGCTGTAAAATAAATCTTATCATGAAAGCATTTATAAACATTTTAATTTATTTAAAACGTGATAAAAAAATAACTTTATTTTCAAGTGAAAAATTATAAAATTCTAATAGAACTTGTTTCCCAGCAAGCTATTTTAGTTGCATTTTTGTAATCGTTTTCAACTATCAACTGCAAATTTTTTGTGTAAAAAGAAAGAAACCCTTATTTTTTGATTAAATATTTACTTTAAAAAGTACTGCTTCATTTAATAAAGAATAATTATGTTGATTTTGTTACTATGGCTTCGAGAAGTTATTTTCGTTAAATCTTTGCCTTTCATTTATCTTTAACATTATCTTTTCAAACATTTTTTTTTGTTGTTATTAAAATTATCATTTTTGTTGTTGTTGTTTAAAATTATCTAGAAGCGGTTGTACAAGAAAAAATTATTATAGGAGTACCTTATACATTTCATAGGTAAGTTAATTTATCAATTTAATTTTTTTGTAGTTACATTGCTTTGTTTTTTTATATAAATGAACTTTTCGTATGTTCTTCTTTTCCTTAAAACATCATATGAATCCCGATTATTCCATTTTATACATTCTAAAATCCGAATTTATGCTTTTAAAATTATCTACTACATAAATATGAACGAAAAAGAACTCAACTTAACCATAAAGTAGAGATTAAATAGAATTATACATTATTTAAAATTACACATCAGTAATACATCATTTTTAGTGCTAAGATTTAGAAAGCGATGTTTTGACGACAATGTTAATTTTTTTTCCTTTCTGTTTATTTGTGTTATAAAAGTTCTTCAATATTTTTTCCTTTCAGCTGCTTTCTCAGAATTAATTTAGTTAGTGAAATACATTTAGTTGGTAAGGAAAAAAATATGAAAGATTATAATAAAAGCTATTCAATAAATAGGACAAATTTTTTAACACTTAATAAATTCTTTGACGAAATCGTCAAATATGAAATTGAAATAGTTTGCTCTTTTATAAATGCAATAGTGCATGGAAAAAAGATTATTATTTTAATTAAAGAATTTTAATTAAATTAAACCTATTATTTAATTTTATTAAATTTTATATAAGAAAACAAATAAAACTATTTTATTGTCTTCTTAACAATCAATGTGGCTGCTAACTTTTTAATTCAATACAAATGTATAACTCATTATTTCACAGTCACGACTATATCGAGCATCTCTTTATTCTATTCTTAAGTTGCTTTATTTCTCTAACCACAAAATTTTTTCAGTTTCGGGGTTATATTAATTTCTCACAGTCTTTTTGGTGCGAAAGCTGTGGCAAACTTATTTGAATATTCACATGAGCTATTCTAAGATTGGCTGAATTGGCTTTTCTTTTGGCAGTGTCTCTTTTTCGATAATGTACCAATAATGGATCAGTGCAGGCTGAGGACGTTTTTGCGCCCAGGGTGATACTGAAAACAGCACCCTCAACTCAATTTCAGGGAAAATAAAGATAAATTTTAAAGGGGGAAAAAATTAATTACCTTGCGGTCGAAGTCATAACGCTTTAGAAAATTGCTTTTAGTACAATGTTTCTACCAGAAAATTGTAAAATCTATTATGTTAAATTAAGAAGCACGTGAGCAAAACATATAACAATTAGAATAGAAATTCTTAATATTTTGTGGCCCAAGTACTTTTTATCATCCTAATCTTTTCTCAGCCCTAGTCTAGGAAGCAAACATTTAAATACTATACATTTATTAAGTTTCAGATTATTTTCAAAAAGCTTTTAAAAACTAAATGAGAAATGTTATTAAAACGTGAATAAAAGTAATAGTTGTTTACTTTCGTATACTAAAATTAAATACTTAACATCGTAAATAAAAAAGAAAACGTAATTCACTTAATAGAAAAAGTTCAATTAATCTGCACTGGAAAAAATAGCACCTCTTAAATTTGTCTGAAGTAATTAATAATGAAAAGGGCGGTACTTAAATTAAGGATGAGATTTATTTTGATATTTTAAAATACTTGTTTTTAAATTTTATGAAATAAATTTATTAATTTTAAAACAAGCTTTACAGAATATTTAGCTATGTAAAAAAATATAATCATCACTGTTAATCAGACGCGAAAGTGTTTTCAGTCTCCGGAAACATTAATTATTTGCTCCCTCGTGTAAATGAAAAAAATTCAGCACATTTTGACATGCATTACTAAACAAGCATTTAATAAGCTTTTGCAATTTTTAAGTGCTATGTTTTAAAACAAAGCTTTTCGGATTAAATAATTTAATAAGTTTTCATTCGTTTTGGTTAAATTTATAGCACTTTTATACTAAAAGCTAGATTGCCCAAGGAAGTCATTTTGACTGCTTTTTAATTTCAATTAGAAAAACAATGATGTACAGTCGGACTTCGATTTAACGAACTTCCATTTAGCAAATTTCCCTATTTTGCGAATTTTTCTTTCAAATAGCGAAGTGGATTTTCTATTTAACGAAATTTTCTTTGGGATCCACTTTCCCTATTTCCCAAAATATTTCAGAACATTTCAAACTTGTTTTATGGGGGAAATCACCTTAAATTGATTTTCGAAGCCACTTAACTTTTATAGAAAGCGGTAAAATCCCTTTCCCTTTTTGTTAGCACCTCAAACGAAAAACTCAGGCAAAACTAACGGATTTTATCAGTAGCAATTAAACTTAAAAACGCATGCGGTAGTGTATGCTTAAAATTACTTTTCAGTTATAATTTTATACAGTAAATTAATACAGCTATAATTTAATACATAAATTTAGTTTTTTAGGTTAAAATGTATGTATCATGATAGTGTAACACTGGGTAATGTTTTGCTCTATTCTTGCTTTCCCTGCAGATTTCTTTTATGGCTAAAATTTATAAAATGAATAGTTAGATACTAGTTTACAAGATAAAAGTGTACTAATTGCTACTTTAATTATGTCTAGCGTTTATGAATTTAAAACCTGTTTTGTGCTGTTTAAGTATTTCAAAAGATGATATTCTATTTAACGCATTTTCCATATAACGAACTTATTATTGGGATTCAGCAGCTTCGTTAAATAGAGGTCCGACTGTATATAATGACACAATTTCTTATAATTATGTGTGCAACATATAATTTTTTTATTGTTAATATTTACTAATAACTTGTTATATTTTTTTCCAATGTCCACCTAGAGAATGACCTAGGTTATACATGCATCTGAAGGGCAGATTTGTTGATCACTCTTTCAGGAGTACCATATTTGGTGGACCAACGTTGCTCCCACAGTAAGGACAGATAGTACAGAGAAGGAAAGAACGCCCATGCCTTGCCCGGGATTCAAACCCAGAACCTTTCTGAAGCAAGGGCAGTTCCCTAACCCCTACACAGGCCGGTCGGCATAACTTGTTATATAACTGTAAATAATATAAAAAATATTAAAAATTAATTTTAAACAAATTTCTTTACACATTAGTTATTCTTTCACTACCAAGTCATTTTGACTGCTTTTTGGCAATATAGGTACACACTAAGTTTCAGTCTTACTAGTGTTATCATAGTTTCCGGTAAACGTGAGATGTTTGAACCCGCGGTTACAACTTAAATACTATTTTAAGAGTACTTTTCAGTCACCATTTGACTATATATTATGTCATCATTTTGTTAAAAATTTATTTAAAAAATTGAAAATTGCCGTCGTTAACTGCCGTAACACAATTTATAAGTTAAACTTTTTATGCATTTAGCAACTCATTCACTTATTTGGCTATTCACTTCAATGACTCACGCCCGTGAACAAATTCACTGCTATTGACTGCTAACTTGTTGTTTCTACTCTCTGGTCCATTAATCGGTTTTCTCTAATTCCTCATTCATACTTCATTCACTCGCAATGGTCTATCTAATATCGTTCATATTAACAATTTTAAGAAGAGAACTTGTAATAAAATATGGTGAAAATTCTTTTTTTTTTGGTAACCTTTACTACTTATGATATGTTTTATTTTCATCACTCACTTATTGTTGTTATTAGGATAGTGTCATGTTCGAGCACTCGAAATAATTTTTTTAAACGAAGTTTTTATTCACAAGTAAATTTTAAAAATTCTTTTAAATACAGAAAAATATTGTCAAAAAATACCTTTCTAAATTGAAGAAAATCTTTTTTTAAATAAGTATTTTAAAACTTTAAAAAAATATATAATATTTTAAAAATCAAAATAAATATTTTTGAAATATTTTATATTTTTTTATAATATTTTAAAAATAAAAATAATTATATATTTTTTATTATATATTCTTTTATAATATTTCAAAAACTAAAATAATATATACATAATAAAAATAAATATTTTAAAGAGAAACTCACAATATTTAAATTAAGGTACTATATTTTTTGTCGTACTTCTTACGTCTACAACACTGCTAAGGTAATCTAATACTATGTATAAAGGCGCTGACTAAACAGTATAATATATCTAAACTGGTAATATATCTGACAAAAATAAATAAATTAATAAATAAAGTTAATTAAAAAAATTAAAAGGATCTTTTGGCTACCTTTAAAGAGGATGGAATAAATAGTAATTTCAAAAAACATTATATTTTTCACAATTGTATATGTAATTATTTATGTATATGCGATAAATATTATTTGCTTAAAAATATTACACAAATTTAAATACCCCATCATTTCTTTAAATATATAATTATATATACTAGTTTAAAAAACGTATATTTTAGTTTTATTAAAACGAAATATGTCTTATTTTTTTGCAGAAATGTTATTACACAGTACGGTAATTTTACCAGATTCTTTTTCTCCCCGTAATAATTAATATTTACTCTAAGGACTCTAAAAGTACGTAATTGCCAATTATTACCCTCACTACAGCAATTATGATCAAATATTTTTCTTGTATACTGTAAAAAAATGTCTGCGTCAAATAACAAAAACTGGCATCAACTAAAAATGGTACTCAAAAATGGTGCTTCACCAAATTCTCTCGTCTACACTAAAACCTATCAAATTTTGTTTCTTACTTTTTTTTAAGAACTTTTACTTCTACCAAGAAATTGATTGCATTTCATATTCTGTACAATAAAGCATTTGCGTTTGCTTAATTCATAAGAATGATATTTAATAAAATAATAAGTGTTTTAAAATAAGTACTGTTGCACAGTGTGAAGTGATCAAATGCTTAATTCTATTAAAATACTTTTTTTTCTATATCAATATCAATTTATAAGCAACTGGTGCTCTAAAAAAATTAATTATTTTCTCGAATTCAAGTGTGTAACCATATTTATTTTCCAATCTTCAGTGAGGTTGATTATTACTCGAATTAAAAAAATACAGAATCAGTAATATTTGCCTTAAAAAGCTAACTTATGATTTAAAAAAAATGCAAAAATAAAATTTTTGTGGAGTAATAGGCAGAAAATTTGGCACTAATCCGTTTAGAAGACCAAAGAAAAACAATATTCAAAGTATCTACAATTGGTACCAATATTGGTATGTAAGGTACACTCTATAACAAAAAAAATCGATGCACCAAGAAGGATCACGAAAATTGGTGGATAGGAAGACAATGTACAGAATAGTAAATGATTAAAATTTCAGAACAATTGAATAATTTATTGCAGAGTTACAGTAACAAATTCAGTAAGGTGTTGACCCGCCTTTAGCCTGAATACAAGCTGCCACACGGCGTGGCATAGACCTATAAAGCTCCCGGATGGTCTCTTGCGGTATTTCCTGCCAAATTCGATCCAATTGTCGAACGAGGTCATCAACATTCCGTGCCAGATGCAATCGCCTTCCCATCATATCCCAGACATGCTCGATGGGAGAGAGATCTGGTGATCTGGCAGGCCAAGGAAGAGTTTGACAAGCTTGCAGACAGTTCATAGCAACACGTGCCGTATGTGGTCTGGCATTGTCCTGCTGAAAAACCAGCCCAGGGCGCTGCAAAAGGAACGGTAGCAAAACAGGTCTTAGGATGTCGTCGACGTACCGCTGTGCAGTAAGTGTACCTCTAATGACGACCAAAGGGGTCCGGCTGTCAAAGGAAATGGCACCCCAGACCATAATGCCTTGTTGAGGGCCGGTGTGGCGTGCAATAGTGAAGGCAGGATCCCCCCTCTGCCCTGTGTGTCTCCAAACACGTCTTCGATGATCGTCAGGACACAGTTGGAAGCGGGATTCGTCGCAAAAGACTGTACGTCCCCAGTCGGCATCATTCCAGCCTGATCGAGTGTCGATTTTGCGCGTCTAAAGTGCGTTCTTGGTGCGTCGATTTTTTTGTTATAGAGAGTATTTACTTCACAGTACCTATTATATGTCACCAGATTACGAGTATTATTTCTTACTAGTATGAATTAGTTATCATGGGCATCAAAAATGGTTTGGTAATTTTTACTGTTTCCGAAAGCATGTAAATAACTAGAAATTACCTTACATTACTAGAAATTACCTTACATGGCGAGTTTAAGGCGTTTGGCGATTTAAGGAGATTTGCTCTCCGAAAAATTTGAAGATTTTGTAATCGCACTGATTGAAATAGACTAAATCAAAGTGGCATTTAGTTCTGCATTTTGAAACTAGCATCAAAATCAAGAAATTTAACTCAAGCTATCTTTAATTGCTCAAAACAATCAAGAAATAAATGGAAAACTTAAATTTCTTAAAAACTATCAGATTTTGAAAACCCTGAGAGAATCTTAAAGAGAAATATTAGTATCAAATTATGTACAATTTTCAAAAACGCAAAATTGTATTGCTACATTTTGAAGTAAGTATGAGATTATCAAAATACCTGAAAGTATGAGATTATGAAAAAACATTTATTCCACAAAAAATAACAACACCACATATACAATTTCAGATTATACTCTAGATGCATTGACCTAAATTACAAGCTCAATGATTACTTAATAAAAGTGCTTTTAAGAGAAATGTTTATTTTTTTTGCTTGTTTCATACACTTTTGTTACCAACATTTTATTTTATTTTTGTTACCAATTTAAAAAAAAACTATATTATTCATTTAAATTTACTTTTATCAAAGACTGTAAACCCAAAATTTAAAGAAAAGCAAGTTTTGAAATTATTCATTTTTCATAAAAGAAACATGTAGTAACAAAATGCTTAGTAAAGTAAAATGCTCTTTTTTTTATATATGCCGCATTTCATAATAAAACCGAATACTTCAAATAAATTAAAATGATTTTCTTACTTCAAATAAGCAGCACTTTTTATTTTATACTATAAATTAAGGTTACCTATTTTCGGATTAAAACAAGATGCACATAACAAGTATTAATACTAAACAATACGGTATTGAGAAAGTTATTATCAAATAAAACTGAATAAAAATTATATTAAAATAAATTTTATCTATTTGAAAAATATTTTTAAAATTTTCATCATTAAGTAATAAAATGTTTACATATATTGAGAATTAGTACGTTTCTGTTTGAGGGAGGCGTAAAACTTATTACCACAGTATCTATTCTCGGTACCAGTATTAATATATTAGGTATCTTAGAAACCACTGTATTTATTATTTATCATCCCCATGCAAACAGGTGCTCATTATTTAAGGATGACCGAAGGCAACAACAGTTTGGTAATTTTTACGGCTCTCTAAAATAAGCAAAATAAGCACATTTGGTGGGATACAATTGGTGAATTTATCTATCTTAGACAATAAAAGAGGCATTTTAGAAATGTCTCCTCAATGCAAATTTAAAAAAATAAGCTACATAAATACTTTTAATATTATATTTAAGATCAAAACAGAGAAATATTTTTCCTGTTATGTCCTTCTGTATAAAGACTATAAAATTTCCACAGATAAATACTTGTGATAGCGTTATTTTATAATTTCATTAAGCAAAAAAACTCTGCTAGCAATTGTCTTCTTTTTTTTACAAAACATCAAGTGTGTTCAGCATAATTTGAAGAGCAATCTCTTCAAAAAAGTTTTTGAAGCATATTTTTATTATATCGTCGGATTTTAACTATCGACAAATAACTGAGTTTACGGCTATCCATGTTCAAATCCGGATCCTTGTAATTTCACCAAACTAACCAAAAAGACTTGACAACTCCTGGATCAAGCATTAGAAAAACTAACCATCGTGGACGAATTTTTGATGGAACTTACCCATATTTGCGTTACTTGAAGAGGAAAACCGCGAAAACCTCTCACTAGCTTGATGGCAAGGGTATTCTAACCCTTGGTCTGAAGAATATTTTATATCAAAACTGTTGTAACGTCAAGCAGGGAGCTAAATTCGTATCGAAGAACCAACGCCAGGATTCGAACATTGGTCATCTCATTAGGAGGCAGTTCCCTAAACGATCTCGGCTCTTTGAATCATATTAAAAAGAACCGATGATCTTAAAATAAAATAAGTATAGTTTTAATTATTAGTACGATTTTAAAATAGAATAAGTAATGTCACTTTGTAGATCCTTCACCTCCTTACCTTCAGTATGTTATAGTTCACACCTCCCAAAGTACTTCGCAGTATTTTCTTTCAAAAAACACTTAAATTTTCTTATCACTTTTGGTCATTGCCCACGTTTCAGCGTATGTAACTATCAGCCTGATCCAAGCTTTGTTGTGCAGTATTCGTATTTTCCTGCCGATGAGTCTAAATTTTAAATATTTGTGTACTCCATAAAAACATCTATCACCATTTGTTGTTCTATAACGTATTTCTGGCGTTACGTCATTACCATTGTTCAATTCAGAACTCGAATAGGAGAAACTATTAACTACTTCAAAGCTGCAGTCACCTATTTCTAGATAGGTGTCATTAACCCACTGGCGGTTTAGCTAATGGGCAAAATTTGGAGAATGTTTATCCCTTATGGAGAATGTTTCTTTTATCAAATAACAAATAAAATCAGTTTTGCTATGCGGGGGAAATTGCGGGTTGAATAACGATTTTTGTGTGCAGAACTGCCGAATTGGTAGTCGCCATGTATTTGGTTTCATTTTAGTTAATTAAAAGATGCATTTCCAAGGAAAGAAAGGCCCGTTTGAGAGTCTCTGTGGTGTCGACTACATCAATATCATCAGCAAATGCAGATATTTGCAGAGTTTTAGCAAAAATGTTTATTTTGGTGTTAATTTCAGAATCCGTAACAGTATGTTTTAGGGCAAGGTTAAGAGTATGCAAGCCAGTACGTTTCCCCATCTGAAGCCATTTGAAAAATCAACAGGTTTTATCAGGTTGTTTTGTACCTTCACTCTAAGTTTAGTCTTACTTAAAGTGATTGCTACCAGCTTAATGAGGTTCTAAAATTACTTAGGCCTTCGAAGCCTACTTTTCCGATGCTACCGCGGCTACACTGAACAAAATAAACTCGTTGTAAAGTTTAAATTTAAATAACACGAATATGTCCGTTAACGAGAGTTCAAAAAGTCATCGAACTCCGCACCTTGTTTATAAATTTCAGACAGATTCACTTTTTTGTCTAACACACTATGAAAAAACAGCTCAACTAGATGATTTTTACTCTAGTTTAATACATGTGATAGCGAATTTGCTTGTTAATCATATCATTCCTAACGACATTCCACATGAAAATGTATTTTGTCCTGATTTGCCTCTTCCGGCTATCTCTGTTTTACTTATAAATTTTTTGCCATAAAATTCTTTCTTTGGCAACCTGTATTACTTCTAATATACTTCATTATCATCATTAACTAATTGTTGTTATTAGGATGGCGTCATGTTCGAGCACTCAAAGTAAGTTTTTTCAGTGGAGTTTTATTGACAATAATATTTTAAAAATTATTTTAAATACAGTAGAATATTGTCGAGAAATACCGTGATAAATAGACAAACTATTTATCATAATAAATATTTTTGTTAACTCACAGTAATAAAATCTAATTGCTGCAGTTTTCGTCGTACTTCTTACGCTTATAACACTTTTAAGATAATCTAACACTTTGTATAAGGGCGCTGGTTAAACAGTATAATGTATCTAAACGGTTATTATATCTGACATATATAAATAAATTAATAAATAAAGCTAAATAAAAACATAACTTTAAAGGATCATTTGGGTACTTTTAACGAGGTTGGAATAAATAATTATTGCAAAAAATATTATATTTGTCCATTGTCATTTACTAGTAACTAACTACTTTTGAATATACATTCAACATTATTTGCTTAATGTTACATAAATTTAAATACCCCACCTTTTTTTCAAATATATAATTCTACATATTTCAATATTAAAATCATTAGGATTCAGATAAAGTAGCAAACTTTTTGAAGTATTGTTGTCAAAGTTTTCCAACAAATAAAAGTCCATTCTTGTGTAAAACTTTAAATCAAACTCTAAAATTACTCATCTGCAAATGAAACTATAACAATGATTTCAACAATGGTTTTAAAGAAAAAAATTATTTCAACAATAGCGTTCTTAAATGTTGCTTCGATTATTAAGTTGTCATGTCATTCGTTCCTCAAAAATCAAGCTTGTTGGTGACATCGAAGTCAGCAAGAGAAATGTAGGTAATTTAAATTCAATTTTATTGACAAATTATTGGTAAAATATTTTATTAATTTTCATAACATTACGTAGAAATATTTTTTTTAATTATAAAGGCTTATGAAATAGCTGTGCTACATTTTTAAAACTAGCAAAGAAGATAATTTGGTGAACAAGTAGATATGACTGAAAGAGAAATAAGTTTAAGAATTAACAGCAATTCTAGAGGCATATGAGGTAAAAATTTTCAACTCTCTGCAATAAATTTGTCTCTCCCGTTAAAAACTATTTTTCTCAAAGCTTTGTTACCAATTTTAATACCGAATTTACTTCTATCGAATATTACAAAAGCATTATTTTAAAGAATAATAAGTTAAATTAACTTAAAAAACATCATTTTAAAGAGTAATAATTTACTAGAAAATCAATTATTTTTACCATATGAAGTAAGTGCTAATCAACGCTTAGTACCGTTGAAGGCATTACTTATAAAAACCGTAATTAATAAAAAATGCTCTAAACAATATAAAGAAATTAAAATTAAAATTAAATTAAATTGTATTAGACATAAAGCAAAATTTTATACAGTTATTTCTTAATATAATTAAGATTATTTACGAAATAGCTCCGCAGACTTCTAGTATTATCGCCAAAACTTGTGACAGTACTAAACGTATCATCACCAAAATAAAATTTCAATTTGTCAAATATAAATAATGAGTTCAATAATTTAAGTAATAAAGTTACAAAATTTCAAGATTTTTTAAAAATAAAACACTACTAATTTTTAAGAAAGGATACAAACTTTACACTACAGTCATAACAAATCTAGAAAATGGTTGTTTGAAGACATATGAGATTTCTTAAAAACTGAGAAGCAAAATTGAATTCTTAATTTTAAAATAAAAAAATTTTATTATTTTTTTAACTGAGTCTCATTCTAGGAGAATATTTTTCAAACATAAATTTGCATGCTGAAGTTAACTTATGTGTTTTTGATGATCTAATATTTATTTCATTGCTTTTTTTACCTCAGAGTTTAGTATTTGATTTAAATGTAGTTTAATATATTTTATTAAATTATCTTAAACGAATATCTACCGCTTTTTTTAGCATTCAAGAATTTTTTTTCCTTTAATTTTATTTAAATTTTGAAGAGATTCCAGATATCGCAAAATTTGTGCTAGAGACGTGCCAGGAAAAGGTTTAATCGAAGTTCGGAATACATGGCCTAACAGCTAGTATGCTGATCTGAGATTTGTAAAAAGCAACATGGTTCTAGTGCAGCCTAGTTTGACATACTGGCTCTCTCCCTATCTAAAAAAACAATAAAGCATTCTTTTCCAGAATAGATTATATAAAACATTTCACTTGAACTTTAAATTTTTAAGAATAAAGAAGAAAAATTCTATTTTCTATCGGTTCTTTTCAATAGTCCCCTATTACTTTATTTATCGCTAAGAAATAAAATCGTCAGTTTAAATATATTGTTGCCTAAAGGAGATACAAGACATCGCAAAATTTGTATTAGAGATGTGCCAGGTAAAGGTTTAATTGGAGTTCGGGATACATGGCCTAACAGCTAGTACTCTGATCTTTGATTTGTAAAAAACAACATGGTTCTAGTGCTGTTGGATTTGGGATTCTTGTTATCTCCATACCAGTATGAACATAAAGATAATAGTAACGAGAAAAGTTTGAAAAATTTATATATATTAAATTTTCAGAGAGTATATTAACATTTTTTTTCTATACTTTTCCCCTTAAAATGTTTCATCAAAGAAATAATCTTTTTTAATTTGTAGATTTTAATTAAAATCCTTAATGCAGTGAATTTTTTATTTTTTGTGCATCAGTAACACCTCTAAAGCTACACCTGAAGAGCGAATTTCTGAAATCTCACAAAAGTAGTGAAAGTCGAAAATAGCATTTATGAATGAAGATGTAGAAAGTGGGTGTTTCAAGAGCTATAGGCTACAGAATAAAAGCTAAGTTTCACTGAATTCATAATTTTAAATTGAAAAAGTTATTATTTTTTTAAGAGATGGTCAGTCTAGGAAAATATTTTTTAAACGAAAATTTGTGTGCTGAAGATAGAAAGTGTGTTTTTCATGATCTATTATTTAGTTGCTTGCTTAGTTTTTTTTCCTTAAGAAATTAGTAATTGCTTCTAATTTAGTTGAAATTTTTATTATATTCAACGAACGCATTCCCCTTTTTCTAGCATTCAAGACTTCTTTTTTTGTCTTAACTATATATAAATTTTAAAGAGATTCCAGATATCGCAAAATTTGTGCTAGAGACGTGCCAGGTAAAGGTTTAATCGAAGTTCGGAATACATGGCCTAACAGCTAGTATGCTGATCTGAGATTTGTAAAAAACAACATGGTTCTAGTGCAGCCTATTTTGAGATACTGGCTCTCTCCCTATCTAAAAAAACAATAAAGCATTCTTTTCCAGAATAGATTATATAAAACATTTCACTTGAACTTTAAATTTTAAGAATAAAGAAGAAAAATTCTATTTTCTATCGGTTCTTTTCAATAGTCCCCTATTACTTTATTTATTGCTAAGAAATAAAATCGTCAGTTTAAATATATTGTTGCCTAAAGGAGATACAAGACATCGCAAAATTTGTATTAGAGACGTGCCAGGTAAAGGTTTAATTGGAGTTCGGGATACATGGCCTAACAGCTAGTACTCTGATCTTTGATTTGTAAAAAACAACATGGTTCTAGTGCTGTTGGTTTTGGGATTCTTGTTATCTCCATACCAGTATGAACATAAAGATAATAGTAACGAGAAAAGTTTTAAAAATTTATATAAATTAAATTTTCAGAGAGTATATTAACATTTTTTTCCTATACTTTTCCCCTTAAAATGTTTCATCAAAGAAATAATCTTTTTTAATTTGTAGATTTTAATTAAAATACTTAATACAGTGAATTTTTTATTTTTTGTGCATCAGTATTACCTCTAAAGCTACACCTGGTGAGCGAATTTCTGAAATCTCACAAAAGTAGTGAAAGTCGAAAATAGCATTTATGAATGAAGATGTAGAAAGTGGGTGTTTCAGGCTACAGAATAAAAGCTAAGTTTCACTGAATTCCTAATTTTAAATTCAAAAACTTATTATTTTTTTAAGAGATGGTCAGTCTAGAAAATTATTTTTTAAGCAAAAATATGCATGCTGAAGATAAAAAGTGAGTTTTTCATGATCTAATATTTATTTGCTTGCTTAATTTTTTTCCCTTGGAAATTAGTAATTGCTTCAAATGTAGTTGGAATTTTTATTACATTCAACGAACGCGTTCCCCTTTTTGCAGCATTCAAGATTTTTTTGTCTTAAATATATTTAAATTTCGAAGAGTTTCCACAAATCGCAAAATTTGTGCTAGAGACTTGCCAGATAAAGGTTTAATCGAAGTTCTGAATACATGGCCTAACAGCTAGTATGCTGATCTTTGATTTGTAAAAAACAACATTGTTCTAGTTCGGCTTATTTATTGATTCCGGTTCTTTCCGTATCTTGAGTAAAAGTTCGACATTCGTTTCGTGAAACGACTGAAGCGAAAATTAAAATTTATGTTTGTTAAGGATATTTTATTTTTTCAAAAAATTTGATTTTTTAATAATAAAGAAGAATTTAATTTTTTTTTCCTTTTCAATAGTCTACTATTACTTTATTATTTTTGCTGAAAGGTAAAATCTTTAATTTAAATATATTCCCATCTGAAAGAGATACATGACATCGCAAAATTTGTGTTAGGAAGGATGGATATGATTATTGCTATCAAATATTGTTTTGGATTTATTAGATATTCTTTACCCGAACTAATAAAATATTATGTTGTTGTTGTTGTTGCTAATTCTCATCTGGTCTGACGGGGTCAGACCAGATTAATGAATCCGTTGATATTAAGAAAATCCGAGACCAGAATGGGAGAGGAATGAATGTCGTTCCAGTCCACTCCTAAACAGTTCAAGATGTGCTCTGGTGATGCCTGGTTTTGTTGGCATTTAGGGCAAGAGGAAAGATCTTTTGATTTGTAGAAAATGTGAGACTTTTCAGGTGTCCACTGGCCAGTCGGGATAAGCAGATGTTGGTTTGCCTGTCACCAGGAAGAGATAGAGAGAGTCCTGGTCTTTTTGCTTTATACCAGTAGTGTATAGGTGGAAGCAGCCACTTTTGTTTGTTCTGGGCCTTTTGCCTTGCAAAAAGTTAGAGGTATGTAAGCTCTGAGGTGGAGGGGACTGGATGGTCTAGTCCCTTCCTTGCAAGAATGTCAGCCAACTCGTTGCCGTGGATATCGACGTAGGACGGGATCCATTGAAAGTCGACCTCATGCTGTTGGGAAATGAGATTTACTTTTTGTAAAATCGAAAAACTGGTTTTATCTCCAATGAGGGCCCAATTTTTGAGGTGCTGAATTGAACTACGGCTGTCAGATAGTATCCAAGTATTTCCAAGGTGCCCTTCACTCAAGATTTTCTCTAGTCCCCTGTCGATTGCAATTAGTTCGCTTCGAAAGACGGTGCAAAAATCGGGGTTTCGTTGATGAAGAGTGTAGTTCTCTCGAGGTGTTTCAATAAATATTCCACTGCCAGTCTGTCTATCCATTTTACTGCCATCAGAGAATATTTTGATGTCGTTTGGAGGGATTTTATTGATGATTTCCAGGGACAATTGTCTGAGGAAGTCAGGAATAAAATATTATGAAACTATATACAAAAATAAATAAATAAATAAAAACCTACATGCAATGGAAATGACAAAAATAAACTTTTAAATAAGTCAGACAAATAAAGAAGTTATCGAGCGCTGCTTTTGGCTAATATTTGTGGAGAAAGGAAAGTTTTACTTCAATTTATCTGAAAATCTTTTAATAATTATATATATATATATATATATAGATCTATAGCTATCTAGAGATCTACATATAAAGATCTATGAATAGATCTATATAGATCTCTATANTTTTATTTAAAAAAAAATAATAAAAACGTTTTGTCAATAATCTGAAGTAGAAGGAAAAAATTAAGATAACAAATAGGAGAATTGTGTAATTTGTAAAAGCAAGCTGTTCATGGAAATAACATTGATGCATTTACTTTTTCGATACTTGATATTGTTTCCCAATTTTCTTCTGCTGGGATATAAGAAATAAAATAGCAATGAAGAAAGAAGGTAAGAAGATATGAGGAAATAAAACCGTTTTTATAGTTAACTTAAAAACAGCAAGAATGTTTGCAAATAAAAAAGCAGAAATTCGTATTTCGATTTAAAATTCGAGACAAAATTGGATATATATATATATATATATAATAGGAATCTTAGAAATAGGAGCTTTTTACACAAAAATATTAAGATTTATATCATCTAATTCACATTAGGTTAAGTGTACATTTGAGACGCAAGTTTACGTGTACATCCTCAAAATAAATAGATGCATAAAAATATATAAAATTAAATATATAAGTAAAGAAATAAAACGAAATAAAAATGGAAGAAAAATTTAACACCTTGATCAATTTTTGATCTTATTATCGGATTTTCCCTCATTAGAAGTCTTAATGATTCTACAGAATGACTTAAAATATGCTAATTATTTAGTGCAGACTATATTTTAAGTTACGAAATCATTCACTGGACTGAATTTTCTTTAAATAAACATGCTTTTTTTACAACGGATTTCAATTCCTTATCCTCAAAATAACAGCAATTGGAGATAATTCAATTAGGAGATAGTTTAGTCAGGTGAGCGGTTGAAAGTACTTTTGCATATTACTTTTTGCATATTTCGTCAAATATTGAGAATGTTTTAAGCGAAAGGAAAAAATTTTGCACAAAATAATACTATTCACTTATTTAAGAATAATTCCGCTCAAAAAATTATTTTAATAACTTTTAATAATTATTTATTATTATTTCATTTAATGATAGTCGAATAACTTGATTTGCAAGTACTCATTTTATAGATTGCAATTTTATATGGCAAAATAGAAAATCTGACTGAATCTGCCGAATAGTTCCTAAAAAATCTAATTTTAACTGTCCTACTTTAAAGTTTATTAAAGACACCTTTGAGAATATTAACGTGAAATTTGAAACAATGACCTTTCCCTCCTCAACAATTGTTTGTTGAATGGTTTTCTGAGCCATAAATCTCTGGAGAGGAGATCTTTACTAGAAAATACGGAACTCATTCTTTTTAATGGCAGAAAAGTGGTTATTCTGCTACACACTTTTCTTTCCTTAAGAAATATTGTTTCATAGAAAACTTTAACCAAAAAGGAAGTTAACCTAAAAACATTTCAATAAAAAAAAACTATAACTATATTCTACAAACAATATTTTATTTTATTTTGCTTTCCACAACCGACCCATTTCTGAGTTTACTTACTTGGTTGTAAGTAATGTTCAACTTATCAATGTTTAACTCCGTTGCCTTCTAATTTTGCACTCAATCCAGAAGACGAGGTAACTACAAATCAAGGTTTGGGACCAACCAGCGGGGAAGACTTTTTCATGGAACTAACCCTCATTTGCGCTACTTGGTGAGGAAAACATCGAAAACCTCCATCGAAAACCAAACGCAAGAGGATTCAAAATTATGATTGTGATTGGTCTACCACTGAAGATATTTATGCCATCATTGTGGTCGGTGCATGCCGGGAGCAGAATTAATATTTACCAGCAAATGCTGAGATTCTAGCCTGGCTTACCTCTTTGAGAGGCGAGCTCAATATTTTTTTTTTAATTAAATGGAGTTTGAAGGGATAACATGAATAATTTTGAGAGGAGAGCATTAAATTTCCCTACTACTTTTAATTTGACTTTTAATTAGGCAGGCTGTGGTGGATCATTAATCACCCGTGGCCTGCCATTAATCACATTATGCAAAATTTACTATTTTGCTTTATATATATTTCTTGGAAAACTATTTTTATTTTGCACCTCGAGGTATGCAACGAAATGAAATTTTATTATGATTTTTATCCTGTTTTCTCTATTCATTACATGCCATATACACCTCCAACCGCACCTACTTTCCATCATAGATAAATTTTTACTATTTTTAAAACCATTCAAAAATTTAAAATTTTCTTAATTTTGTAAAAATGTGGACAATTTGGTACAGTTTACACATGTTAAAAAATCGAATTCTAAAATAACTTTAAATCTTTCAAAGTCTTGTCGAAAAATAGATTCAGTATCAAGCTTTTAACTTTACTCTATTGCCTTTGTAAAAACAAAACATGAGTCTAGCAAAAAAGTGAACTCATCGCAACTGTCACACGACGCCCGAAATCGCAGAGAGAGTGGGAGCACGTAACATGGCACGTGAGAGCACTGAATGTGATGTTTGGGACGAAGGGCGAAGCGGAAATATAACAACATGCTTTTTCTACTTCTATTCCAGCTCCACGGCATCACCTTGAAAAAATGTATTTGGAAAATAAATTGTATTTTTCAGTTTTCTTATTTTAGTTCTCTTCAGCAAACTTCATCATTTTTTCATTTTTCAAAATATGACTTTTTTTCAATGAAGTATAATCACTATTAATTATAATCACTGTCATTTATGATAGTTATTTTTGAAAAGTTTCAGAATAACTAGGACGAAATACTAAAGCAAAACTGAAATTTGATCAAATCATTTATGTTTCACGTATTTGAATACTCCTTCCAATTCCAATTACCAATTTTTTATTAGTCAAACTGTGAAACAAGATGTTATGGAGGCGTTATATTTATAAAGACAGAATATAGTTAAAAAGATCGACATATTTATTATACAAAAAGTACATTGAAAATCAATCACACATTGAAAATCAAAAATCTCATATTTTACGATTCAATAATCTTTGTAATATATTTCTTCTTTCTTTTTTTTCTTTCTCTCTTCCTTTCTTGTTTTTCTTTTTTTGAAAAAAATTATCACTTTGTCACTATTGTATTTCCAAAACGTGATTAAACTTGTATCTCGAAAAAAAAAAACAGCTGTTTCAAGCTTTATTTCCGCGTTTTAAAAAGTCAAAAATTTATGGTCAACTTTACCATATTTCTGACTCTATGGAAGCACCAAAAGTCTCGAAGCTCGTTGGTAACTATTCTGGTAAATTTAACTATAAAATATATTTCTATATTCTGCGATAAAATTTGGAAAAATGTGGTAAAACTTGACTATTTATTATGATACGTTAGAACACGGCATTTACATGCTTAAATTTACCTTTTATGTTTCCACAGACCCAGAAACAAGTTAAATTTTACTATATTCTGATAGTTCTGGCCATTCTCTTTTTCACAGAGTGGCAATGACTTAGCCTGTATTCTTATACTCTTTTATCTTGTATTCTATTTCTTAATCAATGGTTTTTGTCTATACGTTGCATTAAGTTGTAACTTTTTCGTATTCTCAGACATGTGAAGATAGTAATTTCTTCTATTTGACGAAATATTTTCTCAGAGCATATCACAGGTTAACGAAGAAAATTTCGAAGAATTTTGCGCACCCGTATAGCACGAGGGAAAAATTCTGAGGATAGAATTACAAACGAGTACAAAAACAAATAGCATTGTGCTCACAAAAATGAAGAAAAACAACAATAACAGTAAAGCATGAATCGGTGAACATTTAAGCTGAAAAAATAAAACTCACGACATATCACGCTTATGACGAACTTTAGTCACGATGAATAGTGTCCATACGAAAATATGTTTACTCGAGAAATGAGGCTTATTCACTTCCAAGTAAATACGAGTCATTGTCGAAAATGAAAATAGAAAAATGTAAAACAAAAACAAAATACATACGTTGAAAATATAAATCACTCTGGAAAACACTAGAAAATTACCAAATAATAAAATACCGTAACAATAAAAATAAACATAAGACATACAATAATCTTACCTTTTCATCGAAAATTCCTCTCCATCATCGTCTATCGTAAGTGATACTCTTTTCGTTATTTGTTTAGGTTATAAATAAAAAGTTAATACTTTTTTATCCTTTTTTTTTCCTGAAAAGCGTAGCTTTTAAAAACTTAATTTTATTATTGTTTGCACAGAAATGTGTTTAATAAATCAAGTGTACTTTTTCGATAAAACATGCAACATATTTCGAAATAGGAAAGCTCAGATTTTCAACAAACTTAGCAATAATTATTTCATATACAAAGGCATTCACTGGGTGAATTCGTTTCGTAGAATGCACGAATTTTTGGAAAGAATTCCAAATTCCTTCAACTTTTGAAATCGTTTGACTGTGGAGTATTCAAACGATCCAATTCATAGTTTTCACGTGAGGTCATTATTCTTTATTTAACAGTATTTCTTTTAATAATATTTTAATAGTTCTTTCAGAACCACAAACTACAATTAAAAAAAGTTGAAATCATTAAAAAATAAAGTTAAAATAATAAAATATAATTCATAATTTTTAGAAACTAAAGAAACATTCTTACAGAAATCTGTTTTGACAGTAGTTCTGCTTAAAATGCACTAATTAGATTTTTAATTTCTAAATGCTTATTTCATATGAATTTTGATTATGATAAAAATGTATAATGAAAAATACAGTCAGTGCAGCGTTTAAAAATATTTTGTTTAAAAAGAAAATGTTTAATACATTTATTTTCTTACATGTTTTCAAAACATTTGAGTTCAACACAAAATCGTTTGCTTTCAACAAAAAGAGAAGAATGGAATATCTCATCTCTTCTCTTAAGATTAAAACCAATTAAGCTTTTCGGCTGTTACAGAACGATAACGTCAAACAATTCTGGTGTGATCCAAAAAATCCAAGTCAGGGAACTCATCCATAATTCACCAGTAAGTGAAAATGAGCAATATAGGAATTCTGGTATTATTCAACCACGACAAGTTAGCTGGCGCAAAGTGAGCCTAAAGCAAACCGGCAGTGTTTATTGCAACGATTTAGGAAAAGAAGGCAAAGAAAGTCGACGTGAAAGAGAAACGGTGAATCAAGAAAAAGTGAATATGATCAATTTATTTGGTGGATTGTAAACAAGAAATTAATTTTAAAAAATCTAACTTATTTAGAGAGCTTTCTATCGCAGCGAACCAAATAATCGGAATGATATACCAGTTTGGAATAAGATACTTGCAACTCGAAAAGAAATGTAGCGATTATGCTTAACCATGTAATTTAAATCAGATTTAACTGAATATATGTAGGCAAAGTCATAGCTTTAGTGTCCAACTTCATTGGCTTCCTAATCGACAAATGCCCCGATTTACTTATGATAGCGTCATTTGCAGGTATCCAATTCTCGCCAAAATAAATTTGCTCATTTTTTGCACGCTTTAAGCTTCCTCGCCTGAAAAAGGTGAACTCCTCCGTTAATATTTTCCGCAACCCACCAGTATGTCATGGTTGAATAATAACATTAACTTTCGTAAATGCAAATGAAACGTTTAAAAACACCTAGTGCTACCCTTAAGAGTATTATAGAAATTGTGAATTTACAAAATAAATAAAATTATAAAATTTGGCTCGTAATTGCATCATTTAAAACTTGCCTTACGTTTATTCATATGATACATCAAAAGCCACTTTCAGTTGTAAGGGCATTAAAACTTTGCTGCAAGTTTTATCAGATTGTAGGAAACTCTTAGAGAAACTACGAAAATCACATTGACGGAGACAAGAAAGTAAATGTAATAGTGTTAAGGCGACCCTTTTCAAGAGTAAAGTTGCACTCCAGATATAAATTAAACACCCCTTTCTCCCATTTCAACCTCTTTAACTGTCTCTAACATTTTATTTCCCATGATTTTGGCTACTGGTTACAGCACTTAAGTAGCTTCTGTTCATCAAGCTTGTGTGACGTGAGGATTTTAGTCAAGTTCCCTAATGAATCAAAAGGACATATCCCCCCTTTCCTTGTATAATGCCCTTTTATCTTTTCCCAAGAGAATAGATAACTTGTAGTTCCTATGAAATTAAATGAACTTAAGTAAATAAAGCGCTTGAACTCTAGATTTTAATTATTTCTATGAAATACATATTTTCAGACTCGGAATTTCAGTTCAGGCTTAGTTTATAATTAAAATAATTAATTAATAACGAGTTCAGACAAATGATTACATTGATTGCTGCTTTTTACGAAACAAGATAAATTGAATAGGTATTTTATCTTATTACCGCACTGTTGGAATTTTCATTCTAAAATTATGGTAAAATAACCGACAGCAGACTGTCCAACCAATTAATTAACCGTAAAGTTTACGGTACATAACAATTTTTACCTTAACGATTTTCACATCATTTACAACTAGAATGGTTGGAAAAAAAACATTCATACAAAACTATACGTTTTTTAACCGTTTACTACTAATATAGTTTCAAAGCCGTAAAAAAGAAATTTAACTGGACATTAAAACTAGGCTTTTGGTTAGGTAATGGGCACTGGATTTAAGATGTGGTTGAGTTGTGTTTTATCAAATAAAACGAAAAATGTGACTTAATTAGCTTATATGATTGTTTCACTTTTGTCTTAATTAGTTTATCTGGTTGTTTGGTTTAATTAGTTCATCTGGTTGTTTTTAAAAGATGGGAAATACTAGACTTCTTCAGTTATGCAGCTTTATGGTGCTGGCATCTATGCGTGAGTAAGAGTATCTTATTCTAACAGTCCAGACTCACAAACTGGAAAGTGCAGGACATTGGAAACTGTTCTTGGAATGGAGGAAATGTTGTGGTGTCAACGCTGGTACTCGAACCTACGTTCTGCTGGTCATGAAATCTACAGATTAGCTCTCTAGGCAATAATATGAACCCAGCTTCAAGGAACTAAGTGGCTTCACTAGATAGTTTTCATCTTGCTAGAACAGATAAAGTTCGTATTGTTTGACAGTTTTAACTAAAAGCAGTTAATTTTTCTCACAGTTAACAATTTGAATATCATTTATTTTTTATGGTTATTTGACTTTTTCGCTTGAATACAGAAAAATAACAGTAAAAAAATTTTTTATTAGCCATTTTTTTCGAGAAATTTCTAACAGTGTTGCATGGAACAATTATTTCATGTGGAAGTTACGGCTATCAATGTTCAACTCCATAGTCTGATAATTTAAAATTCAACCGTACGACAAGAAAACTTTTAAATCAAACATTTGGACAGACTCACCTTCGTTACGTTTTTTTTTTTTTTTTTTTTTTTTTTTTTTTTTTTTTTTTTTTTAATTGAACTTGCCCACATTTGCGTACAAGGAGTTAAGTAAATTAAACATTCCTTTATCCTTTCTTTTACCTCTTTAATTGAGTCGAACATTTTATTTTCCTCGATTTTAGAGACTGCTCACGACACTTAGTAACTTCGTTTTATCAAGCTTGAAGTGGGGCTTGTGGTGTTAGGATTTTAGTAAGATTTTCTAATGAATCAAAGAAACACATTCCACGTCTCTTGGAATAAATGTCCTTACATCTCTTTCCTGAAAAACCTTGTAGTTTCTATGAAATTGAGTGAACTTGATTAGCTGTAACTTTTTAACTCTAGCTCTAAACTTTTTCGTTAACTATTTGTAAGAAATGTACACTTTTAAACTCCGAATTCTATCCACACTGACTTATAATCAAAATAAGAAAATAAGTAGTTAAGAACTTATCTTAAACAGTGTATTATGTTTTTAATGATTTTTTTTTGTTGACAAAACAGAATAAATTGACTAGAATTCTTATTTTGAACAGCCGATCTATATCTAATTTGTGACTATGTCCTAATGTCCTACGTCTTATATCTGTCCTAAGTCTTATAATTTTAAACCCAACCCAGTACCCAGACAAGGAAACTCTTATCCAGCATGGAGAAGAACTCACCTTCGAGATTTTTTTAAAATGGAATTAACCCGCTTTCATGTTACACCTTGAAAAATAATTTAAATTCTTTTTCTGCCATTTCTGCCATTTCTACCTCTTTAAATCTTTAATTTCTACATCTTTAAGTCTTCTTTTATTTTGCACTTTTATCGAGAACTGTAACAGCACTTAAGTAGCCTCTTTCGACCTAGCTTATGTAATGATTTAGATGTTAGGATTTTAATTAGTTTGTCTGGTGAATCAAAAGAACACAGCCCTCTTTTTTTAGAATAATGAGCAATATCCATTTATCTCATTACTAAAAACTGATTACTTGTACTGTCTATGAAATTCAATGAACTCTTCTAATTAGAGCGTGTCAACTTTGTGTTTTCATTGGTTCTATAATTTTCGTAATTTTTTAGGTTAAATTTTTAACTTAAAAATAAAAATAATTTCTTAAACACGTGTTTTTTCGTTTACAGCGCATAATACTTTATAATAATGCTCCGTTTTGACGAAATGAGATATTTTGCGTTGTTATTCTGATCCTTATTTATGACATAAGTCAATTTTACCCACACCTTCCCAAACTTCATTGATAAATGGCACCCACCTAAAATATTTGATTTGAAACGGTATCACACTATCATCACTACAAGCAAAAATTAACTGGAGTGACCCTCTATTAAATTTTAAATATCTAAACTGTTGCAAAATGACCAGAAATGTATGTGTACCATTCTATATTTTATTTTGTAACCGGCTTTAAGCAGCTGACCCACTATTGAGTTTACGACTATCACAGCCTTATAATTTTGAACCCAATCCAGAAGACAAAGAAACTCCTGGACCACGTATTGAGACAAACTAGCCGTCGTGGAGGATTTTTTGATGGAACTAATACGTATTTACGTTACATGGAAAGAATTACCACGAAAAACTTCCATGGTTAGCCACACAGCGAAAGGATTCTATCCCATGATCCATCCACAACTGATATTTTATGCCAGCATTGTTTTGGGGCGGATGTGTTAGGAGCGATGCTCGTACCAATTAGCCACCCCAAGGATTCATTGAGAGGTGAACGCTTTATTCCCTGAGCTACCATGACCGTGTAAGTATTACTTGTAAATTTTGTTGTAAAAGGACAAAAATAAAAAAATGAAATAAAGTTTTAGAGATAAGCGCAATTGAAAAACTCTCCCGCATCGCTTCATGCATATTAGGAACCACTGTCCAATCCATTCAGATCCAAAACTTCATTAATGTTTCTAGAAACTTGAAATTTATAAAATACCCATGTATAAGGTAAAGGACGTAGGAACTCTACAATCCTATAAATGTTTTAGCTCATTTATAAGTAATCTAAAAATAAATAATAATGAAGAATGACTCCAAAAAGTTTTTTTTTCTTCCTATGAGCTGCACAATCAGTCTTCCCGATGAGCAGACCTAGTGCGTTCTCCAGAAGTGGTATCCACTTTTTCAGGACCACCACAATGGGTGAGATACCGTTGGCCATGTTAATTTGGACATCTAGTTTCTGTCACACTAGATGGCAGCACCGAGACTCTATTTTGGATGCTAAAGTGCACTAGGAATTTAATTTTGCTGGAAATGCCAAGAGCCAATAAGGCACTCCATGGATCTTTAACATGCTGCATAATCATACAACATGGCCGCTGAGGTTTTTCTGCATTCCGAAAATACGGTGTCTGGGCTGGGAATCGAACCCGCAGACTTAGGCTCAGAAGGCCGACGACAAACCAACTGCTCCACCCAGCCAGTGACTCCTAAAAGTACCTGACAAAGAAGATATTAAATATTCATTAACTGGCATTGCTATTCAACTTTAAAATATAATATTAAATATAATATTAAAGTAGCATTTCCACACACTATCATCACCAATAACAAAGCTTTATCGAAATCACCCCTTGTTAAATTTTAAATATTTAAAATTTTCCAAAAAGGCCAGAATGTATATGTTCTTAAAACCTAATAATGTACGCATTTTGCGAATCTTTCAAATCCTGAAACGCTAAAAATGTCTTAAATTTATTATGAAATCGTAAACCATACATTATTTTTTTCAGCTAACATCACATTTTTGAAAACATATGTTGGTTAAATTTTGTGAAGATTAAAAATATTTCTGAAGCATAAGAGTGACGTTTTCTGCTCGGAGATTTTTTACTGAAATTACGTCTACAATTTAATTAATTTTGATTTCTCCCGTAGTTTAATCTGAGAAAATAACAAGCACTAGGCACTTTAATTGCTAAACATAAATCTGAAAATACGTGCGTAAAATACAATTTATTGCTTGCATAAGAAATTTTAATAATTTTTATGGAGATCAATATTTATTAGTGTAATTAAATATATTGCTGCTAATACGCTATATTTTTTCTCGTGCATTAGTATCATATGCAAGACAGAAAAAGGTAATAAAGACAGATAAGTGAAAATAATATGTGTAATAAGAAATGCGCAATGAGAAATGCGCAAGATTAAATCACTAATTTCAAAAGTTAAAAAAAGTGCCAAGCGTTTCTAAAGATTTTATGTGCACTGCACATTTTATTAAAACAGAAAAAAACAAATTTAAAATTTTACGATTCAGAAAATTCGCAATTTAGTTAATTGTTTGTTGAAAATATTTGGCTTTCTCAACTTTGTGAAGTATAATTTTTGTACGAACAAATGCATAGCAAGACAGTTTTTAAAAACAGACAAATGCAAGACAGTTTTTGGATTATTCTACATCAATCTTTTACCAATTTTAAAAAATTCAACAAAAAAAAATTTTTTTTTTAATTTCTTTTAAAAATTTTGAATGTAGATAATAACATGTTTGTTTTTTAATATATTTAAATCGGTGGCAAGAATATATTTATAAATTCTCAATATAAAAATGATTTAGTACTTAATTAAATGATTTAAGGATACCTATTTTTGCATAAAACTTTGCCGTCTCTTGAAAACATATTTGCAAATAGATTCTTTTTTTTCTCTTTTCAAATAAAGTACACTTCCATTTTCATATAAAGTACACTTTCATCATATCGAAGGAGTTCTATGGCTTCTTATTGCAGAATCTCTTCAGATATTGAGTTCGTCGTAACTGAAATGAAGGAAATGGCACCAAATATCGCCCATCAATATACTTTCAACTTTCTATTTTAAAAGTTTTGAAAGGAAAGCTGGAGATTTCGCAAAGTTTTTAGGCGTAGAGAATTGAAAACGATTAGATCCTGAAAATCACGAAGATCCTTTTTCCTTCTTCTTCCTTATTTTTATTTAAAGAAAATAAAGGGTGATAAAAACAAAATTCTTTGAGTGAAGAGAATATGGGAAATTCACTTGTTCTAAGCTTATATATAAATTAAAAAATGTTGCAAGTGTAAGTATTAGTTGAATTTTACTGAGGGAATTAACATTTGTTGCAGAAGATGTCTATCGAAAATTTGAAGCAAAAAGTAGATAATATATTTCATAAGACAATAAGTCGGGGATAAAATATTACAAGTATGAGGCAGTCAGTATGTACCAACTTAACTTTTTATTCTTGAAATAACAGTACTAAGTTCCAGATGATTATGAAAGAATTTTAAAATATTCAAAATGCAAATTAATAAATAAAAAAAAGGCAAAGGCAAATAAAAAGGAATTGAACCCCAAACGTAATTTTCTTTATGAAGAACTTCGCCAAACATGAGTTAAGAATCCGTAATTTGGCTATTAATAGTTATAAATTAGAGCCAAAATATATCAATGATTATGCATATTAAAAATTTTGATACTGTTGTTGATTGTTCCGCTAATTTGCATTGACTGGTACAGATACGTTTTGGTAATTGCAAATCTGGCAGAAAAAAAAAGCGTAATTCTGGTAATAAAACTAAACTATATGATATTTAGTCTAATCATTTGATTGTTTTTCTGTTCATGTGGTAATGGTTTAGCGGAAATTCTGGTTATCCAAAATTATAGTTGTTATAACGACACATTTTTTAAAGTTAAAAAACTGAAAGATAAATTTAACCTAATGAATGGTTTTTATTCTATGCTCCAAGATACCATGATAAAAATTACCAAATTTTACCACATTTACTACCAAACAGCATGGTAATAAAACCATACTTTATTGCTAAATTTACCAAATGTCAGTACCAAAGCAAAAACTACAGTGTTTTTTGGTGTTTCCATAACCAGAATCACGGTAAAAATGAACAATATTCTGGTAGTTTTTACCATACTTTTTTCTCAATGCATATTTAATTCAACATTTAGAGAATAAATATAGTACAACTGTTATTAATTATTGTATGTTATTAATTATTGTATGTATCGTGCTTATTTTCAATTTTAAGTTAAATATAGTTACTACCATGAACTATAATAATTAAAGACAATCTACTTTGGCCCAATTGCCTACAGTGTCCTTATGATTCTTTGTGATTTATTGTTTTAAAGTTTAGTTTTTATACTTTATTTCAATCAATATACTTTATTTCAATCAAAATTATTAAATTAAGATTGGATTGCGCGAATTTATGTTAGTTTTTTGTAATATTTTCATACTGTGCATTTACGTAGAAACATAAAATTTTCTAATCAACTTCAAATCTTTTATTTTACAGTTTATTTCTACAATGCGTAAAAAGTATTTTTTTTTCTTCATATTTTTGTCTATTCCTGTCCATTTCTATTTCCTATTATAAATTCTACTATAAACGGAGAAGAGACAAAATCTACATTAACAACGTTTTTTCGTATTTATTCTCCCATTAGTTTAAAAGGATTAATGTTGCATTTCATCCATGTTAATAATTATTAAACTCAACATTGAAATAAATACAGCAACAAGAAAAATGATGAGAAATTCACAAGGTTAGCTTTTCTTTTTTACAATTTTTTCAAATTCAAGTAATCATTCATCTTGTTACGATTAACGAAATGTGTTTTTGCATAAAATTATAATAATTATATATAAAAAACACACAATTAAAATAAATATAGTATATAATAAAAAAACAACAATAATGAAAGACTAACAGTCATAGGATTTGGAGAGAGGAGTGAGCAGGGGCAGAGTTACTTAAAGTTTTTGTTAAATCTTCAAAAATAAAGCCGAACCTCGATTTAGCGTACTCTTATTTAACGAATTCTCCTATTTAACGAATAATATTTTTTCTGTCCCGATAAAAAGGGTGCTAAAACGCTCTCATTTAACGAATGTTTAGCTTTGATTTAACGAACAACAATCACTGGAAAAAGATTCGCACATAAAACTGAAACTTTGAATTTTTCGCACTTAAAATTTTAAATGTTTCATACCCTAATACAAGTGTGTAATTATATGCATGTATTATATACTAAGTTTTAAAAGCAAGTAGTATTAAAGAATTAAAATCATTTTAAAGTTGATTTACCAACGTGTAACGTATAATTTTTAAGCTCGTAGTAAACAATAATCACTTTTTTCATATCTGTAAATCTAAGGGTATTTTGCATTGATATTTTTAGACCATACTCTTTACAAAAATTGATATTCGATTTAACGAATTGCTTCGATTTAACGAGCGGCCCCAATCAATTTGTTAAATCGAGGTTCAACTTTATTATCATTTAATATTAGAAAAATATTAAGCTTGCATGTGTTGGAAAAATATGTTCCTAAAAACGAAAGTTTTTAGTATTATACGCATATGATGAATCTGCATCTTGTATTGATCTCATTATTGAATTTTACCAAAAAATTGTTCTGCTAATTCAATGAGTGCAGCAGATATAAACGCAGTAAGAAAACTTAATTACAGAGTAAAAACTAAAATCTCAATCTCGAAAACTTGTTATTTGTAGCGTAAGTAATTTAAGTTACAAAAACAATATACCTATGATTAGATTGTTAGAACATAATCCTTTATTTAAACTTAAACGAAATTTTGTCTTGAGGATTTGGAACTAATTTAAAACTTTAATTTTCTCTATGCCATATGCAATTGTTTGACAAACAAGACAAGTAAGAACCAGTGTAAAATTAAACTTAAAAGATGAGTACAACTGAAATGTTTTGTGATAGCTTATGTCTGAGAACTGACTTTGCACTGACTGTAGCTTAATTTTCCTCTTTCATTGCATAAACTCTAACGATTGCGAAATATTTTAATTAAACCAAAAAGTATAAATATTTTACAATTCTGTATTTTATAGAATAAGTATTTCTCTAATTATTTTTAATTGTAATGTTTCATATTTTTATTATTATTATTATGATTATTATTATTATTATAATGTGTTTCTCTCTGAAACATTGNAGTAGTAGTAGTAGTAGTATTAGTATTATTATTATTATTATCATTATTATATTCTTAAAAATCCTAATATAGATACCTACAAGTGACGTAGTGTGTGCATATTGATCTTGATTTTGAATCATGGCATTTGTTTATGTTGGCAACTTTTCTTTTCATATTATTTCAACTATGCCAAGCCCATCAAGTATTAATTCTCTAAAGTGACACATTCTATATTCTCTCACAAAGATTTCAATTTTTTCAGAATTCATTTCATACTTATTACAAAGACAGGCATGAAGCTATGAAGAATATAAACTAATTATACATCGAAGTCACCAAACGCACAAAACAAAATTAATCATGGTACCTTTAAATTACCTACACAAATAGTAAGTCTAAGTTAAGTAAAAGACGCAGACAAGAAAGAATTATAATTTTACGTATTCGATGAGTGATACAGTGATGCATTTAATTGACTTCTAGTTAATTAACATTCTAATTCATAGAAATCATTCATAGATTAAGACTTCCATAATCAAAACATAGAAATCATTATTTTTTGTTAAAGATTTATTTTAATTTTTAATGATTTGAAAATGTTAACAAAAAGCCGAGATATATTTAAAAAAAAGTAATTGTTATTTAGCATCCTTTAGTGTTAATACAAATATCTTCTATTAACGTCAATAAAATTTAAATTAACATCAACAAAATTTAAATTAACACCATGAACACAGCAATTGGATAAAAATACTTCTCAGCTTTTACCATTTTTATTAAATAAGCACACGCGCCGAAATATATCAACACAGTTGAAATAAAAAGTAAATTTATATTTCAGAGGTATTTTTTTAAGTTTCAAAAAATATATACTGTCTATAAATTCTTATAAATACTTCCATGATAAAGTCTTAAAAATATAAAATTTTTAAAAAATGAATTTTGAGACAGTTTCTTATTTCAGTTCTAAATGTATTATTTTCGAAACTTGAGGCTAGAGTTTAAAAATATACCTGGTGTAAGGAGGAAAAAAAACTATAAAACTGGATACTGTAGCTAACCTCACTTTGCCCTCGAACGCAAGTTTGACATTCTTGTTCGAAATATCAAACGAAAACAAAATTTCTTTCGACGTACAAGATGAAACTGTAATATTTAATTACACAATGTACAAATTGTACAATAAAAAACCGTAGTCGCTGATTTATGGAAAACGTCAAGAGTCTATCATTAGATAAAGATTTTATTAATTCCTTCTAAATTCACTGTGTTGGTTTTTAATCAGCATTTTCAACTTATGAATCACAGTTATAATAGCACTACTGATTTGCTCTTTACTGATTCACCAGGACTGATTTGTATTAAAGTCATCTACTACTAAAAAACTAGCTACCGATGCATTCATGAAAACTTTCTGTTTCAATGAAAGTGACTTGCTTCCTACAATGGCACTTAATTTTATTTTTCCATTATCTGTCTAAAAATTTTATAATTGCAATGTTTATATTTAGATTTGCGTATTATAGAACGCAGCAATTACTTTAATAAGTACAGTGTGAAAAAAAAAGTAAATACCCTGAATAAATTTTGATCTAATGATCGTATCTTCACGTTCTGGGGCTCAATCACTATGGGTCGAGAAGGTGACCTGAATATGCTAGTTAATTACTGCAGACGATACTTTTTTAGACGATTTTTAGTTCCAAAATCAGACACAAAAACGTACTTTCACTGAATAAAAATATCTTTCTTTTTTAACTGATTATGAATCCTGACCCTCAAAATATAAAAAGTAGTCTCAATATGGGAAATATGGTCCTAACTGTTCGGTCAGGAGAGCGCTCGTAAGTTTTGACCCCTTAATGTCAATTTTATTCTTTTCGTATTTCTTCTTATCTCGAAATATTTTTAAGCGAATTAATAAATTTTCGCAATTGTAAAATTTGATCACGCAGAAAATTCCTAATAATAATAATAATTGTTTATTATTGTGTATATAGTATTGTTATTGTAAAATGTAAGATATAACATTCTTCGCATCAGCTTAAAAAATGTCGTTTTACATGGCAAAATACAAAACTTGAGCGAAATCGGTCGAATAGTTCCTAAGAAATCAAACTTTAAATGTGCGATTTTTTTAAAACTCGACTCCTCGGAAACTATTCTATCGATTTCCTTCAAATTTTGTATTTTGTTATGCAAAATAACTGTTATTAAAATGATGTAAAAAATTATGTACCTTACGATTCAAAACACTTTGAATATCATTAAGTAATATTTCCAAAAAGTTATTTTTTGCATAGAACTGGTTTTAACTAAATGAAGAGTTTAGGGGCAGAAGATGGCATGTGACAGTTTTAAAAGATTCATAGTTTTAAGTTTGAAATCATGCTTTAGTCATCTAAAGATATAAAATATTTATTCCTTATGCCGAGTAATTCAATTGGGTACTTGAAACTCAGTTCGAGCCAGTTTTCGTGTTTAGTAATAAATAAACCAAATCAAAATGTATAGAATATGTCACTATTTGACAGGCTAAGCTTGCTGGAAAAAGAAAGGAAAAAATAGTTGCTAATATAAATAAATGCCACGTTTCAAATATCAATCAGGATTAATACTCACACTGACATCACTTGCAAGTATCTAATTAAACAGTTCTTAATTATTAAAAATGCTTTGCAAACAGTTTCCAGCTGTCACTAAGAAAATGTTTTTAAATTCACTGAAATATAACTTAGTACAGTTACAAAAATCTTCAAATAAGAGCTCTATTTGGTAATTAATCAAGAACAATCAAAATTAATACAATAAATAGTTATTATTTTAAATAAATCCTTTCTTTATTCGCATTAAAATAAGTTTTCAATTTTGGAACGAAATTTTTATTCTTATTTTCATTTAATTAAATAGGTCATTTCTTTCAGTATATACCACAGCGAAGTACTACTAAAGAAAAATGAAAATTAATTATCATTAAAGACCTCATATACCCATTTAATTAAAAATGCTCGCATGTAAAGCCAAGTGATATATTATACGAGCGAATTACGAGACTCAGAGTTAATCTATACTTTGTTATTAAAGGTTAAACGCACGAGAATGAATAGATGATTAATTTAGGGAATGTTCACTCCCAATGATACGATGATACTCGTAGCTCGACAATAGTTCACTAGCAAAACAGGTTGTAATTAATGATTGGGAAACATTCTACTAATACACGGAAAAATTTGCTTGCGGTATAATGAGGGGAAGCTTATTCCGGTAAAAATAATGAATAAAGGCATAGAAATGTTCAACTAAGGTTTTATAAATTTAAATAAAAATATCCGTCGAAATATTGATATTAAATTAAACAATATGTTTATTCTTTTGAAAAAGCATGGTGCTTTTTAAGCAAAATAATTGGCAAAGGTAGGGAAGAGTAGTATACTTAGTTTGGAATATGTTTTTAAAACTTTAAATAGTTAATTAAAAGAGCTGGAAATATTTTAATGAACACATTATACTTTTATATTCTTAAAAATGCAAAGATATTTTAAGAAAACAAAATATTAATTTTTTTTGAAAAAAAGACAACTATATAACATGTACCCCGTCCTTTGGGTAACGAAAATATTAACCAATGTAAAAATATTGAAAATTAGTTAAGCTATAAAAATATTGCAAAATATCGCTGTTTTTTGATAGTCTATCGCGATAATACTCTACCAATATCCCCAAGCACTGGTATGAACACATTTTGGGACCTCCTAGCATTTTAAGAAATATAAGTCCTTGAACTTTTTTACAACGACGCATTGCAGATAATAAAACTCAAAACCTTCTTTCAGGAAATTATACTTTAATACAATTTTGTTTTCAAACTGTCAGTAAACTAAATTTGTTGCAACCTAATGCAATAACGTTACAATTTAGATTCATTCTCGAAGCGGAGGTGAAACGATGTTATTGTTTCATAAAACTTATAGGATGCTATTCCTTTCCCTAATATGGCAGCTAAAGAAATGAAACATTTTTTTTTTAAAAAACATCTCGTGCAGATTTAATAGGACACTCTAAAATGTTTGAGATCTATATACAATTTAATAGCACTAGAATACTTTATCTGATTCACGACTTAGAAAACCGTTTCATTTTTTTATAACTACTTATTTTTCACAACGCTCAATAATTTTATGTTTTCATCGCCTTGTTACGAAAACTCGGCATCTGACCGTTAAAAATTGCAATGTTGGATTTTGAATAAAAGTTCTTACTGGATTTTAAATTATCAATAAAGTAAAAATTTAGAAAAACCTGTACATGGCGTTCCGTAAAGATTGCGCTTAATCTGTAATTTTGGGACACTTTGTCAAAATTGGAAACAAAAAAGTATACACATTACGGGTTGCAAATTAGTATTTAAGGTTGGCAAAATCAAATATGCTCCCAAATTCTGTCAGATTACAGTAGAAGAACGTGAATGTAATAAAGATTAAAACAGGTTTGACAGGTTTAAAACTTGAAGCGTTTTTAATAATCATTTTGGAATATATTATGCTTTCATCGACTATCAAACCTGCCTTGATGCTTATTACATTCCCTTCCTGTACTATGCTTTTCCAGATTTAAATAGCATTTTTGTTTTTTACAGCATAAGTATTAGTTTTCAATTGTTTTTGTGTATGCTTTTTTGCTTATAATTAAGTACAAATTTCAAATAAAAATTAATGGTGGTCCTTACAGAATATCCTGCATGTTGGTCAAATCAAGTTTTTACTGTCTATTTTGAAATTACTTTGCAACTTAATTGCGAACAATTAAATCGGATTACAACCACGGTTGTTGACAACTTTGGAAGTATATTTTTCTTCGAAATATCAAAATATAAACTAAAATGACTTTAGATGCTTTTTTCTTAGCTATTTTGTGATTTATAGGTTTTTCCTTTATCTACACTGAAAACAATTCCAGATCGAACTTAAGTATTAAGTACCGACACTTTGTGTGCATCATCCATAAAATCTATTTACCTTAAAATCCATTTTCGCCGTAATTCTTACAGTAATATTTATTTAATTACAGTGATTCAGCGATTTTATGGTAATTATTTCTATGAAAATAATGTATATCAGATCTTTTTCATTCCGTAACATGTTCCGGTAAATGTGGATTTTACGGTAAAGGTACCGGCATCCTGAGTGCTGGTGCTTTCTCTCATAATTTAATCTGCAATTTTTTTCGCAGTGCAGACACATTTTTTTTTGCTTTGAATCGAATCGTGATTTACGTAGCGGATTTATTTTTTTTCGAGGTATAACTTTTAAGTTATCACTTTTATAGAATAACTTTTATAGAATTAAGTGATCACTAAGTTATAACTTTTAAGAATCTACCAATTAAACTAATCTAACATAGAATCAAAATTTTAAAAAAGTCAATAATTAAGTTTCTGACAATTTAATTTAAATACAAGAATGAATTCACTAACTATAGACTGATTTAGTAAGAGTATTTAATGCTCTGAATCAAGTTTGCATTAATATATTCTATAATGGTTGATTTCTCAGACTTAAGGGCAAGCAGTGTGTCTCTGGTTGATACTTTTATTTGAGGAGAGCCAAGGATTCTTTATCTACCCTCCACAAAAAAAAAATTTTTTTTGGCTATTATGGAAGCAAATGTTTGATAGTCTGCCAAGGCACCAGCTTGGATTCCTTTTTAATCCCCCCCTCTAGTGTCTGTAAACAAAAAAAGAAGAAAAAAAAGAAAACACTGTAAGTGGTTTGAATATAAAAATGTATTCTTGGGACCCCATATTTGCTTCTTTTAAAAATGCAGTTGGTTTTGATTCCATTTTAATGGATGACAAAGCGCAGCCACATAGACCTGATCACACCAAGGATTTACTCGAATGTGAAATCATTCACGGAGAGCTTAGCCAGTCGTATCTCCAGACCTGAATCTTGTCGAGAATAGTCTGTAATACCTCTGCTGATTCATTGTTATGATAAGTCTTCCTCCACGATTGTTACAATACTTCAAGTCGAGTTTTTGTTTCCTATTTCACCCCAACTTAATTAGCAGCAAGAAAAGACTATGCCACTGGTGCATTGCAGTAAGGAAAATACACATTCTTTATTAGAAACCATGTTCGTAATTTTTCATGTACGATTTTCCGCATAATACTCTGATGCTCTATTTTCTCTAAGAAGAGACTTTTCTGTCAAGTTTCCTTGTTTTTATTTTATTTTATTTTATTTCATTTGTTTGTTTTTCTGTTTAAAATCATGGTTGCATTTAAATTTATTTAAATTTCTAAGTGGGAATAAATAAAAACTGTTTAGAGCAACCAAATTTTTTGTTTTTGTGTTCATTTGTACTCCAGTTCCTCATAAAGAAACTTATATCTTTATTTTTGAAGGGCAGTGTACAAAACATTCAATGTGATGGGTGACACTTAATGGTAAGTTTCCTGCGAGTTCCTTTCTTTATGTACTTTCTCCCTTAGATACTATAAAGTTCGAATCCGGTTGATTGTTGGTTGACTCGTAAACCATTCTTGACCACAGTGCTGATGTAAAATATCCCCAATTTCAGAAGAATCATGAGATAGAATCCCATTTTTGTTGATTTACGAATAGAAAGCTTATATGGCTTTCTTCACCATGGAATTCAAATTCAGACTAATTCCTCCACGAAAACGAATATGTACCAAATATTTCCCTTTCCCCAGAAGATGAGAGGCCAAAAATTCCCTAATCCTGTGGGTTGAGTTAAAACCTATAAAACTTAAGTATTGAACACTAGGACTCCCACTGTGTTACTACTGTTACTATTCATATTACACTAATAGGATGTTATGAATTGTCTCTAAAGCTAATTGTTTAAAGAGTGCTGGATGCATATCTTTTTTGCTACTTTTTTACTATCTTTTTTACTTAAATATCGCCTCATACAATAAGCTGTAGCAGAGTTGGCCGTTGATTACAGTAATCGATTACAACTGTAATTGATTACAGATAATTACAGCTATGTAATCAATTACTTGTAATCACGATTACAAGTAATCAATTACTTGTAATCGTGATTACAACTTTCAAAAAATTTTGATTACAGCTGTAATCATGATTACAATTTTGATTACAGTAATCAATTACTTGTAATCATGATTACAAGTAAT
>NC_092204.1:66464976-66563485 GCF_043381705.1 Parasteatoda tepidariorum | reverse complement strand
AATCATGATTACAAGTAATTGATTACTGTAATCGACTATGTAATCATGATTACAGCAATCACGATTACAAGTAATTGATTACTGTAATCATGATTACAGCTGTAATCAAAATTTATCATGATTACAGCTGTAATCAAAATTTTTGAAAATTTTAATCATGATTACAAGTAATTGATTACTGTAATCAAAAAATGTAATCGATTACATTTTTGGCCAACTCTGAGCTGTAGTAAGCATCTGGAAATTTTTCTAACCGAAAGTCGTGAAGGTAAAGGATTCGAGATTTGTTGTTGTTTACTGAAAGTACAAAAGTAAAGAAAGTTTTAACTTTGTACATATTACTAAGAGAGAAAGGTCTATGAATAAAAAATAACCTATTCCAGACCTTATTTCTACAAAAAGCGTTCTATTAATATATTCATTTCAAATATAATTGTTTTCACTAAATAAACAATACATAGTACGTAGCGTTCGTAAAAGCAACATGACTTATATATCGTAGTAGTCGCCAAATGAGCCTATTCTAATTCTCGCTTGTTTGCATGTAAAGTAGGAGATATATATTTAAAATGTCTTTCATTAATAGATAAGTTGTCATTCCACAACAACCAGTATAATTGGAGGAATTTTCTGTCCTTAATGAGCATTACCTGGCTTATAGCAATCGCTCCAGAGCCCATCAATTAGGATACAACAAATCTTCACCAACACATCAATTAGGGATTGGTTGACACTAAATTCCCAGTGCTATTGCCTGGAAATAATTGGAAATCAAGAGATAATTACAATTGTTTTTTGTGTTGACTAACTGAATTTCTTATTTAAAATAAGAAAAAAAAGCAATAAGTTTCTAACACATACCAAGTTATTTACTATAAAATAATTCTTGAATCTTTGAACTAGTTTTAAAATAGTTGATAAAATAAATTACGGGGAACTGAACACATATGTTGCTGTTGTGCAATGTGATCTGTAATCCCCGTCTTTAATAAATGATTTTAGAATCTTTGTCAAAAAAAGTGAAAAAGTATGCTCACCAGGGGTTTTAAATTAGTATTCATACAAGGAAAAACTAAAACACTATTGTGATCAAATGAATCACTATTGAAGAAAGTGACATTCAAGGCATCAAAACTTGATTCAATGGGTAAAAAAAGAGAGAGGAGTTGAAAGGCGATTATCAGAAACCCCATGAGTTTTAACCGGCAATCAAACAGGTTTTAATAATGTTACGCCGTTGACAATATGTTTATTAGGTATCGGCTAAAAAAACATTTCTTGTCAAATTATAATAAAACTGTTAAAATATAAACTCTTGTTGAAATGGAAAACGTTTCATTATTCCATTTAAATGTTTCTTATAAAAAAAAATTTTAAAAAAACTAATACCTCGTGCACATAACCTGCTCATTTTTTTTCTTATTTTGCTTATTTCATACTTAATTCTGATTCAGTAACAAATTTTAAAACGATTACACGACATACTCATATTTTTGTCCCACACTCAATGTTGATTTAAAGAATTCTTCAAAAATGAGTATACAAAGTTTAAATTTTGAGTATCTATCCGTTACCAAAAACGAGTACGCGCGAATCTCAAATTTGAATGCGTAGGAATCGGAGCCATTTTGAGTATTTAAATGTAATCAAACGTGAGTACGTATTTGGTAATCAATTTTGATTACCTACTTCTCGTACCCCGCATGTCACCTGTAGGGGCAGGTGGGATTAAGCTACGCTGTACTTAACCTATTTCTCGCAGTGAAATATAAAGTTTTGTAAATATGAAAATGTAATATGTTATGATTATAATTTTTTAATATTTGAAAAGTTCTTAATCATAACTGTTATGAGTTTACAACAGTTAAACATAACTGTTCGATCAAACTCAGCTTGCCATTTATTTATTTTGTTTTTGTCCTCTATGCCAGTGGTGCGCAAACTTTTTTCGACTGCGACCCCTTTTGTAGAGAGAAAATTTTCGGCGACCCCTAGAGATAAATGTTCACAAATACGATATATATTTCACGCATTTCTTTCGTTTCATCGAATAAAAACATCATCATATTTAACTCATATTAATTTTTATTTATAATTTTAAGAAAATACTATTTGTATAACTCAAAAATCAGTAATTGCCCTTTAATGAGATGTATGTGGCTGCAAGTTTCTAATTATCTCATCGATGTTAGGATGTATGTTACTAATTGCAATTCGCATACCATCTTCAGGGTTTAAACGCGAGCGGTATTTAGTTTTTATTGAAACTAGTTTGCTAAATCCAGCTTCACATAAATACATTGATGCAAATTGTATTAACACTCTGATGGCATTCTTGCATAAAACGGGATATTGTTTTTCTACGGATAGCCAGATAGAGAATACATTACGCATTACGGTCAAAGAAAGAGTGGACAGCATGAAATTGCAATTAAACAGTTAGTGGCGGCGCTTCACTTTTTATATGTACACTGTATAGTATGCAGCATGCAGGGATAATGCATTTCATAAAAATTTGGTGACCCCCAAAAAACTTCTGGCGACCTCCACAGGGGTCGCGACCCCTGGTTTGCGCACCACTGCTCTATGCTAGTTTAAAAAGTAGTTTAAAATGTCAAAACGACGAAAATCCATAGTTATGTGAAAATGAAAAGAGTTTGTGATCTAATTTTTTTACATTTAAAAAGTTACCGTGATGCATTTAGTGGGCTCATAAAAATTCGCAAAAATAATGAAATATTCATTGATGTTGAGAATTTTTATCTAGATGTAAAACTTTCACTAAATTGGTGAATTTTAAAAAAATTAAAATAATTAATTTATTTGTTTCTTTTAAAGCCCAGATTATTCTTTTCGACAAGAAAGTAAAAATATTATTCAAAATTATAACTTTGCCTTATGTATTAGTCACTTTAACTGTGGCTTTTTCTATTTTCCTTGCCGAAAGAGTTTCTTGCCCACTTTTAAGTGCAAATAATTTTCCTCGGTAAGACCGCATACATATATAATTTAGAATTAAAGCTTTGCTTCGAGTAAGCACTCAAACTGTGGCTTTTTTTATTTACTCCTCGAGAAAGAGTTTCGAAAAAACACCCTTTAGGAAAAAACTTCTAGAATTTATTGATTAAATGCAATACTGAAACAAAACTGCAGAACACATCCCACATTCGATTCAGAAAATATCGCTTATATATTGCTAGTTACGATGCCTATAACTTTTCGGACTTAAGTGCTTAAGCGAGGGTTTTTCGCATAAATTTCTTCGTACCATTAGAGGCACTTACGTTTCAAAAGAAGGTTCCACATAAGCAGAAAGTTTCAAAACTATAAAAATATAAGTCGCAAATTGAAATATTGTATTGTGAGAAAAATTGTTTTAGTAAAGTCGTAAATAAAAACTTATGTCAACTTTGTAAATAAATTTTGCAGAACTTATTTCTTTTTCTTAGTTCTTTGGTAAAAAAATATGTTCGATATTCTTTAATAATTGCAAAATAATCACTGCATAAAAAGAAAATTAAATAAAAGTAAAATTTTCCATAGGCTGTATTAAGAAACAAAAATTATAGTCAAAACTGCCAGAACATAGTAAAAATTACACACAAAACAGCACAAAAATAATTAGTAATTTTTTACTGAAGCTCTTTGGTAACAGTTTTAGTAAAATCAGAAATAAAATGTTGCATTATAATATGTGATAAAATTTAGTAAATATGGTAACATTTAGTAATTTCATCACGATACCTTAATTATGGCATAAAAACCATTTATTCGATTAAATTTTTCTTTTTAGTTTTGTTTTTTTTACTAAATGTATGGTAATAAAAAACTATAATTTTGAAAACTAAAATTTCCGGTAAACCGTTACCATATAAGCGGAAGATTTAAAAAATGAATGGAATTTTTACCAAAAATGTCAATACCATGCATTACGGTAATTTTACTAGAATCATTTTTTTCCAAAAGACAGTTAATAAATTTTTCAATAAATTTTATTACTGACAAAATTCGAATAAACTTGCTCGTTTAGAAGTCAAGCAGATTAAAAAAAATATTTTTTAATATAGATCAAATATCAGAAATGATTAAGAGATATTCTAATTAATTTAATGTTTTAATAAAAAAAATAGCATTGTTTGTAACATTGTTTGAAGATTAAGAACTGGCACTAATTTATAACATTTTCTCAATAATCCTTTTACCATGTTACCGTTGATAAAAAAAAAACGATCTAATCATAATATATTCTATAACTGTTATACTTTTTATTGAAATAACTTAAATCCATTGAAAAGTTTGAAATTGATGAAACCATTCGATTAAAAAAAGAATTTATCTTTAAAATAATCTGTTAAAATTAAAGAGAACATTGAAAATTACTGATGGAGTGCATTTTAACGATAATAGAAGTTTCTACTCAAACTATAAAAATAAATTGCTTGTTACCAACTTTAAAAAAGTGAGATTAAATTGTGAAAACTTTTGGAATGATAATTTTTAACAAATCGTAACTTTTTAAAATTTGAGCCTCTATCTTAAATTAAAATTAATGTTTAAAAAGTTTTATATAATTTGTGATTTGTTATTAAAAATTAAAGTTCATATCAGGCTGTACTTTATTTTATTTTTACTTTATTACCGAAGTTGAACTATTCATTACACGTCCGAAAAATGCTAAATTCAGTGTGACGTCACCATGTCATCTTATGCGAACAAAGCCTTCCAGCAGCAATAAAAATGAAAGTGTTAGTTAAGGAAAGTTAGCACTCAACAATTTTTTTGAGTCAGTGTCTCTGACATGTTTTTGTTCACTTTTGTTTTGTCTTTTTTTTTTCTATCTATTTTGCAATTATATTTCTAGCTCTAAAATTTTTTTTCAACATCCTTTCAATAAAAATTATTGAATTTACATTTGGGTTTTTGTTTATTTTGTAGGTCTTGTGTTGAAATGAAGTTTTCTTATTAATTCATTCTTTTATTTTGGATTTATTTCTATTATTCATAAATAGGGCATCTCTCCGATTTTTATTTTCACCCTTTTGTTTATTTCTGTAATATGATAAAGTCTAGTTTAAACAGAGAAAAGAAAAAATCTGCATAAATAACACTGGGAATTTTTTTTCTTTTTTTTATTTGGTTTTTATACAAATTCTTAATCTTGCCTAATTCGGATGTGGGGATTTCAAATCTAATATTGGTTTTATTGATTTGGCTGTAGATTTCTTTTAATTGACATTTTTAGTCTATATTTTGTTCAAATGCTCAAGTTTAAAGGCGCTATTCATAAAAATCTACATAAATAAATAACACTGGGAAGCAAATTTTTTGTTGCTTTTATACAAATTCTTGATTTTGCCTAATTCAGATGTGGGGAATTCAAATCTGAAATTGGTTTTATTCCTGAGGCTACAGATTTCTTTGATTATTATTTTTAGTCTATATTTTGTCGAAATGTTCAAGTTTAAAAACGTTATGCTCAACAGGGGGTAAACGTTGCGACAAACTTCTAGGGGAATTACAGCACATCATCGGGATTAATATAGTAGGAAACTGTGCCCGTAAATGTCGTCGTACAAAGCTAGCTGTGCTTTCCTATTAAGAACTGTTCAAAAGCACGCGAAAAAACAGTTTGTAATAGGCAAGCTCCCCTAGTTGCGTATGGTGACATTTCCGCGCATGGGTTTCTATGCAATTTTAATTCCGATTATATGCCCTAATTCCCCTGGAAGTTTGTCGCAACATTTACGTGATCCCTTCTTATATAAAACATTTATAAACTTGTACATTTCGACGAAAAATAGACTAAAAATAGGGATTTAAATAATAGTAATAATAATAATAATAAAACGTTGTTTAGAGAGAGAAACCTGTAGCATATTTGAGAGCAGCGATACGAAGATATCTAAGATATGCTGGAAATTCTCATGTAACAAATTTCCTCAGTGGCACCGAAAAGCATTCATTATATAGCAATTATGAGGAGTTATATTAAGCCCGATTTATTCTCCTATTGGTATAAAAGGTTTAATGGTTAATTTCAATCATATAAATATAAACTTAAGTCAACATAGATATGAATTTAAGATCAAGAAAAATAGATACAGGTTTAAATATTTAATTCGAAACGGAAATTTTCTCTTTGATACTAAGATACTTTGTTTATTTCCTAAGCACTTTGTATTCATTACCCCTGAACACTCTTAAAGAAAAAACAACGAAGTATGTCATCGAATTAAAACAAATTAAAAAAACCAAACGATAAAAAATAATTTCATATATCCAATTAAATATGATAAAAAAAAACAATAAACTCACCATCTATCTAGTAGTTAAGCTTTCTCCTGCAGTTGGGTGCTGTACGCATTTGATCGGAAAGTGTTGCCATTTAGCCGTGTTTTGTAAAAAAAATTGCCTTACTCCTTTAAATGCTCTAGCTAGCATTAGAGTGGAAACTCTTTGATATGTTTCTCTACGCCTGATTGTATTACAAGCACAATCGTCAGTGATGAAACAAAAATGTGTCACTGTAACATCGAAACATTACTATCTAACTATGGTTGGTTGGTTGGTTCTAATGCCACTTGCCACACGGGCGAGCCTGCTTGGTGATACCGAGCAAATTTAAGGCAGAGTGTGCGATTCTTTTTTTTTTCAGTGGCGCCACCTATGGCCAAGAATTCGACTTCTGCCACACCATACGTCACACCTGTTTATAAGACGGACCCATTCATTCATCCAAAAATCGCAATTTTGACCTGAATCAGAGAGCGATCGATCTCCAATCCAGTACCCCCAGAGGTATTGATTTGTTATGGGAACATGGAGGACTTTGCGACTCGACAGAATTTTAACGCGCATCTTCGGCCGGAACGGTTTCGAACCCGCGAGCTCTCGGACATGGGTTCAGCGTCCTACCGACCAGGCTATCCTGGCCATAGCCTATGCTTTTTCAGCCTTTTTATATTGTATTTTATTAATCTATTTTTTTAATTTTCTGATTTTGAACTTTTTAATAATTTGTAGCATTTTTATTTATAAATTTTTTTCCTCAACGTTAAAAAATAGCTAGCTATAAAAGCGCATAGGATCTTAAGAGATTGAATTTATTTCTCAAATCCAATACAATATAGAAGTATAATTATTTTAAATTATACAGTTTGTATAAAGCGATTCTCAACTGAACGATAAATTATTTTCTAAAATCTTAACGAAATGCTTTATATTAATAAGAATTGGTTGACAGATAATGTCTGTTCTGAATTTATTGTGTCTAGAGCATTTCACTTTGAAACTGCTTAACTTCAACCTAAAGTATATTTTACCAAATAAATTGCTTCCTCTGACAAAAAGAATGACCCATTTATCTTCTCATTCAGATTTTCTCATTTATCAATCTTCCTTCTTTTAGTATGAAAGCTTGTTTAAAAATCATCTTCGTAAAACATCGTGAGATTTTTTTTTTAACCTTTCAGTTTAAACTTTTAAATTGTTAACGCTGTTTTTTAAAGGCCTGTCACCAAGGAAAATAAAAAAAAATCCATAGTTTAAGTGCCTTACTCTTTAAGCAATGCGATGATTTTAAACTATATATATATAATCTTGACGTGACAATCTGGTCATTAGAACAGACAAATAACTTAAATATTTTAAAGTCATTAAACATTTTTAAAAATCGCTAATTTGGTGACATTTTCCACTTAGATGAAAATTATCAAAATCACTGCCTTATTCTCAGTTTTTGCAAACTTTTATGAACCCAGGTAATGCAACATTGGAATAAATTTTTAAATATTAAAAAATTAAACTACAAACGCTTTTAATTTTCACTTTTATCCATATTGAAGCTTTGCGCCATTTTCAAATAAGCGTAGTCAGCGCTGGCTTTAAATAGGCCAAACTTGACCTAGCAGTGATGAGTAATAGTTGCAAACTCACAGCAGTTATAAAAAAATAGCATATTATTCACCCAAAAAATATCATTTCATATTACAAGCGAGCCGTCAGAAAACAGCCGTAATTCTCTACTTGATAATCGAATCACTTTAGCCTGTAAAACCTTGTCTAAAAAATTATTAAAACTTGATAATTTTTTATTTCATCAAATTTAAGGAACTTCGTTTACCTTAATATAAAATAGTCTTATTGCTGCTTTGAATAGAGTGTTCACAACATTAGAATTGCAACTTAAGGAATGACTCGGTTCTTTAAGTCTTAGTTATTTATCGGTCACTCTAAGGCATATTGAATTTTTTTTCCAAAAAAGACCTTATGAAGAGCGTGAAAAAAATTAACTGTATAATGACACCCAGTACTTCTTTTCAAGCTGATATTACTTTGTATGCGTTTCAGAGGAATTCGTTGCCTGCACACAATCATTTATATATAGTAAAATACATATTTGTTTGTTTATTTGCCCGTATAATTTTTTAAACCATTCATACAACCGTAATGAAGATCGGCTTACAGATAGTTTGAAGCATGAGGAAGATCATTGACAACATTAAAATATTAAACTCCGAACGATTCGAAAGGAATGTATAAAAAACGAAATTTCTAATGGGATAAAGCATTGAACCCTTAACTTAAAGGACGATGCATGTAACTTCCAAAATCTTGCAACTCCAGTTAATTAAAAATGAGTTTCTCTGTAAGTTAATACTGGTTTTTCTTTGGTTTCTTTTGTCACCTGAAAGCAAGTAATAGCGCATGAATAGTTTTCGTTGCATGTAGGCGTCTTCAGATCAATATTTTGAAAAATATTTTAAACCACACTCTTATATTATTTATATTCGCACTTTTGAAATACCTTTATATAAATATGAATTCTAAAATCAACGGGAATTTTAAAAAAGTTAAAATTAAAGTTCTGAGCCAACTCATTTGGAAAGTTGTGTATATGTGGTAAAATCTTGACTATCATTAATTGACCAAGATGAGCAGCGTCAAAAGAGTTTACTTTGCTATTCATAATTAACCTCACTTTTGACTAGTTAAACCTCTAAAACCTCTGTTCTGAGAAATTTAAAAATCTAAAGTCATTGGATAGCGTAACAAATAATAATAGAAAAATGAAAATTATGTTCCAATTTCGTGCAATAATTTGTTGCGAATCCTGACGCTTAGATCACCAAAACTGATTATAAAAATATTAGTGCCATTAGTTGTGATCTTCGAGATGTAAGATAACTCAACTCTTAAACTAATTAGTATTGTGAAAACTATGAGGAACCTCACCTTTGGCAATAGTTTAGAACAAATGTCCTTCTTAAATTTGGAGATTTGAAAATGAATCAATATATATGAAAATAATCCTTGTACTAATCACATAACGGTAAATAAAAGTTGCGGTCACCCGAAGAAGACGTCATTGAAAGCAACAAAAAAAAAACAGCAAGGCAAGGAATATACCAGAAACTCAGCAAAACTAAACGAAAATGAAATATGGTCAAAACTATCAGAACATGGTCAAATTTACTGTGTTTCTGGCCCTATTGGAACAACAAAAAGTTCAATAATTTTTACCGAAGTGACCAAATTATGAAAAATATTTTAACAACATTTTTCTATTCGACGCGGTTGCTCAGAGGATACAGCGTTCGCCTCCCAATGAGGTGACTCAGCTTCGAATACCAGCGGTGGCTGGTTGTTACAAATTCTGCTCCCGGCTCGCATCAACCACAGTGCTGACGTAAAATATTTTCAATAGTAGGCGGATCACAAGTTAGAATCTCTCTGCTGTCGGGTAAACCATGATAGGTTTTCGTAATTTTCCTCCACATGTAACGCAAATACGGGTTAGTTCCATCAAAAAGTCCACCACGAAGGCTAGTTTGTCCGAATGTTTGACCTAGGAGTTTCCTTGTTTTCTGGGTTGGGGGCAAAATTACAAGACTACAAATTTGAACATCGATGGTCGTAAACTTAGAATTGGATCGGCTAATCAACGCCGGTTATAAAATGAAATAAAACATATTTCTATAGGTAAATATCACTTTTTAACAAAAATCTTATTACTTCAAAGTCTTAATTGTTTTTTTTTAAATTTCAAAACCAAAGAATGATGAAATTGATTAAAATAAATTAAATGGGAGGTCGCATAATTTGCTGGGTTTCCAGCTGCGAAAAGCAATGAGTCTTTATTCTATGAAATTTATTAGCCATAAGTTTTAAACTTCCATTTTGTTCTGTGAAACAATAAACTAAAATAATAAAATAAAAAACACCGTTAATATATTTTCAACCGACTCCTATTCATCTTTCAAAAAAATTCAGGAAAGAGTTTGGCGAAGTTTTGGATTATAAAGAAAAGCCATCATAAAATTGATTGAAGAAATAGATTGAAAGAAAAGTATTTGCATACATTTATTCTTCGATAAAGAGGGTGGAAAGTGAAGTGATAAAGTTTAGAGTAAAAAATATATATAAATTGAAAAACAGGAATAAACTCCCTCTGCTTGAGACATTAAAAAATGCAATTTTGTTAAGCTATTCGAATTGGAATGGCTTAAGTCACAAAGAAGAAAATATTGATTAATTAAAAATTAATTTAATTATCATGAAAAAAACATGGGAAGAGAATCAATAAATCTCTATTCGGGTTTTAAATGTATTTCCCATTTATGAAAAGGGAAAGAGAAATACGTTATATATTTCTTTTTTCTTTAAATACTTTTTAAAATAATTTATAAGAATGAGTTCCTTTATTTGAACTGGAAAATGAAAAGGAACTCTTTGTTTCTATAAAAATACAAAATACTTAATTTATAGCAAACTTTTTGACACTGCTTAAATTTTTAACTAAGACATCTTAACAAAATGAATCTAAATAAGTGCTTAACGCATAACTAATTTTTTATCACTAATTAAATTATTACTTAAAAGACAACCTAACAAAATGAATAATAAATATGGGGTTGCTGATAAATAGGGAAGTAACGAAGTTTATGTTACGTTATAAAAGAAATATAAATACATTAATTAACTTATAAGCAAGTATTTTTATGAAGAAAATAAGTACTTCATACCAGAAAATATCTCGTATTATTGTTATATTTATGACAGGAAAATGACATTATATGGAAGAGATGAATACAAAATACAAAAAAACATAAATATAGAGAAAAAAAAATTACGAGTTTCTTTTAATTTTGGAAAAGTTGGTTGAAAGAAATATTTTTACATAATTTGCTGAATCTAATAAAATTTTGATTGGAAGGGGAAAAAAAGCAAAGATACTTCTGAAAGGGTTTTCAAAACTCGTAACAAAAAAAAAGATTTTCAAATAAGAATAATGTAGATTCATCTCATAAAATATGCATAACGTCTAGAAAAGCAGAACAATAAAAGTGGAACAAAATTGTCTGAATAAGCATTATTTTTCCTGCTTGCATTTTTGAAAGTCAAATATTTTTATTTGCGACTTAACATGTTTTATTTATTCTAAGCTCAGAAACTGTCATTATTTACGATTTTAAAAAAAAGTAAATGATATTCTATGTATGAAAGTAAAGTTATTGTATTTAAAATATGCAACTTATTATTTTAACTTTTAAAATGCTTGGAATCTTTTAGGCTTAACCTTTAAAAGCTAAACATAAAATATTTGCGAAGATAGTAAACACAAAAGATTGAAACAATTTATGAAAAGAATTTCGCTTATAGTTGTTATCTAACATTGTTAAATCATAAACAAAATATTTGCAAATATTGTTAACGTTAAAGATTGAGACAATTTCGGAAGAGAATTTCACTTATAGCAGTTATATAATATTGTTAAATCATAAAACAAGATATTTACAAACATTGTTAACGTTAAAGATAGAGACAATTTCGGAAGAGAACTTCACTTATAGCAGTTATATCATATTGTTAAATCATAAAACAAAATATTTGCAAAGATTATAAACATTAGAAATTAGGACAATTTCGGAAGAGAATTTTACTTTTATCAGTTATATAATATTGTTAAATCATAAAACAAAATATTTGCAAAGATTGTAAACATTAAAGATGGAGCCAATTTCTGAAAAGAATTTCCTTTACAGCAGTTATCAAGCATTGTTAAATCATAAGGAAACTCTGAATTCAGAGCATTCTCCGCGGTTCAGTTTTCCTATCTTTCCAAACGTTGCGAAATTTTTGGTGGTATAATAAAATGGCTTCTCAAAAATTAAGAAAGCTTCAGCTAAGCTGTTTAACTTCGCTTGGCTTTTCCCTCAGACCGAATGTAATCTACTATTTAACAAAATATACTATTCACTGACTTACTACTACGATTTCCTGAGAAAATTGTTAGATCTGGTTGGATTTTCAAACAGGACAGCTCCTCCACCACATAGCAAAATCTTCATGGAAATAGTTTTTAAATCAAATTTATTGCTAAAAATAATTAAACTAAACTCAGTTGCTCGACTGCCCATAGAGAGCCAAGGCCTTCTTGACCTTTGAGCTCTGAGGTGCAACAGCAAATGTTCCGGTTGGGTGGTCAGTCGAACGCGGAACCCCCAGTGTTTAGTTTCCAAGCATGCTTGGTACTCATTTAATCAACCTGCTGAAGAGATGAAAAGCTAAGTCAACCTTGCCCTGCCCAAGGATCGAACCAAGGACCTGTGGCACGGCAGCGTGAAGTGCGTCCACTCAGCCACAGGGCGTCGCTAAAAATAACTATTGATAGATAAATTATACGCAAAAGAATCAATAGTGTGCATGTCTTGGAATGGCGTGTCTTTTCTCCTGATTTCAATACTCAAGAAAACACGAGTGGGTACTATCAGTAATGCTGTATGTACCAAGTAGTTTTACTATGTGGTTGAACTGAAGACTGCAATCACTGAAACCTGGGATAATATGGATGCTACCATCCTCCAGAGGTGTGTAAACGGTACGCAATATCATCCAGTCATATCTAAATATTGAGGAGAAGTGGACTAATGATAGAAGTGGCTCGAAACTTTTATCCTCCTTTTTTACTTATTTAATAAGTTGTACTGACCAGGGGAAACTGGTATTAATTTGTATAAGTATATTAACTTACTTAATGTACATGTTTCATTCTTTTATGTCTTTGTGTCCAGATGGCACAAAATCAAGGTTGCTCTATTTCAGTTTGACAAATTTTAGTTTAACATTGAACAATAAAATCTGAAGTTATTTATTACCACAGGAAATTACCTTCGTGATTTGAATTTGGTGGGATTTCCAAATTTTTATCTCCATTTTGTTGCCTTTTTGAAAATAAATAAAAATGCGAGTGATATTGCAAAATGCCATTCTTAAAATTCATGTTTTTTTTTAACTTTAATAAATCATTGCCTTATATTTAGTACTAATTCAGAATTCAGGAAAAATAGAAGTAATTTTGGTAGCGTATGAGGCAGCAAGGTGAAGTCACGAATTATTGAACAATGGCAATTAGATAAGTGCAAGTGACGTAGTATATGCATATTGATCATGAATGGCTGTTGAAACGTGGCATTTGTTTATGTTAGCAACTGTCCTTTTTATTCTAGTTGAAATGAGCTAAACTCGTCAAGTATCAATTTTTTTAAGTGACACATTCTTTATTTTTACTCAAAGATTCATTTACAAAGATGACAATTCTTTCACTATTAATATCTTAAGTCACATAAACTCTGGCGTGAAGCCATATAGAACATGAACAAATTATACATCGAAGTTACCGTATCTAAACAAAACCAAAAACAATCACGGTTATAATGCATAAACAAATTCTAAAATCGAAGTGAAAGACGAAGACAAGAAAGAACTATAATTCTACTAATTCAGTGTATGATGTGACGTTGTATTCTTTAGGGGTTTTTTTGCTAATAAAATTCTAAATACCTCTACCATTAAACTTGCCATTAATATATTTTTCATAGCTTTTAATTAATCGCCTAATCTTAAATAAATAAATGGTTTTCGTGTTAAATGTAACAAATACCGACTTTCAAATTTTCAAATTGACTACATAAATATAATGGGCTTAGGGCAATATAATGAAAAGCCAAATTTTTAAATTGTTCAAGAGAGCATTTTTAATAAAAAGCAAAAGCCCTAATTTCATATTAGTAATAAGTTGTTCTTGAGCATTATACTGACATTTAGTAGAAATTTCGGAAATTGAAAACAATATTAAGGATCAGTTTAATGTAATAGTGTACTTTGGAAAAAGTGTGGCTTATCACTTTATTTCTCCAAACCTTTTATACATTTTAATGATTTTAGTATTTCTAATGGATATTAAAGTAGGGCACCTTTCTTCAAAAGTGCGCAAACGGCTCATGTTGTACGATTTATCAGTCTTTTCCCTAAACAATCAGAGAATTGTACAGATTACTGGAAAGTAAAAAAGATACCAAAAGTTTAATCTAAAGTAATAAATCTTAAATAGATTTTTTCCTTCAGTATAAAGCTAGTTATTATTTTTCAGCTTTCTGGGGTGAGAAAATGCTCTTAAATGAAAGTGATACGAGTTTTTGAAAAAAATTATTCCAATAAAAGATACTGTTAATTTGCAAGCAAAGTAATCAAATTCCAATAGCTGCATTTATATTCTCTGTAATTGAAATGCTTTTTCATCAAAAACTCCTTGGGCGATTCTATCGAATTTATCTGCCATAAGCTTCAACGTTCACTTTTTCTTCCTCGCCGGAGATGGCAGATAAGATAGCGAATACCTGCAATCAATCGATTTTCACCTTCCGGTTCTCTCATAAGAATTTCTAAAAGAAAAAAAGTTTGCCCAAGTTTCCGAGAATAAAGAATAGACTCTGCCGTAAGGAAGTGAGAGAAGAAAGAAAATTATTCACGTACATATTTATTGTTCAATAAAAGGCTAGTGAAATGCCAAATTTATTGGTTAAAAAAATGGTTAATATCATAATATTAGTACGGAAAATAGTATCACTCCAAACATTTAATCCTTTATCGATACCGAAATTCGAATCTGATTTTAGTTCTTTATTTGCACTGCATTAATTGTCCGGTTTAGATCCTGCTAAATTTTAAATTTAAATAAACATAAATAATAATAGTTAATATTAATAATTAATAAAATAATAATTGATAATAGTTTTTCAACAATGCGTGAAATGGCGTGTCATATTATTATACTCTCGTTGCAAGTTCAGAAAAGACCATTGCGGTATAGGATTTAAGTAATAATCCGCGACTGCGTATAGTTCTGTTTTATTTCGTTATCAAATTATACAAATGTGCTTTGAAAACAATTTAAAAGCTTTAAAAATCCCTGCTATATTTTACGATAAATATCGCAGAATTATTAAAAAAAGGTTACAATTTCGAAGTTTTACTGGAATCTGAAACCTATTAAAAGAGCGCCTTTTATCACAGTATCTGTAGAGCGAATTACCGAAATTAATGAAGTATCGTCTGCCCCAATGACTGTAGAGTGCTTTTGATTTTCTTTTTTATTGTCTCCGAAATGAATTCGTGCCTTTTAACGATAAATTTTGCTAATTAAATTTATAAATTTTTTTATTATTTCAGTTACCGTTGATTTTAATTTAGTTTTGTAGAAATACGTTTCGAAAGCGTTTTTATAAACAAAATTAAAACATGGCTTCAGATAACTCAAAAATACTTATTCGGAAAAGTAGCCCTCTAATGCCATCCACGTTGAACCTTGAGATTAGCTCTCACATAACGAATTAAAATTAAATAAATATTAGAGCGTACAAAAAAAATATTTTTTATCAAATAGAGCTATAAGCTAAAAACCTTTAAATATTCGAAGAAGGAGAATCGTCTGCATTTAAATTTATAATCAACTATGTCCAATCTTCAACCAATGAGAATAGTTCCTTTTTCAAACAGACTAAATAAAAGTTTTGATCAATTTTTAGAATTGGTGGTAAAAATTGACCCTTGCACTCGCTTTTCAAACTTCTTCCACTTTCAAATTTCACGTTTCGTAGTTGCAGCATAATAATATAACGCAACTTTTAACATAACGAATTATTAGTTTTTATCTATTTGTGAGTCGGTCAAGCATAGCCTGTACAGATCCACAGCCTAACATCGAACTCCTGACAAACACATGTTACTCCCTGTTGCCATGGCCCTAAGTTCCCGTGTCTTTTATTTATTTATTTAGTTATTTAAATTGGAAATTTTTTTTATTGTTGTGAATGCACTAACTTAGCTCAAACTAGAATCATAAAAATTAGAGAGATGTGTTGATGTAATTTTTATTTTTTGACAGTTACAAAAACGTGAATGAAATTTGACGTTTTGTTTTACGCTTGGCTGTCGACGTTTACTGAACTAAACTCATGCTTGTGAAAATTGCAACACCATGATAAGGACTTACGCGAGTGAGCTGAAATTTTCAGGAAATGCAAAGTAGAGCATAATATGCAAATAATTAGAATTTCAGACCCGTAGCCCATGCGTATGCTGAGCAGCGCCCTCTAAACGGCGGAGGAATCCAAATAAATAGACGACTGTAGCGAGGCGTGTATGGTTATCGGTGGTTATCTGCTAGTGGTAAACGTTAGCTCAGACGTTACTTATGCCTCTTCGACGAAAGAGAGCGAGATTTCAACAACTTACGGAGTTTGAAAGGGGGAGAATCATCGGCCTTCGTGAAGCTGAATTGTCTTATCGTACAGTAGCCGCTCGTGTGCAGCGTAACAGCAACACAGTGATGCGTGTTTGGAAGCAGTGGACGGACGAGTGTTAGACAACTCGGAAATCCGGGAGTGGACCCCGATATGTCACGTCAGCTCGCGATGATAGACACCTGGTCCGCATGGCGCTGACAGACCGTACGGCTCCCTCTAGACAACTGGCAGCACAGTGGTCAATAGCTACAGGTGTTTCATTGTGTGCTTCATCAATTCGAAGACGTCAACTGCAGCGTGGACTGCGCGCAAGGACTCCTTTATACAGGATCACCATCACGCTAAACCATAGCCGCCTGCGGCTACAATGGGCCAATCAGCATAGGGACTGGCGTGCTGATTGGCAGCGTGTCGTGTTTTCTGACGAATCCCGCTTTAATTTGTGGTACCATGATGGCCGCATTCGTGTCAGACGCTATGCCGGTGAACGCCACCTTCCGGAGTGCATTATCGAAAGCCACAGTGGACGAACACCCGGAGTTATGGTCTGGGGTGCCATAGCATATCATGGACGATCTCAATTGCTACGAATTGTGGGTAATCTGAACAGCAACCGGTACATCAGTGAAGTTCTACAGCCCCAAGCTGTTCCCTTCCTTCAAGCCTTGCCAGGTGCTGTATTTCAACAGGACAATGCCCGCCCTCATATTGCTAGGACTGTTCAATCCTTCCTTGCATCGCGACAGGTACAACTTCTTCCTTGGCCGGCGTATTCCCCGGATATGTCGCCGATTGAACATGTGTGGGATTTCGTTGGTCGGCGTCTCGCTCGTAATCCTCGTCCTGTTGCTTCTACAGACGAACTTTGGGTACGCATACAAACAGTATTGAATTCTCTTCCTCAGACAGACATTCAAAGTTTGCTTGACTCCATGCCATGTCGTGTAGCAGCACTTATTGCGGAGCGTGGTGGTTACACAAAATACTGATTTCGATCTCTTGTTATTGTTTGTTTGCTTTGAAAGTTTAATCATTTATTTGTACCTCTACCATTCTACTGTGTAGTAAATTTCATTCAATTATGACGATTCCCTCATGGTGTTGCAATTTTCACAAACATGAGTTTATATAATCGTTAAAAAAATCTATTTTCTTTTGCTACTTCCGCAAGGAAAGTACATTTGACAAAAAAAAACTAGCACCAAGTGACTAATTCAATTTTAAGAAAATTCTAAAAGTGAACAAACACAAATTTCTTGTTGCGTATCATTTAATATTTATTTTTTTCTAAAACAATTATATTAACGGGGTAGATCACCGCAATTAGTCATAATCCCAAATTGCCTACTCAGCAACATTTAAAACATTTTGAAAATTTCGATTTATTCTGAACTTTAAATTTAGGGCAAAAACTTTTTTGTTTTGCATCACTTCTTAAATCTTTACTATATTTTCTTATAAATTATACAAAATATTACGAATACTTAGTGTTTGAAACAAAGGGGACCGGATCGTCGACTCTAATTATTGCAGTTGTTAAATAAAAAAAAAAGAGGAAAAAGGTTCAAACTTAAAAATATTTTAAGCGAAATTTAAAAAAAAAAATCTAAAAAGTAATTAGATAAAAAAAAGTAAGAAATAACATAAATTAAGTCTGCGCCTGTGATAAAAACTCTTGATTAAGAGCATAAACATTAAATGCTTTATGAAAATATGCTACAATACTTGTTTGATGATTTAAAAATTCAAAAGAAATAAAAACTGGTAAACAAAATTCTCTCCATTTTTTTTCTGCAACTCAAATAATTACATAGTTTTTCTTCATATAATTATTTGAGTCATTATTAATAAACATTACGAATCGAAAACCAAAACTTACAAAAAAATTCCAATCATGAGCTACTTATAAAGATATCATATAATCGCGTGAACGATCCTGGTTTTAATAAACAATAAATTATACTCTGTAATAAAGTGCCCCGTTAATAATATGAGTCACTTAGTATGGAGTCCAAGTCATGTGACGCTATCAACCATCTCATGTATTCTCATTGAGTCACGTCCCAGAATATTAAACAAAGGTGACTAGCACATCTCGCTGATATGAAGCGCTATAATAATGCCATTAAGAAATGCATTCTTATTAGCATTAAATCCTTCGGACACAGTCAGCGAGCTCAAAGCTAATGTTCACCCCGTAGGTAAAGCGCAGGAATATGGATTTGGACCAAAGATTCTGGCGCATCATTAAAGGATCTAGGATTTCCATCCAAAAGCTATTATCCTTTGTCTTCGTCTTTCGAAAAAGGAGAGTGTTTGGTGATAGAAAGTGGATGGATGATGGTATGGGGAGGATTTTTTATGATAAAGATTATTATTAAGGATGGGATGGGGAAAATTAAAAATAGAAAAAAAATATTAAAACAAGAAGGGGAAAAAAGGAACATTGGTTAGGCAAAAAAATTTAATTAGTTCAGATGTGAAACAGATAAAAAAAAATCCGTTTTAAATGTATAAAAACATGAAAAAATATGCAATTAAAAAAAGCTATGTTGGAGGACTATTAGACTATCCCATCTTTCTATCGATTTTTTTCCTAAATTCGCATATTTTATATTTTCATGACATTTGGTCTAAATAAATATTTTACAAAATATTAATCAGTTTGAAAAACATTACGTGGTAGATTAACCAACACCTTAAATGCTTAAAAATATGAGATTTATTACATTTTTTTTTCTAATTTTACGAAATTTTAAACAAATAATAAGATACTATTGTTCCTTGACATTAAAGATAATTAATAACAATTATAATAATTGAGATTAATTATAAAAGTTTGACAAACAATAACTAACAATAACATTTTATTAATCATATTCAAATAGCAGAATTCGGCAATGAGAAATATTATTTTAGCTTAGTTTTGCATTCAATAAAAATCTGATTACATAAAGGCTACAACTAAAAAAGAGTTTAGAAACTAACAGCTGATTCTAGCAGATTTTTGAATGCTGTTTTCAAGAAAAATAGTGAAAAAATAATCATGCATCATATTTTCACAATTTGAAAGTTTTGATATCCGTAATCACCGATCCATTATGTGGTTACCTACTAAAGGAATGAATAAGTATTCAGAATCATAGCTGTCACTACTGGCTAAAACTATGGAGCAAGTTATGATGCGAAAAAAATAAAAGCAAAATAATAACTTGCACATGCATATAGCACATTTTAGTTCAAAATGCCTCTTATTCGAGGTGAGAAAGCTAAATATAAGTATTCCAATGTATTTTATTTCGCTAAATTTAGTGAAACCAAACGCCAGCTGTTTGAACTAGTATTTAGTTTAGAAGCGTTTTAATTTTAAAAAGTATAGTTTAATTCTCTTTTCTACTCTTTTTGACTTAAAACCTATTTACGCGACTAAGATTTCCATCAACACAGTTGGGGCATTGGCTTTTAGATCATTTTTTATCATAAGGGTAATAAAATCAAAATGAATTAATTAAACTAAATGGTGAAATAAAGGTTTTAAGTATTTATAACTGTGATTTATACCTTTTTATAAATAAAATCCTTACAACTTCGTCCTATGGATTTAATTTTTATTTTAATGGACATAGCATAAAAAATTCATATAAAAGAGCCTCACATGTGTATGCCGCACTGTCAAACGTATAAACGTGCAGAAGTACCAAATTGTAGTTTTGATGTGTAAAAACTTTTATAACTTTTTAACTATCAGTCCCATCAACTTCGCTTCACCCCATTCCATCCAATGAATAAATTCATTTTAAAAGATGAAGATGTACCTGTACTTGCCCAAATAGCAACATCTGACATGCAAATAGAATAGGTATTATTACGAAACTGTACCTTCATTAACGTTTATTAGCTTCTGAACAATAAGCTAATTATCATTCAATTAGCCAATTAAAAAATCACATTACCTCACTTGCCTAAACAGTAATAGTTTTGTTTCTNGACACCTATTCTCCGATCCGAACCAACACAGCTCAGCGCATGAATCATCTCTGACTTATTCAAGCCATTTGGTGGAAATTAAAGTGCATGAGCTTTCAGTATGAATGCTTGATTTGCTAGCTCCTTCGCTAGCTTCCTTACGTTTCTCCCCCAGTTTCGATTAGATCTCATAGTTTATTTGGTCAGATACATGCGCGAATTTGTTCTTTATCCTAAATTATTTATTAATTTTGAGTAATTGGTTGATTTTTTTTTCATCGTTCATATTTTGCTGCAACCAACAATGTTGGTTGACAAAAAGAAGTGTCAATACAGTGCCCCGTACTTGAAGTTGGGATTTGTTCAATCACTGTTGAAATCTCAACTACCCATGTGTTTATTTAGTAATAAATTTTCATCTAATGAGGTAATGATATCTTACCCTTAGCAGGAGCATTCGCAAAAAACTCATCCTGACAAACAAAATAAAGATTTGTTATTTTTCACGAACATCTTTTTTCACGTTTCTGAAGGCATCTCGGTCTCAGGGTTACTAGCAATCTTATCACAAAAATGAGACGATGATTTGATAACTTCTTATAATATATCAAAACTTATTGCTAAATCTGGGAAAGCTCATACCGTCGGAGCAGAGTTTATACTGCCGATTGTCAAGGAAGTTCTAGAAATAGTTTTACACCAACCAGCCGCATCCAATGTAATAAAAAATATCCCATAAGTAACGATACAGTGCGGCGACGAAATGATGAGATGGCTGAAACAACTCTTTATGCAAACTTTTGATATCCAACGAATTTTCCCTTTAAGTTGATGAATCAACCTTGCCAGGTAATGTAGGCTTTAATTTAAGCATAGGTCCGGGTTGTAAAGGTAGGAAAAATTATTCAAGATATGCTTTTTGCAAGAAGCTTGATTATAGATATCTAAGGTAAATCTATTTTTAATACTGTCAAAGATTATTTTAAAGAGAAAAACATTCCTCTTGCGAATATTATGTCCATTGTCACTGATAGGCTTCCGCAGTGGTGGGTCGACATTGTGGGTTTATCGCCCTTTTGGAAAGGGAGGTACCAGATATTTTAGCTGTTCACTGTGTTCACAGACAGCATTTAGTAGGAAAAAAATCTCAGCGAGCGTTTGCATCAATCATTGCAATATGCAATGATTCATTGCATTCATTCAGAAATTGCATTAATATGCTGAAAAATAATTGATTTCGGGGGAGGAGTCTAACCGAAGGAAAGATGAGCCACAAGGTCAAGTCAAGGCATATCGGCTGAGAGCAAAATTCACAGTAATGCTCTACGATTGATTATTCAGACAGCTGTGTAAGAAAACAATGAAAAATTCAATCTTTTGCTGCTATACACTGAGATTTGCTGGCTTTCCAAAAGCTTCTGTCTCAATAGGTATTGGAATCTTTTCGACTCTGGTGAAAGCGTTCCCTGAAAACAGAGATGTAGCTCTGAGAGGCGGATTGCTATAATTTAAGAAAGACTTTGGTTGATTTATCTGTAAAATTTAATGGCTTAAATTTACCACTTCAAGGCGACGAGCTCAATTTGATCCCTACAAAATCAGTCATTTCTGTCTTTCTAAAAAAAACTCATTTTGTGGAAGCAGAATTTTGGTTGGAATAAGTTCAGCCAAGCTGGCGAAATTTGCTCTGATGATGCAAAAGAACATAGTCAACACCTTGACTCTTTACACATGTACTTTTCTGACCGTTTTAAAGATGTTTTGTTTCCTGGAAGTCCCTCAATGGGTTTATGGATTATAAACCCTTTTGTGAATATTGAAACAGCAGAAGCTCAGATATACGAGGAATTGGTCGAACTTTTAACTAATGAAACTTTGAAGTGGTGATCGTCTCAGAGAATTTTTGCTTAAAGGTAACATCAATCACCTCTTCCTCCTAACTTGTTGAACGTGGATTCAGTGTTGTTACGAATCTTGTCACAAAAAAGAGAAATCGACTCGAAATTGTGCAACAAGGGGTTTTGCGTCTTCATCTCACTAACAGTATTGAACCGAGAGTGAAGAAATTGGTTCTGAACCATTAAATACAATCATCCCACTAACATAGTTTTTCAATGTTTCGTTAATACTACTTTTTACTGTTAAAAAATTATTTTGGGCGTTTTTTTTATTATCTAATTAAGAATAAATTTTCTTTTCAAGCATTTGTTTCTTTGTTGTACTTTTTTTCATTAAACGTATTTGTCTTTATCATAACAAATAAAGTGCGATTAATTGCCGTGAGAAAATTATATAGTTAATGCACATATTATTTTTTAGAAAAAAAAAAAAAATTTAAAGCGTAAAAAATTGCTTAAAAAAGTTGACTCTTATAATTCAGCACACCTCACTAAGTCCCATCCTCTGAATAACAGGATTTCCGCAAAGGGGGGCGTTGAAATGTTTTTTGCTCCTTAAGGGGGCGGCAATGTTAAAAAGGTTGAGAATCTATGATCTAAATGCTCTGAATAACTATTAGAAAAATCAATACATCAACAAATAGTTCGTAGCAAAACTAATTTCATATTTAGTTAGGATTCTACGAATAGTTCTTTGAAAACTGCTTGGAGCATTCTTCCAATCAAAGGATAAATGTAACCATTCATACAACCCATTATGTGTAGCAAATGCTACTTTTTCTGTTGGGTGCATTCTTAAATTCCAATAACCAGAATTTAAATCGATTCTACTGAAAAAAAGAGCTCTGAGTTGATTTCTCGATTAATGATTCTATTAGGGGTTCAGTTTTCGTCACCTGATTTAATTTTCCGAAATGTACACAAAACCAACTTTTTTTTATTTTCTTCATTTTTAAACACTGTTAAGGGGGCAGAGTATATTGAACAACTTTCTTTTATTATGTTATGTTTTAATAAATTCTGAATTTGACTTTCGATCTCTTCTGTTGTGTTGGTGATGTCTTACATGGCCTCAAACATATAGGTAACAAGATATTTATCGATTAAAAATTCTTTTAATTGAGCAAATGAATTAATATTAGGCTGGCTACGACGAAGTATCAACGCATTTTCGCGTTAACACCTTTTAGTACTTACAAATTTATGCAAAGGAGATAAATGAGACGATTTGGCCTGCCACTGATCTTCAAACAATCCGAACCACCACTTAATGTTCACATGTTTTTCACCTTTAAAAAGTGGAACAACTGTTTCAAAATTTAAAAAATCTACTCTTATAAAATCTACTCTATGAAACTGAATTTAGAATTCAGTTTCAATTACATCTTGTGTTACATTTAAATTATCTTTTTCTACATTTACATAAATTTCAGTATTATTAAAATTATTATATATGTCGCCTGTGTACTTTTAGAATTAACGGAATCCGGCTCCCTATAAATTCCACAGTTACTTTCAATATTATTATGATTATCATCGATATCACGCTCATGATTTATTTATTCCTTCTTATTTCGTAAATAATAATACAAGTAATAATAATGCAAAAATAAATACTGCAAACAATAAGAGAATATTAATATATACTTAACTCTTTCGTACCATTTTAGCTTATCATGTTTTAGAAAATCCACTTCTTAAAATTTATGAACAATTTCTAATATGAAACCTGATGCATAATTTCACGAAATATTTAATACATAATATCCAATTAAATACAAAGAAACAAATGTACTTCTTTTTAAAACCAAAAAATAATTTCTTTTTGGAAAATGAATATTTTTTCTAAAATTAATTTACCCATTTAGAAGAATAATGTGTATCCACATAATATTGTAAAAAATAATAATAATTCGAAGAAAAAAAGTTTTACTCAAACATTTTACGTGAAGATACACGGAAGAAAAGCAGCGAGAAATACTTTTCCATAGTTACTGTTGATTGAATTTTCAATAAAGTGTAGATATCACATGATTCTAAGCAGTTGAAATTATCCAAATGGCCTACTCGATGATTCTTAAAATTCGAAGAACTTTTGAATGGAAATTTATTGTTTCATATTAACTTTATCCACGCTTGTATATCTACATTAAAAGAACGATAAAGTACTTTAAATTTCTTTTTTCGTTGATTTGATGACCCACTTTCATATTTTTCTATTTACTTCTTCTGGGAGGGAATTATAAGGAATCGTCTGGCTTTTCATTACATCAACAGGAACTTGGTGAAATATAAGTTCAATAATTAATTTTCTTTTCATCTTCTTTTTTGCTGTTATAAAAAGAGTAATAGCGTTTCAAAAGTTTCTTCCTTATTTTTTTTTTTTTTNTCCTTTTTTTTTTTTTTTTTTTGATGTTTAAAAATATATTTTGAATTTTATTTTATGTTCCCAAGAAATACCGAATTGCCAGCTTATAAGAATTTTTGGTCTTATTTGAAGAAAACACAAGTCATTTCCACATAAGAGGCACAAGTTGGTTTCTTTTAAGTTTTATTCAGCATCTTATGATAAATCCTTAAGGAGCATGGTTTCTTAGCAAGGGCTTGGAGTTTGACTATTCGGGCCGTAGTTTTGCTAGCAGTTACATCATAAAAAAGGCACGAATTTTTTATAGCTCTCGCTGCTTAAGCAGGGATTCTGAAAGGGAATTGGTTGCAAGAATATCCTTAGTTTAATCAAACGTCATTCAAACGGGAAAATTTAAAGATTTTGATATGTTCCAAAGATGACGCCATTCTGACGATAGGGAATTTTTGGGATTTTCTTAAAGCATATTTTTCTAAGAATTATTACCCATTAACTTCGGAAAATAATCTTTTAATTGGCATTTGACTTTTTATGGCTGTTTGCGAGAGAACAATTTCTACGTCTTGAAATTAGTAAGAGATATCTATTTTAAGCTTTTGATTTAATATTGAAAGACATCGTATGAGGCATTCTTTATTACTTACTGGCTAATAAAATTGCTACACTAGAAAGGCGGCACACCACGAATGTGAAATTTGTAGGACGGATTAAGCATGTTGTAGTATGCAAATGATTAGCTTATCAGCGCTTTCATGCAAAGCAGAAGGTGGTAGCGGCACCTACAATGTGTATAAAAGAAGAGATTCGACAGTAAGTTTCTCATGCAGTAATTTAATTTGAGCGTTGTTCTTGGGTAAAAAAATTTTTGTTATGCCTCGTGTAGGAAGAAGAAATGCCTACCAGCACGTGTCTGAGTTTGATCGAGGTCGAATTGTGGCCTACCGGGATTGCGGTTTATTTTACCGAAGTATTGCTGCTCGCGTTGGTCGAGATCCCATAAGTGTTAGCAGAATATAGAATTGATGGGTTCATGACGGTCATAGTCATATGAAACGCAGTGCAGGATCTCAGCGGAATCCCATCACTAACAGCCGAGAAGACAGACATGTTATCCACATAGCCTTAAGGGATCGTACAGATGAAATCATTTGCAAGACTACAAGTGTCTGCACAAACAGTTCAGCGACTTTAGCAGCAGCATGGACTATGGACTGTCAGCATGGCGACCATGGCTTCGGCAAAGTTTATCCGAAACTAAGTGAAAAATTTTCTGAAACCATGTGAAAAACGGACTTCCTTAATTATTAATTATTTAATAAAAATCATCAGTTCTTTAGCAATTGAAATCGTCAGATATTTTTTAATTACATTAATACTTGAAAAAAAAGTAAAAAATATAATAAGAAGTATTAAGGCTGTGATACCTAATCATAGCCAATATAAAGTTAAAATTAAATCGGAAAGTTAAATAAAGGGGAAAGTATTTTTTTAATGCGACTTTAAAAACATTAAAGTTTTTAAAGTCGTTAAAAACTGTAATTCTTTAAAACTAATAATCTAGAAAAAGTTCTTCATTTTAATATAATGAATTATCCAACATATTTTTTTTTTTTTTTTTTTTTTTTTTTTTTTTTTTTTTTTTTTTTTTTTTTTAACCTTTCTTTAATTTTTTTCTCAGAATGCACATTTTTTATGTTTTAAATAATTAAAATCTTCAAACAGTTGAAGTCAGAATGGCCGAGCGGTCTAAGGCGCCAGATTTAAGCTCTGGTTCTCGAAAGAGAGCGTGGGTTCGAACCCCACTTCTGACATTCATATTTTGATTTACCAAAATTAACTTTTATTAATTTCCTAGATAACAAACACATATTTCTATATTTATTAAACACTATTTTCAAAAATAATTCTCATAATTAAGTAAGTAAAATTCACATTTATTTAAATACTCCAAAAATAAAAGTTCGAAAAGCACTCTATACTTTATCACTTTATCATGTTATAACATATCCTCTTCAAGGCATAAAGTGATGCTTAACACTTCTACTGCAATGAATAAACAAGCATAATATCCTACGAAAGTTTTAAAAAGAAATATATCTTTCTTAACTCAATCTCCAGTTGTTAACTTTATCATTAAACAGTAAACAAAATTATATAAGTATGCAGATTCTATTTTTAAAAACCAGAAAGAGAGAAAGTTATTTTTCAATATACTTATTTTCAACTCGTAACAATAAACTAAGTTTCATTTTATTTATTATACTTTCTGAACTTATAAATATATATATTATTTATTATGAAACCAAAACGCATACAATTAGTGCTGCTGTCTATCGGCTTTTTTAACAAGACAAAATTTATGTTTTTTTTTTTACATATGCTACAATTTTACGGACGTGCTGCCATCTATTATATTAAATCCGAATGTTAAAGACGGAAATAAAATTAGATTAACCAGATGCAAAATAGACTATTAGAAAATTACCTATTAGCAGGGTCGGATTCAGCGTACGCGGGCCCTAGGCCATTCAAATTTTTGGGGAACTTTTCTCATATATTTTTTTTAATTCAAAAATGAAAGTATTTATACATCTTTTCATTTAAGAAAGCATATTTAAAATGAAAATAAATAGTAATAATAAATTTTACTTTATTTTGTTAAATTGGAACTAAAAAAAAATTATCGTATTTTATTAATATATATTTGAAATTGATTTATTTTTAAAAATCTTTGTTTTTTTAAATTCATTTTCGAAAAAAAAATTTTAAGGGGGTCCCAGGCCAGGGCCTAGTCTGGCCTAATGGCTAATCCAGCCCTGCCTATTAGGTACGTGGACTGATCTTCTAGTAAATTTAAAATATAATAGAAAGCATTATATTAGCTATTTTATTTCAAGAATTTCATCTCTGGTACAAAATAAAATAATTTAAGCAATATTTACGCAAGAAATAGTCATAGTTTAAAATTATTCATTCTACCTAAATTTAATGCTTTCCTTTTTTTTATGAACAATTAATCTGACAGTATAACAATTAAAATATAATTGATTATAAAATATAATAGATTTAACATATAATTCAAATGTAATAGATAAAATTTAAAACTTGTTTCTAAGAAGCACTAATTGAAAAGTACGTATAAACAGCTGTTTCAAACATGAAGATCAATGCATCGGCAAAATTTTAACTATTTTGTATCGTTATTTAATTTTATAAGCCAAATAATTTCGAACGCAATTTTTTTTTTATTTCGTATCTTTAATTTTATAAACCAAATAATTTCGAAGGCAAAAATTAAAAATTCACAAAGAAAACTATATGGCAAATTTTGTACGATTCTATGCATTTGTTATATTTCGAATTTTATCAAAAAAGGAATGAAACGGGAGGGGGAATGGGCTGCTTACATTTTGTCAGGGTTTTTGGGCACTTGAGAATTTTAGAAAGTGTTCAGTGTGTCACCTTTTCTCTCAATAGAATTTTTCTCAAGTAGTAATTTTTTCTTTCAAAAATAAGCAGCAATTTCCAAATATTTAATCCCAAGGAATAATAAATACATCAAATGAAACTAAAAAACAGATTAAGACTTTTTTATTTGATGATAAATAGAAAACAAATGATTCATATAAATAATTGATAACATTTTAATATATGATTGTAACAAAGCTTCATATTTTTAATTAACATAATAATTTAAATGATAATTAAAAATAAAACACAAATAAATATTAAGCATCTGAATGATGGAGATTACTCATTTAAAAAATGCACAAAGGGTGTATGTCACAGATGTTTTTTTTTAATTTCTATATTCCAAATTTCAAGTTGATATAAAGTTGTCGATGTATATTTACGTTTTCCAGAATAGTCCTAAAAATTCACCTTCTAGAATGTAAAACTTAAATCTTCTAAAAAAAAAATTTGCATTTATTTATTTATTTTTTTTTCAATTTCTAATTCGAAGGCATTATATATGTGTATGAACGTGTATGTATGTATATATATATGAAAGGGTGGCAATCGTGAGAGCAGAACAAACAGGCACAGAATTTTAAAAAGAGCACATTTATTTTGTTTAATCATTATGTGATGATGAGAAGAGAGAAAGAGACACAAACTTGTCGTCTCCTTTAATAAAAGTTTGGGAAATTCTTGCAAAAAGTCGGTAAAATGTCCCGTTTTAGGGAATAAGGGAAAACTTAGTAATTGTAATCGGTTTATAAAATAAGTTGCGCGATTCCCACAAAGAGCAAAATCTCTTACTTTTAATTAATGCATACTTGAACCAAAAATAGATTAAATGACAGGATGAGAATTTAAAAGTGTGAGAAAGTATTTCGTTTTAAATAAAAAAATTAAGAAAAGGATTTACAGAAAAGGAATAACATAAAAAGATTAATTGAAGCTTTTTACGTTACACACACATATATATATATATACATACATGAATAATAAATAAAACTTATTTTTTCTTAATTTTCTTTGTCAATCTCCCTTTTCTTTGTCTCTTTATTGTGTTATATATATATAATCAGTAGATTGTCGATATTTTTCGATTTGACTAAAAAAAAAATTCAGTAAATATGTGATCATAATAACACATTTTTATCAACTTGAAATTTTAAAAAGTTTTTTGAAATACACACTAATGCACAATCAAAAAGACATGAATGAGTTAGTAAAAACTAACCCATTTTAAAATAAATAAGAGATCATTAGTCATTAAAACATCTCATACATAAAAATAATTGCAGCTTATTATACTTTGCAGTTGATAAAAAAATACATTTAAATACAGCACATAAAAAAGGAAATTGAAGTTTTATGGGTTGTTACACTATTCCATAGATAACAACTGTAGCTTATAATTTTTAACTCCTCATATTGCATCACACTTTAATAAGAAAATTAATATAAATTAAACAAATACAACATACAAAAAAAAACTAAACAAATACATAAAGGTTATTTTATAGATTTTGGAAAAATTACTAATCAGTGTGCTATATATCAACAAAAAAATCTTGATATGCTTTATTTCCTTCAAAAATAATACTTTAAAATCAGAAAATGTACAAAAACTTTGGACGATTGCATGGGGGATAACATAAGAAGTGTTTTCTTGAAATCATTTGAAATTTTTATGTTTTCTTTTTAAATGAGATAGGTTTAAACATATAAGTACTCTACATAGGAGTAGCTTTGTAAGGTTTTTTCAAGATTGTTTTTGATAACCTGATATTTCCCGAGTAAAACGAAAATGGGAACAAATCTCTTTCACTGTGAAGTTTAGGGACTTACCAGAGACCAAAAGTAATATTTTAAAAACCTGGCATAGCTGTTTTAGTTTACGGGAACAAATTCTTTAACAACAATGACTGGTAAATCATACAAGATTTATCATCATCAGACCAAAATCATATATTAAAAACACAGCAAAGAAGTTCTGTTTATGGTGCAGCAATTTCACATGATTAGTTTTTAAGACATACACACTTCAAAAACATATTTAACAAGTCTCTTATAAAAAAAATGAATTCAGAGTTATCCAAACTTAATTATGCGACAACAGCTTAAATTGAAACTATGACTGAAATTGTAACTATACAAAGTATAACAGTTTAAATAAATTATGCATTAAAAATCAAAGTAAATCAAAAATATAATGTCATGTCCTAAACATAAAATTGCACAAGTGTAGAGAAAAAATAATTTCTTTTAAATAAATTGAAGAAAAAAAAATTTTACAAATTTTTGCACTTATCTAAAAACCAAGTTTTTCTAACTTTTAACAAGCGCACTTAAGTGAGATATAGATGAATAGGAGTTTTGTAATTTTACTCCTGACAGTACTTCCGAAATTAATTCTCTTGTTCATCCCCATTTCCCTTTGATCTACTTCAGTGTGTGAAGTTAATATCACTATAAATTCATATCTGTGGTGCATTCTAAACAGATTTGCTCTGATGAAAATGAAATATCTATGAAACTAATTTTTTTCTAGTTCTAAATTTTAATCATATTTATTACTTCTATATTACTTTTTTCACTTCAATATTGTACACGTCAATTGTTCAGTAAGAATATAGGCAATTTTGTTAACTTTATTTTGACACCTTTGGCAAGAATACATTATTGGTTTGATTTATGTCTAAATTAATTTTAATGCTTAAATACATTTTAATTATTTACCAAAAGCAAATTAAGCAAATACAGCAAAAGCAAATTAAGAGTTCAAAACCCAGACAAACAATTTTTAATATAACTTGATTAAAAATAAATTAATTAACAAAATATAATAAATAAGAGCAGATTTTAACTAATAAATTCAATTGGTTTCAAAGTGACTACCTTTTACAGCAATGCAAGAGCACAAATGCTTATTGAAATTTTCAGTAATAGGGATCAAGAGAGTGCCGATAGAGATTTCTTTTCACTTATGAGAAACTCTTTACTGTTCAACAAGCTAATAACCCCACAAATGATAGAATCGGTTGGTACGGCGCTGGGCCCATGTCCGAGAGCTCGTTGGCTCGAACCCCACTGGCCGAAGACACCCCGTGTAGTAAATGGTGACTAATGCACATTAAATCTGTCAAGTAGCAAAGTCCTCCATGTTCCCATAACAAATCAATACCTCTGGGGGTACTGGATTGGAGATTGATAGATCTCTGCTTCAGGTCTAAATGACGATCTGTGGATAAATGAATGTTTTCGCCCTATAAATGGGTGTGACGTATGGCGCCACTGGAAAACAAGAACAGTCGCACCCCTCTGCCTAAACAGGTAGATAAGTATCAAAATGACATTTTGATACTTATCTACCTTAATTCTGTTTTTAAATGTTATTTTTAAAGGTTTTTATTTTCAACTTAAACTGATTGAAAAAAACTATTTGATTGTTGAAAATCAAAAACAAAAAAAAGTTCTCTAACACATGCATGGAAAACCTTATATGGTTCACAACACAGCAGATAGTACATTGATTATATGTATTAACTGCATATACCAAAAGCTGAATTTATTCCGTGGGGGGACCAAAGCATTACACTTGTTCTAGTATATGTGGTCCAAAGTACAAGACTTTCCCCTACATCAGCAACTGGTTCAAACACATTAGCGATTTGTTTTTCACCAGCAATGCATTCTGACTTTTGTAATAATGGGGCAAATATTTCTGATACAATATTTCTGAGTCCTACCAAATAAATAACATAAAATAGCATCTGACACGATATCTATTGACTGCACCCAATAAATTACAAATAGATGATTTGTATAGTTCCATTAGATAGAAAACTGACAACTAGCAAAATAACTTTACAAAGAATGTAACTGTACGATAACAAACATTAATATAAACATTTTTACACATAAAAGTCACTTCTTAACTGTGCATTCAAACATGTCAGTTCTAAATGTTAAAAAAATATTTATCAAACGTTATGCCTATTACTATTAAAAATATACTGGATTTATAAAAATATATTTGGAACTAACTTGTTAGATACAAACAGCATATCTGAGGGATATGTCATGAAATATCGATTTTTTTTAAAGGTCCTAGTAATAATAATTTAAAAAGTATTCTCAAGATACATTGTGAATACCTTCTGTTAGGATAGTATTCAAATATGTGATATTTATCGACACTATTGTATTTGGTAAAAACCAAATACAATAGTGCTGTGAGTATCATTAGAAATGATAATTACTTAACCTGACAATACTGTGATATTTATAGACGCAATAATATCAGAAATATTATCGTTAACAATTATCTAATATGATAGTGTGAATTTCGACAAATCTCATTTGGATAACAAAGATAGTAACCAATGTAAAAAAAAATAATATGTTAATAAAATGGAAAAATATCCCTATAAATAGTGGAATATCTATATTTTTTGACAATAAATCCAGATTTCAATATTGCCCAGTACTGAAAAGACAGATAAACGTTATTTAATGTTTCTTAACCCTTTCGCGAGGGGAAGCGCGCTTACCGCTGAGGCCGGCAGTCTCTCTCGCATGTGTCTCTCCAGGGCCGGAGGGTTTTTTGCTGTTAAGCCTAATTCCATGAAATTACCGAAATATCAACGCGTTGTTTAATATTATTCTGTAGAATATTTAAATAACATATGCTTTATATATATTTCTCTGGATACTTTATTCACTTAAGTTATTTCTTAGTTAAATATATATTTTACACATTTTATTTTCATTATGTACTTATCATTTAATAACATTTAACATTACATATCTGAAAACTAAATATATGACTTAAAGTTCTTTCTTCGTAGGAAAAATTTTAAAACAGGGATCTACAAGATCTAACTATCGACTAAAAACTAAACCGAAAATCGAAAGTAGCGAAAAAAAACCTCCCCTGCTCACTGTAAACAAATACCACATGTGAATTTAAAGAGCCGTCATAAAACATTCCTTCCCCCTAAAAACTATGTGAATGTACTCTCATCTTGAGTAGAAAATCAAATCTACATTGTATCTGAAATCATATGGACATACAATGCCATCTTTTGGAAGAAATTTTATTTTTTAAAACGTTCCAAAACGCTGGCAGAAATGAGTGACGGCCGAGGGTGAACGAGAAAACGCTCCGGCACATGGGTATGTCAGCCGGGAAGTGAGTGCGTTTCTTGCTGGCACGTATATATGGCAGTCGGCGCGAAAGGGTTAATGGAGAGTAAGATTATATTATTAATATTATAATTATATAAGGTTGCCAATAATGTAATCATCTATAACAATAAATATTGAACTAATTAGTGATGAGAGTATTATCAATAATGATAATGTCACAAGTATAATTAATAACAACAACTATTATATATTACAGTTGGCAAATCCTATTTGAGTAACAGAAACATTGACCAATGTGAAATGTAAATTAGTTTAAATAGAAAAAATAACATGATAAATCATAGAACACTGAGATTTCATGGTGATGTGACGTAATTTAAATCTTCTTATATTCTAATATTATTTCTTGCATACTATTTAAGTTATCATTTGTACTAATGCTTTCAAATAATATTTCTACATTTGAATATAAACAACTGTAAAATGAAACCCAAAAGAAAGAAAATTAAGAACAATTATTTTTTTCCATTTCAAACTTCTTGATGGAAAAATAATATGAAATCACTTAAATAAAAAGTTGTCACACATTAAGTAGCAAAATAAATATCATTTAAAAATTTATAAACCAGAATTAAATTCATTATTAAATATGACACATTTGTAAAAAAAGTACTGTACTTTTTATGAATATTATAAAACATTTTAATGCTAATAAGCACTGAAACTGTATGTTTTATTAACAGGTATGTGTGTTATTGGATTAAAAAAATATAAAATAAAAATCAAGATACTGAAGTTTGTAGAAACAATTAATAGTAACAAACACCATACACTTTAGAAAAATACTTTAACAATAAATAGAAAAATATTTAGGACATAACTCCTTAAAATGTTTGTCAATATATAACAATTCAAAAAAAATATGTCAAGTCACAAAGCGCAATCAATCAATGAATCACTCATTTTTTATACAGCTATTTATTTGGATTTATTTCCTCATAATATGTGTTACTTTTAACTGTTTCTCTAATAAATGTAGAATACTGTATTATAAAATATTATTTTACTAATCTAAAAAATTTTATTTGCATTAATACATAATGAAATCAGCACGATTGATAATTCCGATTAATTAGAAGTTTTAGTGTTTTCATAAGGAAATATATTTAAATTCAACTTAAAAAAAAAAAGAACATTTTAATTTCCTAAACTTATTTCAGTTTAAATTATCACTCACATAATTTCCCAACTATAAAAAATTAAGTTTTAAAAAAGTTTATTTTTTCCTCTAAAGTTCAATGAAGAATATTTTTCTAAGTGGTAATTAAAAAAGTAAATTTTTAAAAAAATATTAAGCAGAATTTTAATATATAGAATTCTAATACTTAATTTGAATTTTATTTTTACCCTATTTGATTGAATTTGATTCTACTTTGATCTATTTGATTCTTGAATTGAATTTAAACTGATGATTACCTAATTTAATTGAGATCACTGTTTTAATCTCTCAGCTCCTAAAAATATTTAGAAAAAAAAAATTTTTTTGAAGATGAAATAAATGGCATGAAGAAATTACTTAACCGTTCTTGCAAAATCTTGCTTAACTCAAGAATATTTGTTCAACATTTCAATTTTCTTCCACAAACAAGAACATGTAAACAAATATTGCATTGCAGATTTCATACTTTTTTTTTTCATATTTATCATACACGTTAGACATTTTATTATAAAATGTAGGGAACATTAGTAAACATTTACAAAAAACAACTTTGGCAAAAATATTTTGAGCAATTATTTGAGCAGGATATCATAAAACAATTTATTATATATAAGATTATTCTTAACTCTCCGGGCATTATTTCCTGCTTTTTCAAAACTTTAAGCAAAAACAGCACTACTTACAACATATAAAGAGAAAGTAGTATATAACAAAGTAAATCCTTCATAATTTTGCTAAGAGTCATAATACTTAGAATATTAAATCAATACTATGATTTAAGACACTACAAAATATATTCAAAACTGTTAGTTTTAATCCAGATTTATGTGTAAGTTGTAATCCAGATTAATTACAGAGCAATGTAATTGGATAATAAGCTTTAGCCTCTTCAGAATACATACAGTCAAATCTCGATCCATCCTTCCTGCATCGTTTGTGTTCTCGTATGTATCATCTTATTTAATGGTCCCATCACAAATGCTATTTTTAAAAAAGTAAATAAAACCCGGTTAGATCATTTTTATTTTAAACTTAGAAGATTTCTTGAATCAGTCGTTCAGAAATTTTACTGACATTTAAAACAAAAATTCAAGAAAAAAATAACTCCCAATACTAAGGATGAAGAAGAAAACTCCTTAAACATCTCATTTGTTGTTTACGCATCAAATTATAATAATGTTGAAATTTATAGCCCATACTAGAAATGGTTGCAGAAGTTGAAGTGCACAGTGATGCTATGAAAATGGGGAAATGGTGCCACAACTAGTGTTAACATCTGCAGAACTTTCTGCAATCACAGGAACTTACAGAAAATGATCAGCAATCCGTTGCAAAAAGTCGAAAATTTATTGTTTGTGTAGAGGAAAGAGAAAGAAAAAAAAGAGTTCAAACCAATATTTTTAAATATTCACCTTTTTTGCACCTTAAGTACATAATTTTTCATTGTTCTTTTGCATTTAATGTAAGTACAGATTTTTAACAATTAAAGTTCTTTAAACTTATCAAACATTTATTACTTTTTAGGTCTATTACTTCTTTATTACTTTTCATACTTTCTTAAGTAATTATTATTTTAATTTGACCCGTATTCATCATTTTTCCATATCCATTATGAATAATGAATAGTTCAATGAGAAAGGATCGATCGAGGTTCTACTGTAATAGAATAAACAAATACCTGCTTAAGATCATTAAATGCTCATCCAAAATCATAACTATCATACATCTCGAATATTTTTCCGAGACATAAGTTTGTCTTTCTTTATTTCAATCACTGATAATCATGCACAGAGAATAGATTTCCATGTCCACCCAAACATGAGTTTGAAGATTGATATTGGAATTTGGAAATTAATACATTAAAATGTTAATTAACACAAGCAGTTTAGCACAACATTCATTATAAATATAAAAATAAGTATCATTACAATGACAAAAGCAACAAGCATTAAATAACAAGAGTATAATATATATCATTTAAAGCATATCATTATCCTCCATTTCACTTTATAAATAGGCATAATTTAGGAAGAAGAAACCCATGAATAAAAGAAGAAAAAAAATAAAGTGATAGAAGAGATTCTGCATAGTACTTATAAAATAATATAAAATTTAAAAATGATAAACATTATTATGAAATAAATTGTATATAAAATATTCATATGAAATAAGACAATTTAATAGCATTTTAAACATTTAAAAAAATATACTTCTCTACAAGAAACACCAATATAACAAATCTATTATCAATACACGACTTGGCTTATCCCCAAATAAACTGGATAATAATCATTAAAATCTGATCAAATCCAAAAACAGTCTAATATAATATCAAAGATAACAATTAATTTGGCATAATTACTTGCAGATATAACTTCTGCTAAACAATCAACTTGAATACATCAACAGCATCCTGAATTCCATAACTTGAGGCATAAATTAACAGATTAGTAAGACTCATGAAATTCTATTACTTCAATGTTGAGAGAATACTTTATAGAAATTACTTCAAACAGGTAATATTTGGTTTACTTCAGCAACAACACTAATAGTATTTTGTTCAAAGTCAGAGACAACAGATGGAGGCACTTCTTTTATTCCATGTTTCTTGAGAAGAGACCTTAGAGTTTCAACTTCCTGTTCCAAAGCATTTGAATAGAGACGGCATTTTGTAAGTTCTTGTTCAACACCTTCTTTTAATTGTCTTTCTTTGGAAAGTTTATGGTCAGATTCTATTTTAACAGACATTATTATACCTAAATACAAAGAAAAGTTTCCATAAATACTTATTTAATTAAAAACTTCGAAGAATTTACAAATTCAAATTAATTAATAGTTTGGTGCATTTAAAGAAAGTAGCTTTAAATTTATGTATGAGTAAATTAGAAAAATTATGGGTCAACTTTGCAACAGTATATTGATGAAATTAAACCTAGAAAAAATTCAATATGTCTAAAAAAAATTTTACAATAATTTTGTGAAGAAAAAACAGAAGACCTCTGATAAAATTCTTAGTTAGATTACAATTTTTTTCTTGCATCTGATCACATTTTGAGAAAAATACAAAGTTAAATGCCACAAAGAAAGAATAAAACATAAAAATAAAGAAAATCAAGAACAATGTAAGGCAAAATTAATGGTCCAAACTAGCCATGGGGCAACTAAATATAACAAATGGTGATTAAAAAATTGCCTGCTAGTTGACATCAGCTATTTTTTGTTGAAAAGGCATTCGATGTGCTTGTTGTTAGAATTTTTTTTTTTTAAAAATGTAGAATAATTGTGAATATTTTAAAATATATTGAAAATTACTTGACTTTTAAAAACATAATCCTTTACAAATGAACAACACATTTTATTACCCATTAATAAAAATTGTTCACCTTTAACCCACCCCTTTTTTTAAAAAAAATAGCCCTGGTATGCTTAAATAAACAAAGAAAATTAAAATTGGAAGCATATTTTGTTCATTATCAACAATTATAATATTTACAAATAACTTACTATATGAACAGATAAAAATAAAAAATGGAAATGTAGTAATGCATGAACATAGAAGTAATGCATGAACATCTATAACTACTTGAATACTTTTCTTTATTATATTTTCTTTGAAAAGAAAAAGAAAACTTCTTTAATCAGATAAATATCGTTTTTATATCTTTAACATAAGCCTTAGAAACAAATTGATTAAAAAGATGTTAAAATTAAGAAAAAGTAGAAGAAAGATTTAAAATATTTTGTTTAAATAAAAATCAAATGAGTATACATATAATTAATTAAAAAATTTTACCATTCAAAATTCGAACAATTCTCCAAAGACGAAGAACAATTATCAAAGTTACTCCAGTTTGATTCCAAAACGTAAGGTCAAGACCAAATGATAGGAACACCATGCATGCATCAAAAATTTCAAGTTTATGACGAAAAAACTCCAGACCAAAAGCGTACACTTTAATTAAAATTTCAATGATGAAGATACTTAATATGGTAATACTCATGTAATGTAAAGCCTATAATAAAAGAAATAATGTTAATTTAAAATATAATTAATGCATGATATCCATTAACTATTAGAATTAATGCATCAAATCTATCAGTAACTATAATGATTATTTTATTTGCTGTTACAATTTTTTTTAACTTGTTTTAGTTTTTTTAAAGCTAAAACAATATTTATATATTTTAAAAGAAAATAAAACTTATAATAATAAATTAATAATAATTTTTTTTTACTTCACCTATTTTTAAGATTTCCCCTTAATTTTTTTGTTTTTAAGTCTTGGTTGACATGATTTAAGTCTTGAACTGCATGATCTTTAGTTACAGGAGTTTTATTTTTAATGTATGTTTAATAGCTAAATAATCTTAAAATTATCTATCATTTCAAAAGAAACAGTGCTGTAAATAACATCTGTGAACCCCCGTGAAGCGAGAAGGCGCACAAGGATTGTGGGTCATGATCCAGTAATGATACACTTAGGGTAGCACAACCAGCAGCCCACCAGCTTTTGATGTGCAGTCCACGGTAGCACTTCAAAAGCTGGTTATATATATATGTTACTTTTCTTTGGAAATGGAATTTAAGAATGTGGGCTTTCAAACTGTTTACTGTTTTAGAACTTGGTTTCAATTTTTTTTTAACTTAAAAAATGCTTAAAAAACTGTTATAAGACTTAAGATTCATTTCATAAAATCTCTTATAACTCACTAATAATATTCAGAAAAGAATCAAAATTGAATGTATCTTTATTTTGGGCAATAATGCGTTTTGTTTTATTTTAAATCATTTTAGACCCCATTCAATTAAAGCGGGGGTGCCATCCCCACTGCAGAGGATCAAAATTGTGATGGCATGTCTTCGGTTCATCCTCAGGAATGTTTCCCAGACCGTTGCCAATAGCCCATTGTGCAGCTCTAGTGCGACGTAAATGAACTACAACAAGACCCCATTCAATTTCTTTAATTAAAATATTCAATTTGTATTTATGTTGTTTAATAAAATATTTATCAATTTTTTATTTTTGACTTTCATTGAAGAAAATTAGAGTAAATTTGTTTTAAAATACACTTTAGTCTTACGTGATGTGATAAAAAACCATCACTTTTTCGCTTCTTTATATTTTTTTTCTCGATAAATCTATTTTTTGATAAAAAGGAAATATATTCATTTTGATACGTATCAGTTCGGTTTTCTTCAGTTTTAAATGAATTTTAATATTTAAAAGAATTTAATTTTATGCAAATATATTAAGTTGACTATTAAAAAAGAAAATTAATTCAATGAACTAAGATAATAAAAAAGAATTATAATTTTTTATAAGAATTTAATTTTATGTAAATATATTATTAAATTGACTGATGAAAAGAATTGTATCTGAAACACTGATGTTTACATAAAAATTATTATAATTACTGTCAACATATCTACATACTGGGGCAATCAACCCTTCATTGAAAAAGATTGTGCTTCACTACTTCACAAATTACAATTAAAATATTTTTCCTTTCATAAGACATTAATTCACTTCACAAATAAAAATAACTATTAACTAGACATTAAATATAATTATTGTAAAAGAAAGAGTTATTCCCTTGCATTATTAAAATAAATATATTATTTCAATGTGGTAAGTCGGTAAGTGTATTTAATGTTCCAATTCAGTACTTTTTTTTAAAAAAATTCCGCCCTTCGCAACTATTAATTCCTTATAATTTAATATTAAAATAATTTAAATTAAAATACATAATTTCTAGTGATTAAAAATACCCAAATATTTCTTAATAGTATTCATGTCCAGATTATTATTTTAAAAAATCTGTTTTATTAAGTCTAAGATAGGGGACATTTATATATCTCGCAGATAGGGGGGGGGTGAACCTAAGTCTATGTACGCCACTGAAAAGAATATAATAAGAATAGTGCTCAACAGCATATAATTACTAGCATATGTTCAGCACAATGATGCAACAATGATTGACCTTAAGCACATAAATAACTTAATCTGAAACCTTAATAACAATATGAAGTGCTGAAATCTATAAACAAGCTGCGTTAAGGAAGAAGCATATTCTTGAAGAAACAAACTTGTTAAGAAATATTACTACTTACATGTGGAATATTGCTGTGTAATTCATCATGCCTTCCCTCTAATATCAATTCAGTAATGACGATTAAACTGTCAAGTAAAACTAACGCAATGATCCCTATCTAAAATACAAATATAAATATTAAGGTAACAAAATAATGACAACTTTCAAAAAACATTAGAATGAAACAATTTTATTTTAACATAAACTCTACTGCCTTGGCTGGAAAAGAACTAGGTTTCTATTTATGAAGATTGTTTCACATTAAAATATGAAATATAAAATATATTTAAAATGTAATAAGTTTGACTAAAAAAATAATCCCCGCCAAAAAGACTTCAAAAATATATTCTCTCCAAATATTAAAAAATATTCACTTATATTATTAAAATTTATCTCCTAAAACTATTTTACAGTTAAAAATTCTCCAAAGAAAATATTTAAAATATTAAAAACAGTATCCACTTCCCTACAAAATGCTTTCTTGAAGAAAATGCAATTGTATAATAGATAAATTATACATACATCCATTACATTTTTTAACATACATAGATACCTTTGGAACTAAAAGTAAAAAGAGTTCTTTCAATGAGTTTATATGTCTTTCCCTGTTTCTATAAGTCTTCTAAGGTAGGCAAGAATAATATCTCACGATGATAGTGGCTAAAGTTAAATGCATTTTCCAATATCCTTTTATGGACCAAAGAATTTTTCTTTTATTGAAAAAAAATTATCTTTGGGCATAGATTTCTACATTTAGCACTACTTTTGATAAAATTCAAAGGATATATTTTAATATGGAAAATATATTAAATTTAGATCGCAAAATTTCTATATCAACATCTGTCTTTTCTTCCCAACTTCGATCGCCAAAGTATTTTAAGCTTGCAAAAAAAAATTTTTTTTTTTAAAAAGCAAGTTAAGATTTGCAAAGCTTGGCTATGAGTTACCCATTTCGGGTTAGTTCCTTTCAGAGATTATTTTTCAGTTTCTCACAACAATTATTTTGGCACAGATACCAATACAGAAATATTTCTTTAAAAATTTTCATGATAAACAGGTTTGACTGTGGCAGAATTTTTGTGGCAAACCTATGGCAGAATTTTTTTGAACTATCTGCGACAAAACTCTATCACTAATATCTTTCTGCAATATACTTTTAATAATGACAAACATATATGTTAAAAATTTTAAATAACGAAAGCGCTGTGTTTACAGGGTAAAAAAAAAACTAGATAGTTTTTTTTTTAATACAGCATGTAATAATTTTTTATTCTAATATTATGGGTGATACTCCCGCATCTTGTGGGGGGGGGACACAAATTATTTCCTTCTTTGCATTTTGTAAATAATCATCACATTAAAAAAAAATAATTAAAAACCATGAAATCCGTAGTAGTAATTGCGGAAAAAAAGATTGACAACGAAATCAAGCGAATTGGGCTCCTCAAATGTGTGTTTAGTTTCGAGATTACGTTTTTGCAATAAATAATATAGCGTAAAAAGTATCAGATTTAAAAACTATCTAGAAATCAATAGCGATAACTGACGAAAATTCGATAGAATTATTACCTTAAATATTAAATACTGAAATGCACTATTCGAATTTTTCATATTATTTGAAATATATCTGGATATTTAAAATTAAGGTGAAAATCAATATTAATAACAGCTGAAAGTACAATAGAAACATTACACCGATTTATGATACAATTGTTATAAATTGAGCATGTCAAAAAGTGATTATTTAAATGCATGATTCAAATATTACATGTATATTTCCGTAGAAAAGAAAAGTAATTTTTCTTTCACTTTTCAAAAGAAAAATCTTTCTGAAAGAACTGTAACATTCTGCGACAATGTCGCCGTGTTGCTGAAATTCTCCCATGGGGCTGTTTAATAAGGGATTAAAGGTTTTTTTACTTTGATGAAAATGCAAAAACCAATAGAATTATACTAAAATAATAATTAGAATGATAATATAATAATATTGGAATAGTAAACAAAAAACACTGTTTTAGAAGAAAAAAATATATAACATTTCACCTGAAATTTATGCGATTCTAAGATGTGGCGGAGTTGTTCTCGGAATGTTAAATACGTTCGTAAAGATGGGTCTTCATCAGTATCTGACATGACAGAGCTAGTACCATCTTCTCTGAAATTCTCTTTTTCAGCAATTTTATTTAGATTATTCATACGCTCCATCCTAACTTGGCAAGAATTAACTTGATTTGATTAGAGGTATCTAGGAAAATAAAATTTAAACTTTTAATCAATATAATTCAAATATTTAAAAAAATTGTTTTAATACTGCACAAAATCTTAAAAGATTTTACGTTGAATTCAGAAATATGCTATAAGTTGATAGGGGCATGTAGATTATAATTGCATAGCTTTCTGTCTACATTTACAGGGGCCTGTCCAGGCCGAATTTACTACCGTTTAGCGGTAACTTCACAAATTTAACTTTAGGAAAAAAGGTAGTTTCACAAATTCAACTTTAGGAAAAACAATAGTTTCACAAAATACTTTTTCTTAAAATTTTATTTTTGTATCCCTTAAAGAAACGATAAATTCATATTTTTGTGTTGATTTTTTAATATAATTTTTCACAAATAGCGCATAAATTTTCACAAAACAGGTACCTTTCAGAAAAATCTAGACAGATCACTGATTTTTATAGTTGAACAACTTCCTGCCAAAATTGATTAAATTAATATTATAATTGAGTTCTTCTTATTGTATACACAATAGGCTACAAAAATTACATAGAATCTTCGTAAATATCATTCTTTAAGTAAAACAACTTAAAAACAAATTATATGCTTAAAATTTAAATAGAACTACTACAGTGGACCCTGTATAAAAACATCTATTATTACTTTTGTTTTAATGAAATTTAGATTAACTATGGTAAATTAAAGTGAGTTAAATATCTTTTGGCAGAATTTAATGCATTATTTTAATAATACGGATTGTAATTGAATTCACATAAGAAAGGCGCACCGATAATTCAAATTAAAATTTAGTTGTGGGAGTGATCTTTAGTAATTAACTTTTAAATTTCTTTCCTCAAAATTAAAATAGATTCTGAGTAACCTCAAGCAACATCCGGAGTTCCCCGAAATTCAGTTTATAAAAAAAATATTTTATAAAAATTAATCTTTACAGGCTTAGCCATTTATTACACAAAATAGCATTACACAAATTTCAGTCACAACATAAACAATGAAAACTGACATATAAAATGTGAGGAGGTGAAGGGAGGAAATGACTAAAGACATTCACGTGTTTTATATTTTATTTATTTATTTATTTTTATTCATTTGTTATTGTTTTCATACTATCAGTTTTCTGAGTTGTGCATTAATTTTGTTTAAAAAAAAATATTTGAATGCCTCTGAAATTACTAAGTAGATGTCCTAAGAACTTTATGAACGTTTGAATTGCGGACGTTCGTACCGTTGAACGAATAGACGGTTCGCCAAATTCGTTTAAATCGCAGCAACGGAAATGATCCCTAGATCTTATAAAAATGGTCCGTTATTCTTATTTTGTAAGGAAAAAATTACCTTGAGAACATAAATAATTTTAATAAAAAATATGCATGCCAATATTGTCTGATCATTTTTGCTAATTTTATCATGAATCTGATTGGATTAGCTTCAAAAATGTGGTTAATATACAATCGATAGTAAACAAATCGATTTCGTCTCGAGAGGAGAAGAGGATGGTAATAATTTGTTGATATGTTGAATTTGGCGCCTTTTACCGTTATAAAATTGACAGACAAATAAATAGTTTAATTAAAGTGATTTTTCTTGTATGCTAGTGACAAACCTGCATCCTCTATGTATTTTAAACATGTTCGCTTATACAAACGTCACGCAAACATAAAAAAGTCCAGGAGAAAAGTAACCTTGAGTCATTTTGATGAAGCTCTCCGATGTTATGCTTTAATCATCAAAATGGCGCGCCTCCGGTTCCCTGGTCGGCCAGGGCAAAGAATTGGAAAAAATTATATAAAATACATTTATGATGATATCAAAATGCCCATTGAAACATGTGTGTCAGTGCACAATAAAATAGAAGTTGGATTAAAACTCTTCCATGAATTATTTGGATACTCTGACGAGGTAATGAAAATGAGTACATAACTGATATGCTTTTTTGTATGACGAATTACAAAGAAAAATATTAAATTGAAATTAATGTTTCTGTTAATAAAAAAATAACAGATGTAGCATATTTTATGTTTCAGTTTTCATTGTTTTCGGTCGTGTTATCATCGTGGTTATCTGAAATCTTTATAAATGTTTCCTCCTTATGTCACGATGTTAAATATGTAAACATTTGCTTTCCTTCAATGCATTTTCTTATTTATGTTGGAGCATTCAGCTTAATCAATATTTTCAATTGAAACCTCTGATTTATTATCGTAGTAAATCTAAATGCATAATTATACATAAAGATAAAACTTCATTTCAATAGATAGCCATGTTTTTAGTTGCATCTATATATCGTTAAGTTATATACATATATATAATTATTATATGTGTGTTTTTATTTGCTGAAAATAACTAATAGAAAGTAATCGTTGCTAATAAATTTTGAGTGAACTTAAAATTAAATTTTTAAGCTTTGCAAATAGTTACCTTTCTTTAATGTACACTAAATATACTTTTCACATTTATTTTAATAAAATGTGGCATAGAATATCATATTATATACCAAAAGTGTATATATATTTGCGTATGTATTGTCTATATACATGTATATATCTATTGTCTATGTGCTATTATTTTAACATTTTCAATGAAATGTGTAATGTCTTATTTTAAATTTTGTGTGTTTACTATACCAATTAGTAATGCTAATTAATGATTATAATTCATTGTACAAGGTGGAACCAAAAGGTTTTTTTTTTAATTTATTACCTTTATTACAAAATTCTTTTAGTTACCTTCTATGTTTTTTTTTCCATTAGATTGTGATGCAGGCAGTTGTCGGGTTTTTTTTTTCCACTGCCTTAGGCATCTCTAACTTTGATATTGTCCAGTGCCCTTTGCCAAGCTGTTTTTACTACCTTCGTTAAAATTTTTCTCTGATTCTCAGAAACAGGAAAAAGTTGCATGAGGCTAAATTTACGGAAGATGGGAAATAACATGCAATCCCTGAGGGGGGGGGCGATTCCATATAATAATTTGTGTCAGGGTAAATACAGCCACCAAGGTGCCGAATGGATTGTAAAATTGCAAATTTTTAAAAAAAATAAGAGTAGAGATTTGCCAAGGGGGTGGCTATGTGTTATACCCTTCGAGTTGTTCCCCTCTGATTTTTTTTTAAATTGGTAAATGATGGTTTATGCTTAAAATTTTTTCTTTTATCAGTTTAAGCAAATTTGTATTGTACAGTGCACTCCCGATTATCCGGGTTAATTACCGGGATAGGTCGCACGGATAATCCGAAAACTCCTTTTATTAAAGAAAAATTCAATATCAGTACAAAAAATATAAAAATTACTGGCATTTGCATGCATAACATCAAACTAGGAATTTTCCTTATTGAAAAATGTGTAATGCGTCTTCNTCGTAATATTTTCAAAATGCAATTATTACATTTAAAAAAATTACAAACAAAATTCACTTTCGATACTATAACTGTATATTATTATATTTAATGCTATCATAGTGATAAGTTCTCCCTAAAATTTATCAAATGTGTAATATTATGTAATAACTGAATTTGATCCGCAACAATTTTTAAATTACTCTCTTATACTATTTTATGTGTTATTTCAAAAAGTAATATTCATTATCAAAATAAGAAAAAAAAATTTAGTTTATCAAATAATTAAAGACATCTTAAAAGGCTATCGCTATGCGCAAATTTTTTCAGAAGAAGTAAACTAAAAATCTTTAATTGATAAATAATTTTAGAGCTTTTTCTGTCATTTAAACTGAAAATTATAAGACACTGATCATTTAAAGGTGCATTATTAATTTAAAAGTCTTTTAAAAATTCATTAATATACTCCTTCCCCCATGAAAAAGGAGAAACTTATAAAAATTTAATTTAATCAGTTGAGAATAATAGTAACAAAATAAATCTTTGTAATAATCAGATTTAAACCTATAAATGTAGATAATTGTACTGGAGTGTATAATTACTTAAACAGTGAATTTTTTTTAAAAATGGAATATGAATATAAAGGCAGGGTTTCTAAGGGATGGCGGCTTATTTTTTCAAAAAGAGCTCATCAAAGGGCTGGCAGGACAGATGTCCCTTTGAAAAATGCTTCGAGAGAACACTGTTGATAAGTCTCGACTGGTGCCGGGACTTCAAAAGTAGTCAGGTCCAGGGTAATTTCCTCTGTCTCAGGAAGGGTAGCTATCTTTTTCTCCGGGGATGGAGTTTACTTTCAGGCTNTGTGTAATATTATGTAATAACTGAATTTGATCCACAACAATTTTTAAATTACCCTCTTATACTATTTTATGTGTTATTTCAAAAATTAATATTCATTATCAAAATAAGAAAAAAAAATTTAATTTATCAAATAATTAAAGACATCCTAAAAGGCTATCACTATGCGCAAATTTTTTCAAAAGAAGTAAACTAAAAATCTTTAATTGATAAATAATTTTAGAGCTTTTTCTGTCATTTAAACTGAAAATTATAAGACACTGATCATTTAAAGGTGCATTATTAATTTAAAAGTCTTTTAAAAATTCATTAATATACTCCTTCCCCCATGAAAAAGGAGAAACTTATAAAAATTTAATTTAATCAGTTGAGAATAATAGTAACAAAATAAATCTTTGTAATAATCAGATTTAAACCTATAAATGTAGATAATTGTACTGGAGTGTATAATTACTTAAACAGTGAATTTTTTTTAAAAATGGAATATGAATATAAAGGCAGGGTTTCTAAGGGATGGCGGCTTATTTTTTCAAAAAGAGCTCATCAAAGGGCTGGCAGGACAGATGTCCCTTTGAAAAATGCTTCGAGAGAACACTGTTGATAAGTCTCGACTGGTGCCGGGACTTCAAAAGTAGTCAGGTCCAGGGTAATTTCCTCTGTCTCAGGAAGGGTAGCTATCTTTTTCTCCGGGGATGGAGTTTACTTTCAGGCTCGGAATGAGAGTTTTATAGTATCGCTGGGTTGACACTACTTTTCTTATTTTGCTTTACAGCTGGAGTAGCTATCTCTGGGTTTTTGGTCGGGGTTTGCGATTTCATCTCTGTAAGAGTTTCAACTGAGCTCGGTTCTTCCAAGTCTATAGTAGTCTTGACTGGTGTTGTCTGTTCTACTTCTACTGGTGCTGGAGACTCAGCTGGCTCAAAAGAGTCTTTGTTTGCTGTGGTCTCCGGTTCTGGTTTTGTTGGTTCAGCTGTCGCCGTAGTCTGAGATTTATTGATGTCGAGTAATGCCTCCGCTAGGTAGGTCATTCTGTATTTGTTCCGGTGGATCAATGAATCACTTTTGTTGAGTCTTTTCATCGTTGAAGTGTTTGCCATTGATTGGTATCTCTTAATCAGAGAATCGATGTCAGCGTTTCTCTCAAAATCTTTAATTGCAGTTCTCCTCATCTCCTTCTTTAGTGCGGCATGGTCGATGGTTGTTTCGCGAGAGGGTCGGAAAACCTTCCCTCCGCGGCGAAATCTGTGTATGTTGCCATCGTAGCGAAGCATGTCCTACTCTCGGTTCGGACCGTGTTCAAGAGCAGCAATGATGCACGGCCTGTTCATTAAAAGTGATACATTACTAAGTTGTGTTATTTAAAATATGTCAATTGAAATTATTGAAAGTGTTAGTTATTTTGTTTCCACACGTTATTCGTCCGAAATTAATATTCTATGTTGAGCAATATAGGCTAGACTTAGAGGTTGGTTAGCTCTGGCGAGCAGGGCACATCGACCAGAGGTCTATTGTACCCAAACCCTAAAATCATTATTAGCATGAAATCCCTATGGCTGAAATAAAATTCAGCAAGCACCTTACAGGAACATCTTGCAGTTCCCAGGCATTGACGATATGCTGCCCTAAATGCTCAAATCTTTGAGCAGAATAGACCTCACAATCACAGAGTGTGTCGTGATGTCTCTTCTTCTAGATGACATCCCCGACAAAGAGAATTGGATTCTATTCCCATAATGTTTAGGTATCTCCTGAGGATACAGTGACCAGTAAGAAGACCTATGATCTTCCTTATACTGTTTCTATTAAGCTTTAAGAGCTCCTTTTGACGTACACTAGGACAGTCTCGATTCAGCTCCTTAGCTTNTCCGGATAATCGGTTCCCTACTGTATATCAATAAATATTTGATATTTTTTATACAATTTACTTTAACTTATTAAAGGAAAATAATATAATATAATAGGAAAAGGTTTATAAGTTTTGAAGCCTCCACAATGTGACAACAACAAAAGTGAATACCTTATCCTTTAAATATAAATATGCTATTAATACTGATAAATTATGTTTTTGCATAAGGATAAATAATGCAATATTAAAAATAATAAATTTTTAAAAAATAATAATAAATTTGTTTAAAAATTAACCTTTTATTTTTCACAATATTTTTTTTAAAAAAAAAAAAAAAAATTTTTAAATATAAATATATTAGTTAAAATTGGAAATACGAAATAACTGAAAAATGTATTAACAGTTTTGAAGGGCATAACATCAGTTTCAGTTACTAACAGTGGTGATGTATCACCGCTATGCTAAAAGAATTGCAAGCATTAAAAATTACTCAAGCAATGCAGGTATTTCATTACTTGGCCTGTTTATTAAACCCTAAATATGAAGGAGAAAGCTTGTCTGATGTGCAAAAAGAAAAAGCTCGGTCATATTTGACTGGCAAATTTCCTGAGTGCATTTATTTTTTGATTGCCTATGAAGCTGAAATGACACCATTTCCGATAACTTACTTCACAGAAGCTGGGAGAACCATTAAACCAGTGACATGGTGGGTGGCTATTGAAAAATCAATATTATTTGTTGAATATCCCATAAGACATTTTTAAATTCATCACTGTTCTACTCTCATGCCCAGCAAGCTCAGCGTCAATTGAAAGGATGTTTTCAAGTTTTGGAGTAATTCACTCAAAACTTAGAAACGTCTTGGTGTGAATACAGCAGCTATTTTAGTTCTGTGCTATCGATGGTTAGGAGGACCAATTGAACTTGATTACTGATTAATCTTCCTTTGTTTAATCTTTAAATTGAAAAGATAAACAATATTAATAAAACATTATACTTTTTAAAACAAATATTCTCTACTAGATTTGATTATCAATATGTTATTAGCTCTATGTTTATTTTACCTTTTAAATGTTGTTCAGACAAAATTGTGACATAATTTGTGTAAAAGGGTTTTGGACAGGACGGTTTAAACCGTGGATTAATCCATTCTGTCCTTAACCTTGCCAACCCTGTTCCCTTCCCATTTCATTCTTCAGCAAAGAAACAATATCAAACATTTCTACTTTTACAAACATCATGTGCGCATTCTTAGTAATATTAAATCATAATTTTTTTTTTAATAATTGATCAGTTTATTCGTAAAATTAATTAATAGAATATTATGTAAATAAAAATTCATTTCTGGCAATTTTTAAAAAAAATATTATAAATTTAAGAACTGTTTAAGTTTACTTAATGCTTAACACATTAAAAGTGATACATTACTAAGTTGTGTTATTTAAAATATGTCAATTGAGAAGACCTATGATCTTCCTTATACTGTTTCTATTAAGCTTTAAGAGCTCCTTTTGACGTACACTAGGACAGTCTCGATTCAGCTCCTTAGCTTGTCTCTGACCGTCAGCAGCGCGCCACTGCTCATGGGCGATCTTGCCTTAGAGCTTGAAAATGGTTGCCCTAAATGAGGAGGGAGAAATTCCCAGCGCAGGTTCAGGGCCCCAGAAAATTGCATTAGGGCCAGCCCGTGCTGCTTCATCAGCTAGCTCATTTCCACCGATACCCATATGTTCTGGTGCCCAATGCAGGGATACCTTGTTATGAGCGGACAGGTCACAGAGGACCAAGAAGCATTCCCACACTAACAAAGAGGTGAATTTACACCTTGACAGTGATAGGAGAGCAGCCTGACTGTCAGAACAGATGCGGATAGTCGTATTTTGATATCCTTTGTCTATGCATAACTTGCAGCACAAGATAATGGCATAGACCTCAGCCTGAAAAACGGTGGCATAATTTCCCAGGGGAAAGTGAAGTTTGGTACCATCATTGGAGCAGTAAATTCCTGCTCCTGATTTGGCACCAATCTTTGACCCATCAGTGTACCATATCAGGCATTTGCCTTTAAGCCACCGAGGAGAATTGAACCATTCATCTCTAGTAGGAAAATGGATCTTGAAGGGCTTGTGAAAAGCATATCTTAGTGACATATAATCACTAGGCATAATAAAAGAGGATAAATCCTTCACTTGTGAAACAAGATGTCCCCATGACAAGTGTTTGGAATTCTCTTTCCATAGGCCAAGGTACATAAGACGCTTTACGCCTGTCTGAGCTTCAACTTCAATGCGTAAGTTCAATGGAAGAAGCCCAAGTAAGCTCTCTAGAGCAGCTGTAGGAGTGGTCCTGAGACAGCCTGACAGGGCTACACAGACCATTCTTTGTAGTCTGTTAAGATTAGACCTTGCAGAGCTCAATCTAGTCCTTGACCACCAGACGATTGCGCCATAAGTGATGATAGGACTAATAATCATTGAGTATATCCAGTAGACTATTTTGGGGGACAGTCCCCATGTTCTACCAATAGCATTTCTACAAGACCAGAAAATTTTTCTGGCCCTGTTGGTGCAGTATTCAAGTTGAAGACCCCAATTTAGTTTGGAGTCAAAATAAACCCCGAGAAACTTGACTTTCTCCGTGAGTTCCAATTTATGGTCCAGGTAGTATACATTACCTAGATCAAGTTGCCTTTTCCGTGTAAAGGCTACATAACTTATCTTGAATGGATTGACAGATAAGCCTGATTTAAAACACCACCTAGCTACTTCTAGGAGTGCATTATTCATGATATCAGAGACAGTTTTTCCATGTTTGCCTCTGACAACAATAACACCGTCATCAGCGTACCCGATACAGGGAATGCCAAGAGCAGTTAACCGAACTAACAGGGAGTCCATTACCATACACCATAGGATAGGGGACAAAACCCCTTGGATCGTCGGCACTGAACGATCTTGGAAGAGAACTACCATTTTTTCTATACGCATCTTGCTCCTGTCTCAACTTCCTCTCAGCCGTCAGATCTGGATGGAGTCTATCTAAGACGGNCTTGAAAAAATAAAAGGTGCCCGCCATTCAACCGATTTTCTGGAATTTGCTCTTAGATACAGAAAGGTTGGGGACCCCTGCAGTAGACTATTTTGGGGGACAGTCCCCATGTTCTACCAATAGCGTTTCTACAAGACCAGAAAATTTTTCTGGTCCTGTTGGTACAGTATTCAAGTTGAAGACCCTAATTTAGTTTGGAGTCAAAATAAACCCCGAAAATACCAAAATACCCGAAAATGCTAAATACCAAATATTTCTATGTTGCATCTCTAATTTAGTAGCAGCAATTGTTGAGCAGAATCTTGTATCTATTAACAATTTAAAAACTTCTTGAAAAGGACTTTGGCAATTTTTGCAATTACAGGACCCTATTTGCACAAATTATTAAAAGCAGGGCCTTGGTTGAAAGAATGTGACTTAACGCTTATTTTATATTCACAAATTATGAATAGTTTTTTCACAATTTTACAAAAACAGGACATTTCACAAAATGTCTGGACCAACCCCTGAATTAACAATAATTAAATTTTAATATAATATAGTAAAAATTATAGTTTTGAGAAAATAAATAATTTAACCTGACATTTTTTTGTTGTGCATTATATTTTGGAAACTATCATATCTAGGAATTTTGAAATACTCTCTTAGCATTTTGCAATTATTATTTTAGTTTTCTTATCATTAAAATTAACACATGTCATTTAATTTTTTTTTTTAACTTTAACCCTTTTGTTATGAGTGCTGTAACTAACCAGCATTTAAGCAAAGCCCTGTGTGTGCCACAAGCATTATATTTTGCCATCATCCACACGATGACCTGTGTGTAAGAGCGGCACATTTGACAAGGTAACATTTAATAACCAGTCGAACTAATCTCTAATCTGTCTAATCTCTCATTGACCTGTATTTGATGAATAGTGCCAAAAGTTCATTTTGAAAGCACTTACTAATATGCTTTGTAAGTCAAGAAAATATTTTGCTTTGATTTATTGATTGGTAGAAAAAAATTGAAATAGAAAGGGTGTTTGCAGTTAAAGCGACAAAAATAGAGAATCAAAGTATGACTATAATTATTTTGTGGGTTTCTGTGCTGACCATTGTTTTAAAATTTATCATACTGAATTAAATGAATAAAATATTGTTGAATTTTTTCCCAATTGCATTTTTATTTATAATTTTTGAAAAACCTTCGAATATCTGAACATTAACTAACCTATATGCAAGGTGCACGTTTTGCAGCCTGGTGCACCCTTCAGTGGTGTTACATAAGCGGAGCGGACTGTCACGAAAGATTTAAAGCTTCAAGACTAACCACATTAAATCAGAATTATTAGATTAGAAAATTTTATAAAATGAGTTTTCAAAGGAAAAATTAATAGTTAAGTAAAGTTTCTAATTTTCCTGTAATAAATCAATGCACTTCTTGTAATTTAAATTGTAAACTTCTAATTTTCGTTATATGAAGGAATGGTGGCATATGTACCTATATATTATTAGAATATTTAAAGTTTTTTTTTTTCTTCTTTATAAAAGTTCTATTGGTAAAAAGTTTCGAAAACCGCAAGGCTGTTCTTTTTTTTTTTTCTTTTTTTTCCCCACCTATTTAACAGCCTTGTAAATTATTATTTTTTAATAAGTTGCAAAGAAATGTGAGGCCTTGTACTACTATGAAGCCACATCAATTAAATGTTTAAACAACCCTACAGTGGCTTACACCTCATATTAAGGGCTTAAAGCATGTAATTCTTTATTAAATTTCAAGACACTGATTTTTTTTTCCTTGGATTGTAAAAAAAAAAATTCATCTTGTTTCCGAAACTTGATCATCGTTTTAAAAAAAATATTTCCGATCGATTTTGTGGTTAAAATGTGCATAGTTTAATTTGTACTTTTAGTATTTTTTACCATATACCATAGCATCTTTTAGTTTGCTATTCTAAACGCTTGTGCCGATTACGTCAAGTTGCGAAAAAGCTTATCTTTTCTTTCTTCATTACTTTCCTTCAGATTCCTGGGCTATTTCATTTATTATTACAAGTTTTGTAACACAATATAAGATTTCTTCATACACCCTGTAAACATAAATATCAAGACGCCAACAAAAAAAAATTTATTCTCCTTAAAAATCATGAATACAAGCATTGAAGTTCAATTTCTCTAAATGTTTAATTTGATTGTTTTGAGAAGCCAAAAAACAGTTTCGGGATTCTAGTTAATTTTATTTTGATCAAGGTTTTTATTTAAATTTGCAACTATTGCCTTATAACTTTGAAATATTAAACTTGAAACATAAAAAGTTAAGAGGGAGATGTTACTATAAGAGGTCATCCCCAAATGACACACTTCTTTCTAGTATTTTTGATTCTTCTCTCTTTTTATTACAAAGTTTCACACTTGATCATACCTCTCTTATAACATGTCATGCTATATAATACAAGGGTATATTAGCACTTCAAAAAGGAAACATGTATAACCAGTGATTCCGATTCGTCTTAGGTGCTCTAATTTGTCAAATACATTAAAATCTTGTAGTGAATGAAAAAAAATTTGCCTTGTTTCCCTGCATTGCTTAATTCTCTGGTTCAAAAAAAGAAATAGAACGCATGCATATGTAGACAAAATTATTGATAAAGTTCCTTTTTCCTGTTAAATTAACTGAAGGTTAAAAATTAAAATTCTGAGGTTTCATCATTAGTTTCTCTAAGTTCTTAGATCAATCCTAATTTAAAGCCTTGATTATTCAAATATAAGTCCTTATTATGAAATTCTTTGTTTTATCTATCAATAGATTAAAAAAAATTAGAAAAACATTTATTATGTTTTAATGACATTTGAGAGCATGACAAAAATGGTTAGTTATGTACTTATTTTAATTAACAAGGTGCGTGACGTTTTTAAAAAATGCTTAAGTGTGCTTATTATCGATTTATATTTTTTAAAAGCCCTTAAAGGTGCTTTCTTTTCATTGGGTGTTTTTGAAAAGTGCCTAATTTTCCCTTTTTCAAAATGAGATTTTACCATGTTGATTTACGCTACGAATAATGCGAAAAGGCACAGTTCACGTTGTTTTCTTCAACGTTTTCTCAATTAATTCAACCCCAATCTATTTAAGTGTAGCGTATGAAAACGCCATTGGTTTTACATGATTTAAAATTTCATGATTTTTGACAATTGTCAAAAACAATGCCAAAANTTTTTTTTTTTTTTTTTTTTTTGACAATACGGTTAAAACAAAATAAAACTGTTAATTGTCAAAAACTGTCCTACCCTGCCAAATTATAAAGTGCTTAAACATATTTTTTGAGTGCTTGAGAATTGCTTTAAGGGTGCTTATTTTTTATGAATAATTTGGCTACGCACCCTGATTAAAAATATTAAAACAATTAAACTTCTGGTTTTCATTTTATCCAGTATGTTTGATGTTTTACTTTTTGGTACCCTTTCCCTTCCCTGTGTCACAAACCATCATAACATTAAGAATCCAATTCCTACCCTTCAGCTGTGATATTTATAGTAACCTCTAAGATTATGAATTTATCTATGCATACATGTATATAATTTAAAAAAAGAAAAATTTTCAACATTTTAAATTTTTAATTACAAATTTAAGTATAACCTAAAATATAATATTTGTTTTATTCTGCATTTAGTAAGTTTCATTTTAATTATTTTTTTTCCAATAATGTATTTAAATCATACAATTTACCTGTATTACATCAATATAATCGTATCAGTATACTGTATAATTGTAGATAACTGTTAAAAATCTATAAATTTGATAAATTGTTGGCATCTTAAGATAAATAATCATATACTTGGGAAATTTCAGAACATTTTGATGAGAGATATTGCATTAAAAAGTTTACCACTTTTTTTTTAAATTGGATAATTTTTACATCATTTATAATCATTAAATTAAGTATCACTCATTGTTACAGATAAGTAGCATTTTTGATTAAAAAAAATTTTTGTTATATATACATAATTATTAAAATTCTAATATTGTATTGATTTATTCATAAAATAAGTTAATACACTGTGAAAAATATAGTACAACATGAATTTGAAAAAAGATTTTTGTGTTCTAACCATTTTCTATTTTATTATATCAAAGATAAATAAAACGGTGTAATGTTTGAACATAAATTTTTATAAACATTAAAAGACATGTTAAAATTATCAAGATATCCAGCAAGTCTATTTGAAACATAAGCCTGTATAAAGATAAATTTTTTGCTCTATTACTTTTACAAAATAAGCTTGCAAATTATTTTTCATTACGTAATATTCTGTTTTTAGTTGTTAAACTATTCTTAATTGCAAGGTTAACCTTCCAAGAAATCTGGATAGAATTCTACTAATATGTCTCTTCTGCATTCTACTTTTACTTTTGAATGATGTGGAAAAAACTGGTTTATTTTTTTTATCATTATTATCTTGTGCATTATCCGACCATAACTGAAAGTTCAAAAAAGAAAAATATGAACCTTGTTGATTGTTTTGATAATAAGTAATTTTAGATAGCTCTTTCAGCCAAGTATTTTCGTCCAACATCACTTTAGGAAACGTGGAACAGCACTTCCTCAAACACAGCATTGATCCTGCTGAAGGTCTTTCAGAGGTGTCTTTCCACACCGACCTCCTGGTTGCTGTCAACAAGCAAAATGATCGCCCTGCTGTTCTTAGACAAGCAGCACTAGAGAGAATCTTCACTATCCCAACGGAGGCTGTTCATTTATGTACGGATCAAAACTCAGATGAGCTGAATTCAAGATCCAGAAAAGGAATCCCGACCACTGTTCCGTTTTTAGGAGTGAGCTTATCACTATTGATGATGGACTTGCCTCAATACTGTCTCTTTCAATTCCGAAAGAGATTTGGGTCCTTACCGACAGTAGAAGCGCTGTTCAGCACTTGGCTAGCTGGCACAGAGTGAGGAACAATACTAGCATGAACATCCTTTATAAACTTTTACGTCTCTCCAAATATTGTCGAATTCACGTACAATGAATACCCTCATACGTAGATATATCAGGCAATGAAATGGCAGATAGTCTTGACAAGGCAGGTGCAGCTGAAAGCCACTGCGCCTCCAGTGTCTCTTACCTCCTCAGAATTCTTCTCCATTGCTAAAGCCAAAAATAAATCAGCATGGCTCACTCCACCCAGTCACAATTGGTACCAGACCGGGTAGCTGTTTGACAGCTGACAAAGACCGTCATTCTCAAACTGCCATCACACATCTCCGCTGTGGACACCTGAATTCACTAAGGTACTCTGGAGGAGAAAAGTGTTTTGCCCTCTGTACCAAGTGCTCTTCGGCCCAGGCATCCCTTGAACATCTACTGGACTGCCTCGGTCTTTTAAAACAAGACCTTATAGAAAGACCCTTACTTGTTTTAGAATCTTTGAAGGTGAACAAACTCATGGACCTTGTCTAGCTAGGCTAGAAATGGGGATTTGAAAGAAGATAATTTTGTTTAAAACAATTGTCTTTTTCGAGTAATCTGGTCAAAAAAATTTCACAAATTAGAATCAGATGTATTTGTAAAACGTCAATTTTTGTAAAGCCTTGTTTGCATCTAACTCATATGTCATACAAATTATTTTCAAGATCTTAATTTTTTTTCTATTTATAGGAAGAAGATTTTGAAGGATTCACCTCTGATGATGTGGCGGAAGCAGAAGCTGCATTGGCACTCAAACTTACTGAGAAACAAGCAGTGCAACGTTACTTGTCGTCCACTAGTGATCCACCATCAGGAGCGTCAGATATTGAAAAATTATTTTCTGCTACTGATTCTGATGCATCAAGTACATCATCTATTCGACAAAAAAGAGGAATGCGGGACATTGTGCGCAAGTCTTATGACAAAATGATCAAAGAAGGACTTTGTAAATCTGTAAATAATAATAGTGTAGCTAAGGATAAAGTAAATGTAACTCTTAAAAACCCTGTAAAAAGTGACAATCAGACTTGTACAGATCTTGAACACTGTTCCAAACAAATTGCTATTGTAAATAATCTACAACCAACTGGCAACAATTTCAATTCTGATGCTTCAAATGATTTACCTACTACATCACAGAAAAAATCTATTGTAAAGCGCTTGTTAGAAAATGTTAAAACAGCCAAAACAAGGGGTAGGCATAAAAAAGTAATGCAACCTAATGTTAAAAAGAAATTAAGAAGACATTTTGGATATTCATCAAAAAAACATTCTCATTTAAAGAAGAGGCTAATCTCATCAACTGTAAGGGATCATAAAAGCACTTTGAGGAACAGAACCTTCCCGAAAAATAGATCTGCATTTCCCAAAACTAGTCATGGTTTTGAAGGTTCATCTCCAGATAACTCAAGCGTAAAAATTATGAAAGATGAAACTAAACTTCGATCAAAAAGAACTAGGCAGCCTGGTGTTAAAAAATTTGTACTTCCGCCAAGAAGTGCTAGATCTTCCAGGAAAATTATTCCACGTAAAAGGTATGCAGATGATGCTGAGATGGGTCTAAAAAGAGAAGATGAAGAAAGTCAGTGCTCTAGGTCGTCATTTAGTGGTAGTTCAGAAACAACTTCAGCTATGGATGGTGGTAGCAGTCCTGATGACTCTCAAAATGAAGATATGTCTGAACTGAAATGTAAGGGGAAGAAAGTAGGTTTGTTAGATAGACCTCTTGTAGTTGAGGGTAAAAGACCTTGGAAACCTAGTCTTAAAGTTCAAATGAAATTATCTGAAATGAATTATGAACATCCATTTGCTCTTAAAAAAAGTGGAGATGGAAGTTCTGGCACCAATACTTCATCTGGGTCTTTCAAAGATATTATTAAACCTGATATGGTTAGCAAGTATGCCGAGAAAATGGCTCAAAAACCCAAAGAAAAACCAGTAAAACCTCTTGAAAGCTTCAAAAAGTATGTACCTCAGTCTGCAAGAAATGACGCTGGCCACTCTGAGAAAGACTGTGATGAAAGTGATGATAAAAAACCAGAAGATAAATTGGAAAAAGTAGCTGCTAAAATTGAAAAACTTTTAAAATCACAATGGGAAGGTCGATTAAAAGATTCCACTGTACAACCTAACAATTTGTCAACAAATTTAGTATCTGCAGTAACTCAGTGGAAAAATGAGCATCACCAACGCTCAAGTAATCAACGAAGGACTAAAAATATTATCCGCAAAGCACGCTTACAATTAAAGAAGAAAAACTTGAACCTTAGAACTCGTAAGTTAGTTAAGGACTCCAGTGAAGTTGTTGCCGATGGTAAAGTAAATTCAAAGACTGCAAAAAATATTGCTGATCCAGTTATATCAGTTTCAACTGATCCAAAAGAAGTGCCTTTGAAAAGTATGTATTTCAGTAGTTTTTTTGTACCTTTCTTAATAACGCAATTTATAGTTTTTATTAGGTATGCAAGAGCATTCTTAATTAAGAAATTTCATTTTTTTTTTTTTAAATTAAAGGATTACGTAGACAAATCTATTGTGAAATCTTAGAACCTGAAAAATATTTATATATATGTGTAAAATAAGTTTTCTATTAAAACAGGGTTGGGTTTTTGGACGTCCTAAACTGGTTTTGGACAGGACACGTGGGTTTTACTGTCTTAAACTGGGTAAAACTGTCTTAAAGTGTCCAAAACCTGGAACTTTGGTAAAAGATAAAAATTCTATAGGTGTAATCATTGTACACATAGTAATTGCAAGTATCAATAAATATTTGATATTTTTTATACTATTTATTTTAACTTATTAAAGGAAAATAGTATAATATAATAGGAAAAGGTTTATAATTTTTGAAGCTTTACAACTCATTGAACAACAAAAGTGAATACCTAATCCTTTAAAAATAAATATGCCTTTAACACTGATAAATAATGTTTTTGCATAAAGATAAATAATGCAATTATAAAAAATAATTTTTTTTAAAAAGTACTAAATTTGTTTAAAAATGAACCTTATATATTTCACAATATTTTTTTTTAAAAATTTTATCATTTTGACATCACAGGATGATAAAACAGACATTTATTTGCAAAAAAATTGTTTTTAAATATAAATATATTAGTCTTAATTGGAAATACAGAATAACTGAACAATGTATTAACAGTTTTGAAGGGCATAACATCAGTTTCACTGGTGATGTATCACCTGTATGCTATAAGAATTGAACATGAATGAAATAAAAGTATTCTTGAATAGTTGCTATAGATAAATAAACCTGTTTATGACTAACCAAGCACTTAGTTCCTAATAGCTTAAGCTAATGACAAGGTCAAACTTCAGTTACGTACATATAAATGAAAGGACCAATTGAACTTGATTACGGATTAATCTTCTTTTGTTTATGTTTAAATTGAAAAGTCAAACAATATTAATAAAACATTATACTTTTGAAAACAAATATTCTCTAGTAGATTTAATTATCAATATGTTATTAGTTCTATGTTTATTTTACCTCTNGTGAATACCTAATCCTTTAAAAATAAATATGCTTTTAACACTGATAAATAATGTTTTTGCATAAGGATAAATAATGCAATTATAAAAAATAATTTTTTTTAAAAAATTTTATCATTTCGACATCACAGGATGATAAAACAGACCTTTCTTTATTTACAAAAAAAAATTTTTTAAATATATTAGTCTAAATTGGAAATACAAAATAACTGAACAATGTATTAACAGTTTTGAAGGGCATAACATCAGTTTCACTGGTGATGTATCACCTGTATGCTATAAGAATTGAGCATGAATGAAATAAAAGTATTCTGGAATAGTTGCTATAGATCAATAAACCTGTTTATGACTAACCAAGCACTTAGTTCCTAATAGCTTAACCTAATGGCAAGGTCAAACTTCAGTTACGTACATATAAATGAAAGGACCAATTGAACTTGATTACTGATTAATCTTCTTTTGTTTATGTTTAAGTTGAAGAGTCAAACAAAATTAATAAAACATTATACTTTTGAAAACAAATATTCTCTAGTAGATTTAATTATCAATATGTTATTAGTTCTATGTTTATTTTAACTCTTAAATATTGTTCAGATAAAATTGTGACATAATTTGAATAAAAGGGTTTTAGACAGTTTAAGACAAAGGTGTTTTGGACAGGACGGTTTAAACCGTGGATTAATCCGTTCTGTCCTAAACCTTGCCAACCCTGTATTAAACCATTTTAAGTAAAATTTCCTCAATATTTTTCCTCTTTTTTTTTTCCAGGCTTGTTTAATTTTGAAACTTTTAATTTCAGGTGCCCCTCTTTCTCAAGAGCCAAACTTGAATGTTGGATGTGCTGTGTGTGGATTTTGTAAGATTTTCTCTAGTACAGAAAAACTATATGACCAAGTAGCTTGTGAACCTTGCAATAAATTTTTTGAAAGTTTTGCGAAGTCACCTAAACAGTACTTTTGTTTGAAAGAAGGTAATTTGTCTCCATTGTTCTGGCATAAAAAAAAATCTAAGTACAGTAGGAAACCGATTATCCGAAACGTTCGGGACCATCGCTATTCCGGATAACTGATTTTTCCGTTTTTCTGAATTGCTACAAAAAGCCTTTTTTTTTTTTAATTGTTAAACCCAACTAAAAAAAACAAATAATAATAATTTGGAAATAATCTTAAAAATAAGAAAAAAACGATGAAGTTATACACTAATGATTAGTTCCGAAGTGATGGAATCTTAAAAAAGAAGAAAGGAAAATCTTAGGAGGAAAAAAAAAAACTTTTTTTTTTTTAATGGCGAGAAAATTTATGGAATTTCGTTCCGGTTTTTGGGTTTTCCTGTTTTCTGACTTCCGGATAATGGGTTCTGTACTGTATCTACATAACAAAATAAGGATAGTTACTCCCTGAATTTTTTTTTTTTAATCAACTTATATATTTTTTTTAAGTTACATTTGCTCTTTGCAGGAATGTGCTGTATTGATTGCTCAAAAGAACCATCTCGCAAATTATTAAACGCTAGATGTAAAGCCTGTTGGATAAAAATATGTATGGAAAAATTTACAGTTTCTACACTCTTAAGAAGTCAGCTAATCAAATATGTGCCACGATTAGATAGTCCACCTCATAATCCTCTAGTCAAAGGTTAGTGTAGTTGTTTGTATTATTCGATTTTAAAAGAAATAGTTTTCCTTAGCTCGTCTAATTAATGCAATAAATGTCTTGTTGTTAAGTGTTTGTTATTTTAACTGTCAATTTTGTATGTTTTTTTTTATCTTTAATGAAATATTTGTATTATATTAGAAATTTAATAGTATGCTAGGGCTAATCTAGATAAAAATTTAGTCCGTTAATGGACATTTCATATAATTCCAAGCTTCTAAAAACAGAACGGTAATATGTTATAATTGTATAAAGATATAGTTTTTCATGAAAATTTTGTAAATAAGACTAGTTTTTAACAAGAATAATTTTCGCACAATGGTATTAACATCTGATCTGGTGAATATAGGACTAAATAATATATTTATTTTAGTTTTTTATTTATCTTAGATTACATAATAATAGAAGAAAATAGGTTTTGTAATAAATAAATAAAAATTGGGCTTAAATAAAATTCAGATAAAAAGTTTTGATTTCGTTAATGAAAGTTTTGTAATTGTTGAATGATATTCTATGAATTAAAAAAAATTATAATAGGTAGTTCTTCCTTAATTCAGTAACTTAAAAGAAAAATGTTATTGATTTAAAGGTGCAGGGAAATAGTATATACTTTATTTAATTTTCAATTTTCCATAGATACCGTTGCCTTTTTGCAAGACCCTGTAACATTTACAGATTTAGCAAGATTTGCTGAAGGGGAGGAAGAAAGTGATCATGAGAATCCTACGGATAAACCTCTTCCGCTATCCATTGATGCAAAATTACCTGTTACTAGTGCAAAACAATCAACGAACTTCATAAGAGAGACAAGAGCTCGCACCAAACGTGCCTCTGAAAGTGCTGCTAAAGATCCAAAACTGACTGAGGGGTCTGGCAATGTTCCATCACCAGTAGTCGAAGATGCATCATTGTCAATGAAAGTTTCAAGTGATATTTCAAGACATAGTGTTTTAAGTTTGGAAAAAAATCTGTTAAATCAAAGCTCACATAAAATTGGTATGGTATCTGAAACACCTCAAAGCCTTAGTTCAGATGTTACTAGCACAGAAGTTAAGCAGGGTAAATCAAGTAAGTGTATGTAATAGATGCGACTATTGTGATGGTGATGTGCTGCATTACTTTTTCCTATACTCCTTCACTATTCTATAACTTAATTTCCCTTTTATGTACAGAATTGTGGCATAACTACCACTATAAATATTAAATACCAAATCACTAGTATATAAGACATGTTAACTCGATTCTATCTTGAGGTACCTTTTGATAGTAGAAGGTTGACATAGTCATTAATTAATTCCCTTAAAGTAACTATTTCTCGACTGTTTGCATGTTAATGTGTTTCTTTGAGGTTTGAAATTTTAGTTTTAATTTCTCTCTCTNTTTTTTTTTGCTTTGCTTATTTCCTTGTTTAACATTATTAGTTTACACATTTTAGTTTTGGTTTTATATATATAATTATTGACAGTCTGTGAAGGGTTTCTCTTTTGCACACCCCTCCACTTGTGCAGGTTATTGTTGTCCCCCCCCCACACACACACACACACTGTTTTATTATGATTCTGATGTATATTACTGATGTGATTAATTGTATAAAATTATTTGCCAGTAAATTAGCATTTCAAAGTCTTAGCCAAAGGCAAATCTTAACAATTTTTTTATGATTAATTTTTTCTTATGGAAAACATCAAATCAAAATACAAATTTAATAAAAATTTTACTATTTTCTAAAATTCAAATTAAAGAGTCATTTACAATTGGGTAGGAGTAAATGAGCAAGGAATGGAAAAGAAAATAAAGAAATTTAGTTCTTTTATCGTCTTTGAAGAAAAGAAATAGGTGGGGGTTAATTTTTGATAACTTCTTAATCGCTTATATTAAAATTTAAAACAGTGACTAACGCTTAACCAATCAGAAAATTACATTTCGTTTTTCACTCATCCCTATTTAATTAATGAATTAATATTTGAAAAAACTGTGATAACATCAAGTGTCATCCACTACAATTTTTAAAAATTTATTTGAACTTGAATGGATCAGGGTTGGGGTTTTGGACGTCCTAAACTGGTTTTGGACAGGTTACTGTCTTAAACTGGGTAAAACTGTCCTAAACTGGGTAAAACTGTCCTAAACTGGGTTAAACTGTCTTAAAGTGTCCAAAACCTTGAACTTTGGTAAAAGGTAAAAATTCCAACCATTGTACACATAATAATTACATGTATCATTAAATATTTGATATTTTCTATACAATTTACTATAACTTATTAAAAGAAAATAATATAATAGGAAAAGGTTTATAATTTTTGAAGCTCCACAATTCATTGAACAACAAAAGTGAATAACTTTTGTTGTTCTGTGAATAACCTTTAAATATAAATATGCTTTTAATGCTGATAAATAATATTTTTGCATTAGGATAAATATGGCAATATTAAAAAAATAATTTTTCTTAAAAAAAATACCAAATTTGTTCAAAAATTAACCTTTTATTTTTCACAATATTTTTTTTTTTTAAAAATTTATAATTTCTGCATTACAGGATGATAAAAAAGACATCTATTTATAAAAAAAAATGTTTTTTAAATTTAAATATATTAGTTTAAATTGAAAATACAAAATAACTGAAAAATGTATTAACAGTTTTGAAGGGCATAACATCAGTTTCAGTTACTGACACTGGTGATGTATCACCACTATGCTAAAAGAATTGAACATGAATGAAATAAAAGTATTCTTGAATAGTACTATAGATAAATAAACCTGTTTATGACGAACCAAGCACTTAGTCCCTAATATTTTAACCTGTATGGCAAGGCCAAACTTCAGTTATGTACTATTGAATGAGAGGACCAATTGAACTTGATTACTGATTAATCTTCCTATGTTTAAATTGAAGAGTCAAACAATATTAATAAAACATTATACTTTTAAAAACAAATATTCTCTGGTATATTTAATTATCAATATGTTATTAGATCTATGTTTATTTTGCCTCTTAAAATAGATTTAGATAAAATTGTGACATAATTTGAGTAAAAGGGTTTTGGACAGGACACGGTTTAAACCGTGGATTAATCCATTCTGTCCTAAACCTTGCCAACCCTGGAATGGATGAATAAAAAGTGTTTTATTAATGATTGAAAATTTGAACAAGATATAGGGAGAGTGTGAACTAATACTAGGAATTGAAAAAGTAACATCTCGAATATGTTAAGCTGTGTTAATGTTTTATAAACTGAGATCTACTGTATTGCAGAAATTATATTACTAAACTTGATTATTATAATATTTGCTCATTAAAATATTTTACATAATCAATTCAATATTTTTCAAAGGGTTTTATATCTTTCTAGTATATTTTAAAATGATGTTTGCATTTAATAATATTTTTTAATTAGGGCACATTTTTTCTTACTTATAGATATAGAAGAATCTATAGATTCTAAAATAGAAGGAATACCCCGAGGACCAAGAATAAAACATGTTTGCCGAAGAGCTGCTATTGCTTTAGGGTTACCGAGAGCTACATTTCCCAAACAAAATGAACCAAAGGAGGCATTTAATTTGAGTGCTTTACCACAAGAAGAAAAACAAAGAATCCTTGATGCAGTTCCTGCAGAAGAAACTGTTAAAGTATCATCTATTGAAATGGGTATTTATTATAAATTTACAATTAATATTTCAATATTTTATTACATGACATAAAATTAATTTCTTTTTATATCTAAAGTCAAACTTTTTCACGTGGTTTTTCAAAGTTCTGTCACCAAGGGAAATAAAAATAAAAGCCTCAGTTTAAGTGCCTTACACTTGAGAAAAACGATTATTTTGAACTGTCTAAATCATCTTGCCGTGAAGAATTATCTGGACTTTAGAACGGCTAAATAATTTTAAATATTTTTTTCTAAGTTATTAAACTTTTTGAAAAATTACTATTTTGGCAACATTTTTCACCTAAAGGAAAATAATCAGAATCACTGCCTAATTCTCACTTTTTACAAATTTTTTTGAACCCAGATAATGCAGCATTAAAGTAGGGTTTTTCAATATTAAAAAATTAGACCACAGACTTCTTTCATTTCCACAAAACTTTACTGATATGACACACGAATTGTAGTTCAAATATTTAAAAAAAATTTCAAGGTGTATTAATATCTTATTTGAATTAGGTATTTAATCTTAACAAATAATTTTTACTTAAAAATTAAATTCATAAAATTATATTGCCTCCAGGTATAAAATTATACATTAATAGATATTAGGACAAATTTAATAAATTAACATTCTCTGTTGTCATTTTGAATTTTATTTTGCCTACCTCCACCATCTCGGAAAAAATTAGTTTCTTCCAAAAAAAATGCCCAACTCTGATTTAAGGCTAGTGTTTTATATCTGTTTTTAGAAGGCTGTATCGTCATTTGAACTGTTGTGAGTTAGTTAACAGTGTTCGTGACTGTTATTTGTAAATTTAGCCTGCACCCTCTGCTTTAATTCTGAAAATAACATAAAATGTACATAGAAAAAAGCACTATTCAGTGAAAATGAAAATTGTTAAGTGTTTTAATTTTTTAACAGTTACTGTAACGATGCATTGTTTAGGTTCATTGTAAAGTTTGTTGCCAAAATTGAGAATTATTGATTTTAATGATTTTTTTCTTGATAAAACTAAAAAAAATTTTAAAAAAAGTTTAATAATTTATATTTAAACTAAACTTTTTTCCTGACAATTATTTTCAGCTATTTAGTAAATACGAGTTAAAATTGAAACTTTTTATTCCTGTATGCAAAGAGTATGTTTTTTTTATTTTGCGTTGCAAATGAGAGTACTTCAAAGGAGTGTTTTAAATGTAACTATCCTATATAAAGGATTAGTGAGGCTATATTTCCTTTTAATTTCAAAGATGTTTTCTGAGGCTCCTTTTGTGAAAGAAGTTGGAATGCTCTATTTCAAAGCAAGGCTGAAATTTAAATATCTAATATTAACTTGCCATGCAAAATTATCCAGGCTTTAAAATGGACAAAAAAGTTCAATATTTTGAACATTGTTCAACTTTAAAAAATTTATATATATNTTAGTGAAAAATTATTAAAATCAATGAGGTAATTTGAAATTTTGCATATTATGTACCCAGACAATGCTATGTTGGTATGACTTTTCAAACATTACAAAATTACATCACAAACACTTCTTATTTTTTATTAACTGCGGCTTTTCCTCATGATTTCATTTTTCCCCTTTTCCATAATTAGCATATAAACTGTTGGTTAAAGTTAGATAAAACTATTAATATTTAAATTTTTATAACTATCTAAATTAAGCATTAATTTTTTTTTTTTTTGTTTAGTTGCTCCTGAAGTGAAAGTTTCTCCCGTCAAAGTAAAGAAAGAACCAAATAAACGTAAAGCGCACAAATCTGTTAAGCTGAAAAACCAGATGCACTTAGATTTGTTGAAAAAATCATCGCTACTGTTCCAGAAAGAACAAAAAAGGAGAAAGCTGTTATTAAAAAAATCTATGAAACATTTACACAAACATTCTTTTAAAAAATCCCTAAAACTTGGTAGAAGAAGTGAAATGAAAAAGACACTGAAATTCTCCTACAAAAGTGCAGTAAAAACTACATCAGTCAAAAGGTCTCAAAGAACATCTACTAAAAAGTTGAGAACTGGAAAGTTACGCAAAGTTCGATGCAAACAGTGTGAAGGCTGCCTGGCAGATGACTGTGGAAAGTGTGCTTATTGCTTGTAAGTTATACCTTTTCTCTTGCCTAGCTTTATAGATAAGAGAACAAAAATAAAAGATGCTTTTATTATATATTAAAATATTATATCCATTTTAAAATGTTATTATTTTAATTAATGACATTTTTTGCTTTGATTTCCTTAAATATAAAAACTGATGAAAAATGCTAAATTTGAAAAAGTATCTGCATTTTTTGCATTATGTAACAAACTTTGTATGAATTTCTCAAAATTGGTTTTAGAGATTGTTTTATGAGCATTAATCTGATCTATTTCAGATTTCACTAACTATTTTAAAAATGTTTCCACCAATCTTAAATAAGTGCATTTTTAATTATGTTCTTTATACTAAAATAAACTATTTCTAAATAATTTTAGACAATTTTATTACATTTCTAATGTTGTGCACGTTTTGCTGATTAAAATCCAAGCCATTAAAGGTGGTTATTTATTACTGTCAAATTTATCACCAAAGTATTGGTTGTCTAATTTTGACTGTATTTATATTCTAAATAATATTCCTTAATTATCATTGGTAGTGTATCCAGAATAAAGGAAAATTTAACTGAAGAGCTTAAAGAAAATTTTTTAGACATTTTACATGTATCTTTTTGTAATTCAATATCTTCTTCACTCATCGAAGATATATTTCATTTATAAAATATAACTTAAGCTTGCTTTTATTTTTTTTTTTTTGCTTGCTTGCAAATTATTTATTCATATGATAACGTATTTTTCTGGTGGTGACTAGGGCAGGGTTCATTCTAGACTAAGAAAAAGGACAGGGTACTAAAAATTGAAAAGGGCACTATACGTTAAAAAAAGGGACAGCAAGTTTTAAAAAGGGCATTGTATTTTATAAAAAAGGCAGATACACTAGCCTTCTTTGCATAATTTAAATGAATAATTATGTATAAGTTTACTTATATCACTTTTCACAGTTACTATTATTAAATGCGTAACTATGATTCTCTGAGGAAAAAAGGCTACAGTTTGAATTGAAAAAATAGAAGAGAGAAAGTCAAACAAAGTTTTTTTTTTTTCCTTTATCTCAATATTTTTTAGTTCACTAAAAATATATTTAAAATTTACACATACCTTTGAAAGACCTGGGGAAACAATTGAAATTTTTCAAATATGTCTTTCGTTCTCGAGTTGATGATTAGAATAACTATTGATGATTAGTATCGAGTTGATGATTAGTATAAACGAAATTGCTATAAGCGCCAAAATAAAGACCAAATTTCTATAATAACGAGAGAGGAAAAATAATTTAATTAAAAATCAAGAAGTGTCATATTTAAGTATATAGAAAGTACGACATAGAGTTATCGATTGGCGTGGTAATTGTGATAGTATCGAATCAAAAACCTCAGTTGAAAAATATCCTCAAATAAACGAGTTACTATTAAAGAAGGGAAAAAACTATTTCTTCATCTATCAATTTATTTAGTTCTATTTTAAACACGCGGCCAAATTAAAGCTGTGTTGTGATCATTCAGAAAAAAAGAAATTCCGAATAAGACTTGTTAATCTTATTAATTTTTTTTTTCGATATGTTTAAGGTACAAGCATGCAGCTATAATGCTGTAAATGAATTTATTACAATTAAATGAAGGAAAGTTTCGCATTTAAATTTACCGACATAATTACATCACTCGGAATGTATGGACATGTCACAGAGTCGTCGTCATCGATTATCGCAGCACTTGTGATAGTGTCAAAATAAAAACCTAATATTGTTCAGTTAATGAGTAAAAAAATCCTAAATGTGTGAAAAAGTTTCCTATTCAAATTAGCTTATCTAGTGTCAATTAGGATGAACAGTCGAACAAAATAATAAGAAAGAAAATAAATAAATAATAATAATAAAAACGATTAATTTAATTAAGTATGCTTCATCTATAAATAAATTGTATGCTTGATTCAACCTTTATGAGGCACAGTCATACCTTTGCACACACTAGTAATAGTATAAACAAACAAATTAATGAAAAAATTGACTGTTAAAACAAATTCTATTGAAAGCTAGTGCTAAGCGATATTTTAAAGAGTAAAAAATAAAGACGGATCTGTTTATACTCCTGGCAGCTTGCCAACAAAGAATGAGAAAGTCTTAAATTTAAGACTTAGTATGTATATTAAATATATTTAGTCCGTAAAAAATATCAAAGATATATAAAAAAGAACGGAATAAAAATTATCGTTTGCCATTATAAATTCTTAAAATAACTTGTAATGAAACATAACTTGAAACTTCTAGACCTTTGAACTCCGGATCACGGTTGACGAAAAATCCGGTAATCCAGATTTTTTCCAGAGCACAATCATCTCTGTTTTTCTTTTTTTTTTGTTCTCCCCCAAGCGCAGCACCTGATAGGCACTTCCCTACTGAAAGATTTATTTTTTTTAGAGAAATGTGGTAACTATGAAGGACAACCGGGTCTTTACCTGCACAGTAAAGCAGAAAGGCCCTTATTATTACTGTAAGAATTGTATTCTGTCATTGTAAAAAAAAAGTTTATTTTAAAATTAATATTTTTTTGTTTTCTTTTTTTGGATAAAAAAGCTTTTTTATTCCGTAGTTAATTGTCTAAGCCCCTCCACTTTTGAAATTGAAGGTAAAAATTTATTTCTTCCTTCAAAGGAATAAAGCTGAGCAGAAGGGGGTGGAGAGCTCCAAAAGATACAGGAGAATGTATTACTTTTTTAATGACCTGGTTTGACCCCTAAAATTGTCTACAGGCTTTGTGCACAAGATTTCTTCCCTTAAGAAATTATTTCCAAGAAAACTCTTGGTGGGTCTACTGACCTTCACTATTGCAATATGGTTTCTTAAAATAAGCAATACTTCCATTAATAAGAAAAAGAAATTTTTCTAAAAGGAGAAAATAGGAACTCACACAGCTGCAGGAGGGGTTGCATTCCTTGATAGGTGGAACTTCTTGGAAGATCTCTTATTTAAACTACTAACTTCAAGTGGAAATAGTAAAGAGGGGGGAAAGGGAGCATTTCAGAATCTCATTTACCCGTAGCTATTGAGCTAGAGGGAAGACAAGTTAATTTCAAGAAAAGTATCACTAAGTGGGGGGACAGAACAAAAAAATTCTTTCTTGCAGGAAGATAGGATCTTTTTGGAGGGGGCTCACCAGGACTGAAATTCCTCATCAAAAGGGCATACGGGGCGGGGCACCCCTTAAATCCCCTCCTAGAATGAATCCTTGACTAGGTAAGAAACCTACCCAGTTTCAAATTGATGGGTCTGGGAAGGGCATGTGAAAAGTGCTGGAAAGTAATGCTAACCCTTGGTGGTCATGCTGCTAAACTCAAAATTGTGGAGCTTGAATGGTCATCAACTGGGTATTGTGGTAGTACTTAAAATTTTTGTAGAAGTTTTTTATGTTAGTCTTTTAATAATAATGCTATCTACAAGTATCTATGTTAGATGTTGTTTCAAGAGTCTAATTTGAATTGAGAATTAACTGTTCACGTATGTAAATTTTTAATGTGGCTTACTACTTCATCTGAGTAGCCAACTCGCATTTCTAACCTTATGCAATCTTTACTGAATGGAATCTATGCCATTAAATATGGTCACATATTACTATCAAATTGATCACCAATTTAAATATGGGTTGTCTAAATTTGACTGTATCTATATTCTAAATAATATTCCATAATATCTTTGGTAGTGTCTCTCAAATAAGTGGCAAATTTAAACTGGAGAGCTTAAAGGAAATATTTTAGATATAGCATATATCTTTTTATACTACAATATCTTCTTTACTCATAGAAGATATACTTCACTTATAATATGTAACTTAAATTTGCCCTTTTTTGAAAAATTAAAATTAGTTTATATGTTAACAAAATTCAAAATATTTTTCCAGTGGTGACTAGGCTTGAAGCCCACCCAATTTCAGATTGATAGGTCTGGAGGGTGCGTAGAAAGCAATTCTTATCCCTTGTTGGCGATACTGCTGATTTCAAAATAATAGAACTTGAATGGTCATCAACTGGCTATTGCAAATGTTCTTAAAATGTTTATAGAAGTTTTTGATATTAATCTTTTGATAATATTACTATCTACAAGTATCTAAAATTTGTTAGATTTTGTATGAGCTTAACTTGAATTGTGAATCGACTATTTAACTATGTTAATTTTTGAAGAAACAGTGGCTAACTAAACTTTTATTTGTGTAGTCAGCTCGATTTTTAGTATCCATTCAGGTTGCTGTTAAATATAGTGTTTGTGTAATTTTGTGGGGTATGACTCAGAAATTTATTTCTGGTATTAGATTGAAGTACCTTATTAAATTATTAGTTATACACTTATTTATGTTAATATAGACAAAAAAATAGTCATTAGTTTTATAACGTCAAACAAGGTTTTATTTTAAATTTTCTTTTTCATTTAAAGAGGTTAATTATTGTCCAGTTTCTTAAATTTCTTTTTTTTCCTCAAGTTTATTATGTATCTGTTTTCTATTAACTTATAAGTCTGCTTTTCTTTCCCCCCCCCCCTTTTTTTGTCATATTGTTTTTTGTTAAAGGGAAGATTTTGTTACCTTCCCAAATTGTAAAATATTTAACCTACATGACATTAACTCTTCATTAGAAAAATGAATCTGTTTCAATGAATTGATTATCTTTTTATGTTTGGCATTCATTTAAAAATACATTTTGTTTATTTAACTTAAAATATATGATTTGATTACTTAAAAGGATGGAGATAATTTAAATTTCTGTGTGTATTTTGATTTAAATAAAAAATTATACAATAACTGAAAAAAAATCCCTTTTGTTTCGAGTACTCCTGCAATTAGATGACTTGTTATTTGTATACTTTATGCTATTCGATAAAACCGTGTGTTTGGCGCAGCATGTCCTCTCTCGATCTTGTGCCATTAAATCCTATATTCAATTTAATTCAATCAATTCTTTATTCTTTTCGAAGTTAGAAAAATATTATGTAGAATTTAATTCCTATTCCAAATTTTCTTGTAGAAGAATTTTTTTTTTTTTTATGTATAATAAATCATGTGAAAATGTGATTTTAATTTGTCATACAATTGTTTAATTATCTTAAAACATTATAAATCTTCAAAATTTTAAGTGCAATGATAAATTTTTTTTTTAAGATTCGGTTTATCTTTACTTTAAATAAGTCATTTTTTTATTATTTTACATTTGTATATATTTTCGTTATCTCTCTTCATTATTTGTTTCCAAACTTATTCATTTTTGTAAATAAATATACCTTAAAGTAAATTAAAATTGTTTTCTATGATGTATTTTAATTAACTTGTTTTACATTATATATTCTAAATTTTATTCCTCTAGATTTTTTTTATTATTTGTAGATGATTTATTTTATACTTTTATAAACTAAACTTTTATATGCATGCATAAATGTATTTTATATGTATAACCAATTTGTAATTTATTTTTGTGTTTTGTCTAATGTACTTTTACTGTTTCATGCATTGGTAATCAAAATATTTTTATACATTTGTTTTGTTATTTCTACTTAGAAAATAAACTTAATGTTCAGATGTAAATGTACGGTTCTTTTATTTGATTTCAATCTACACTAATAGCAACTGCATTAAATAATGAACATAGTTGCCTACTAATGAACATTTGCTAGCTGCTATTAATCTAATCGAAAGTTCCATTTTTTTAAAATATATGTATATATTTCTCAAAATTGAGAGTTTCTAAAAATTATCAAGATAGACTTTTTTACAGTTAATTGTTTGAGTAGTTAAACATATTGCTGTTAAATAATAAAATAAGTCTCAGTTTTAGTTATTAATTGAAGCTTTTACTTTCCCTTTTTAAATATTTTTTTTTTAAAAAATTCATATAATTCAAAACTTTTAAGATTATTACAACTGTCTAAAGTGACTTAAATATCATTTGCCTTTCAGAAATATTATTAATACATTATGTATTGAAATCCTTTACTATAAAAATATCCCAAACATTTTCCGCATTTAAAATATAACAGCTATTTTTACCTATAGCTATATTCTACAACCCTTGTGGAGTCTTGATCTTCTTCAATATTTTGGATCCTTCTTTTCTTATGTTTTTTTTTCCATTGTAGTTTACAATTTTTTCCATTGTAGTTTCTAAATAATTTCAAGCTGTCTTCTGTGTGCTCTTTTCGTCTCGACCCTCCTTGATTTCTGTCTAATAATCTTAATACTTTTTTCAGAGTCATTTTCTTAATAATTATCTCAATCATTAGATTTTTATTGTTATATCAATGTTGATCTTGCTTATTTTAATTGTTCTAATCCTTCATGTTTATCCTCACATATTTTACCAGAAGTCAATTGTAGAATTTTTTTTCTTATGAGATCATATTCTCTTTTAATTAAAGACCTTGTCTCAGATCTGTGGTTGAATTCAAATCTATTGGTTAAATTATCACTTTATAAGAAAAAAAAATTTAGCTTAAAAATAGTACCTGATAGTTAGAATGATATTTATAAAATTGGATTTATTCCTTTCCGTGCTTGGAAGTTATAAATATTTTGGCAAGATAATGAATCTCTACAGTTAACTAAAAAGTCTTGCATTATCTATTTCATCTAACCTATAGAACAACTCGTTTGAATATCTATTTTTTCCACTACATACATATTACTCAATTTCTAGGCATTAACTATGTCATATTTCTTAAATGTTCAGAAACGCTACCATGATCTCAAATTTATAAAACTTGTTTTTACTGTAAGTTCCTTAAAAATAAAAGAATTTTACTTAGAAAAATCGCTTAGTTTAATAGTTATACTAAAATTAACCACAAAAAAAAACATTCCCGTACTCAGATACATTTTTTAAATTTAATTCAGGATTTAAAAATGAATATAAGTGTATGCTATGTAATCATTAAATATTTAACTGTATAAAAATTGTTAATTTAATATATTAGTGATTTCTAATTTTACTGTTTAAATGCTTTTTATTTATTACAATTGTAATATTAATCTTGGTTATGAAAAGGCTGTCTTGACTAGGATATGTTTTATAGTATGATATATAACGCTTAATTAATTCAATAGTCATTTTATTACTCATATCCTTTATTCTAATTCATCTATTTTTTGTTTTGTCTTTTTAAAATTAATTGAAACAGCTATTTTAATTTAAAAAAATTTCTTAGGAAAGTGATGCCTTTTTTTCAACTTTCATAATTATTGAATCCACAATGTAGTTTTTAAATAGTCTTACAGTAGTACCGAAAGATTGTAATAATTTTCAATTAAAAATCACGTGTAGAATTTTTAGTTATACTGAAAGGAAATATTTATATGCATATATATATTTTTGTACTTTATACATCTTGAGAAGTACCTTAAGTACTAATTAAACAATACTTAAAGGATCATAAATATTTATTCTTAAATTTTTTAAGAAAAAGAGGAAAAATTATGTATGTCATGAGTTAAACATATATTGATTAGTTTCCCCAACTTTTTAAGTGAAATTAAACTATAAATTTTTATCAAATCATTAGAGCTTCAGTTCTAGATTCTTCCAACTGTGAAGTTTAGTTCTAGAATTTTCTGGCTGCTTTACTGTGTGACAAAAGAAAATATGAAGCTTGTCAGTAACTTACAGGGTTGAATTGTTATATGGGTATTGTTACATTTCAGAATAAAGAAAGGTAAAAACTTTGGGAAAAAAATTTGCATTAATTCCATATTGTATTTAAGTAATCATGCTAACTTGAATATTTTTGTGAAAGATTTATTACATAAAACTTATACCAGTTCTTATTTTCTGAATGTAAATATAACTAATTACTATTCTTTTTTTAGTTAGGTGAAATTCATTTTTAATCTGTGCTTCTACTTTTTTTTATGTGCAAAACCATTTTATTTTTAAAAAACTTCCAGTGTGCAGGATTTTTGTGTAGTTAATAGACACAAATTTTTAACTATAACTGAATGCTTTGATAATTTTGTTTCAAGACAGTTTACAATACTCTTAAAGTAAACCATTTTTCTTTACAGAGATAAGAAAAAGTTTGGTGGACCAGACACAATAAAGCAAGCTTGCATGTAAGTTTCTTTTCAGTTTTTATTTTACTAATATAGTTTTTGTCTATTTTACTAATATAGTTTTTTGTCTTTCTGCTGGAAGAAACCCATCTCTTCCGAAGCACTGGGAGAAACCAGACAAAATTAAAGAAAATAAAAGTGACTGCACAGTTGTTAACAATAAGTATTATTAGATTACAAGTAAACAAATTGAATTTAATACTCTACCAGAAAGTTAAGTTTTTCACATCTCTTTTTTTTTCCCTAAAAAAAAAAATAATAATTATTTTCTTGTTAATTATTTTTTAAAAATTTTTAATTTCTATCTTTCTTAAGAAATTCATTACCTTTATTTATCTTGCTTTGTAATTTTCACTTTTTTAAAATGTTTTGTACAAATTTAAATTGATACATTAATTAAACTATATTGCAATTATGAACAGCAAAAAAAAAAAAATTTTAATGATTTTGTTTAATGGTTTTTTTTTTTTAAAAAGGAGTTTCCATCGATGCAGTTTTTTCCACAGTTTTTTCAAGTGTGGAAGAAACTTGCTGTCCCTAGTTTTTATAGACCATATTGCAAGGAAAAGTTGGTTAAATTTTTACTAATTTTAAGTATTAACTAAATTACCATCTTGCACCAACTGCCAATGTATTATACAAATTCAGGGGTTGCATTCCCCCTAAAATTCATAAAATTCCTAAAAGTATGTGCAAACCCTAAAATTCCTAAAAATCTTATAAAATTTTGTTGGTGTTCCTAAAAAATTAGAGTTATAGGCTAAATATAAATAAAAAAGCAATAATCTAAAATATAAGAATTTAACTACATTAATTAAAACTGTTTTAATTTTGCCACATGGGAATTCTGATCCTGAGAGAGGTTTTTCGATAAATAAAGCAATGCTTAATGTGAGTCACCATGAGAATACTATTATGTCTCTTAGACTAATCAAAGATACCATTCGAAATTATGGAGGAGTGTTGAAGATCACCACAACACTATTGAGGGCAGTAAAAGAATCTCACAAATCATANTATAAAACTTTAAAAAGGTTAGTATTAAAACTTACATAGTAGCACACAAAATATTCAATGGTAAAGTTGAGGTTTGTCTGCTGCAACCACCAGAGAATAGATATTTACATTTAAAATTTACAAACGTGTGTGAAAATATTTTCGTCCTAAATGAGTGGTTTCAAAAAGTTAAATGGGAGGATTTCTTCGAGAAAATTTCTAATACACGCTTGCTAAATTATGTTCACAAAATACAAAAAAAATGAAATAAAAAAGAGCAACATACACAATTATTTTTGTATTTGAATAAATATTTTCTTGGATGTAAAACCTGAGAAATAAATTGTTTTGCACCATTGGTATGTTAAATTTCACAGAAACGAAGAAATTAGGTTATTATTAACGAGAAAAGTATTTTAAACCCATATAGATTTTTTACGGAAATTGTTCACAAAAAATGACAGCTAATATATTTTAGTTTGCGGGCCGCAAAAAAGGCTGCGTCTGCCCCCGAGCCACCAGTTGGAAACCCCTGCTATAGCTTATATGTTTATATAGTTAACAAAAAAACAAAAAAAACGGACTGCTATCTTGTTGCAATTATGTTTAATGTATGAATCGATTAAATTTGCATTGTAATTTTTTTTTTTTTTCCTTTTCCTTAGGTATCGCCGCTGTTTACGTCCGGTTTTGCCTGCATCTGAAAGGAAAGGCCCTAAGCAACCAATAGTTGAAGGTACAAGTAAAGATAAACTATCTGGTGATCATTCAAACTTCGGAGGTGATGGACCGTCTGGAATAGGTCTAATGCTTACATCATCATCTAGCTCCCCAACTAGCCCTGACAATAGTAGTTGTGGATCAAGTTGTAGCTCCTCTTCAACTAGCTCCAGTTCTGGTAGCTCTGGCAGCAGCAGTAGTAGCTCTAGTGGGAGTAGCAGTAGCTCTTCCAGCAGCAGTAGTGACAATTTAAGTTTATCTCAAACCAGTACTTTATGTGACAACAATATTAAAACACCATTTCTGCATAACTCGACATTAGGTCCAGATGTTACTCAAAATGTTGACTGCTCTGATGTCAATGTTGTCACCAACCCAGTTTTTCAAGTCACAAATCCAGTATCTTTCTTCAATGAAGAATTTAGGAGTGAGTCTGATTTTGGAGAGTTGGTACATTGTGGTCTTCCTGAGACAAATGAAAAGAAACTCTGTAATGGTACTATAGTAAACAAAGAAAATGGAGACACTATTTTGTACGAGAACTCGTCAAGTATTATTCAATTGAAAAATGCAAGTTATACTCCTTCATTGATGTATGAGGCTGCAATGGGTACTAATGAAAGTAATGTTTCTTATTCTTCCAATAATGGAGGATGTCGAAATCCTAACTCAAGACGTAACAGCAATAATCGTCAGCAATCGCAATATAATCAGGATCAGGTAATTTTACAATATGTTTTTTACTAAAAACATAATATATGATAATGTACTGCCGTCTAAAGCTAAAAGGCAAAATCTCTTAAATGGCAGTGGAGATGCCACCTTTTTAGAACAATCTCATAAAAGAATTGTAATCTAAACATTGAATAACTTAAAATTATTAAATATATTAAAACTTGCTTGTGGTTATAACATAAGGACAAGATTAACTAAATCAGAATGTTTTAAACCCGAGTCAACCGAAAATTTAAAAAATGAAAGCTGCAAGTACAAACATGAACTAAAAACATCCAAGTGGTCCTCTTTTTCCTCCATAGTCAATTTTTTGGAATGAAGCCCCTTATTAACATTTTAATCCTTAGTCCTCTTAGTGCTTAAAATATCATAGCTGATGTCCAATGTTTTAGTATGATTTTACATAACAGCAAAAAACTTAAATGTTTCTTTCCATTTCATTAATGGCTGGTTCCTAAAAATTAGTCCTGACAACAAAAAATGTTCTAATTTTGCAGACTATTGGGAAAGACAATGTGTATTAAATAAGCTGGGTCATTAAACACTTTTCGTTTGAGTGTAGTAAAATGAAATTTAAAAATTGCTCCATTTTCATTTATTTGTTATATTTTATGAATTTGATACTTCGAGATAGGTTAGTCTATTTACCACAAATTATTGATACTACTGCATTAATTAATCATAAAAAAATTTTATCTACAACATTCATTTTAGTGGTTACAAAGGAATGCGTTTCAAACATTTATCAATAAGCCATTTTGATAGACTAAAATAACTAACCATTTAATGTGTGTGCAAATTTCAAGTTTTGCAAAATAGTAAAATCCTATTTAAACCATTGTGATTGTAAAATATCTTAATCTAGATTTTACAAAATTATTGCAGTTCTTTTAAATGCATCATACCGAGACAGCCCAAACTAAAACAAATCCAATTATTTTTGTAGTTTCATGCTCTTGTAGTTTCATGGAAATTTGAAGTACTCTACATGAACTAAATATGTCATTTTGCTGCAAACAGTATAATTGTTTCTACCATTTTAGGATCAGTATGGCTCGGCTGGCTCTGGAGATCAAGATAGCAATGACGAAGATGATGATGGGAATGAAGATAATTACAAAAAACATTTTATTTATGCTGATTATTGGGTAATTAAAAATTGTATTTGTAACTTTTTTTATTGAATTTTCTTACTGTGAATGAATATGCAGGGTTCCCGCGGCCTTGAAAAAGCCTTGAAAAGTACTTGAATTTCATTTTGATTTTCAAGGGCCCCTAGAAGTACTTGAAAATGATATTAAATCCTTGAAAANAGCATGAACCCTGAATATGTCATAAGCTCAAATTTTTTTCCTCAATGAAAGACCACTTAAATAAAAAGACTATATTCTTTAAAAAAATTTTAAAAAGAAATAATGGAAAGGTAATGTTTGTCAACCCCCCCTCCACTTCATTATAAAATTTTCAATGATTTATTTTCTTGATTTGAAATATAGCAACCCAAGCTAAATATTTGTTTTTAACTTATAACCTCAGAAATTTTTTATGCATTTTTTTTTCATCTAATAAGCAATTGAACTGATTAGTTCAGAAACAGGTAATCTACAATGGATTGCTTATAGAGGTGACTTTTTCGACTCATTGATTCAATTGAAGTATTTGAAGAGCTTAGTAGATGAACCAGGTAAGTGACAGTTGCAAAATGTGAATGAGTTATGTGAAGAGTTGCTAAATGTGAATGAGTTATGTGAAGGCATAAGCAATTCTGTTACCTTAAACATACCCATATTGATGCTACCACATTGCTATTTTTTTTCCCTGATTAAAAAATACCACAGAAAGTTTCACTTACCTGCTTCATGCACTAAGCTCTTTATTTGAAAACAACAATATGTTCAAATGATTGCACCTTCACTCATCAAAAGTAAGTCTTTGTTATTTTTCAGATTTCAGTAATATTCTTTTAAAAATCTTTCTAAAAAAATATTTTAACATTTTATTGCTACAACTATGCAATGATTTTGACTCATAAATATAAATTTGCTTTTTTATTTAAACTCTTCACATTAAAAGTGAGAAACCATTTTTTTTTTTTTAAATTAGGGTTAAGAGACTTGATTTTTTGCAATTTTATTTAAAAAAAAAAAAAAAAAAAGCTGTACTTTATGAAAGAGCTCAAAAATAGTGAATGATATGATTTATTAAAATTATTCTAATTTAAGGATCAACCAATATTGGTACCTTCTCAAAAACTTTTTTAAATTAAAGGATTTAACGTTAATGCTTTTCTGCCGTGTCTGTTACCCTGGTAAAAGAAATAACAAATTTAAAAACATATATGGCATAATTTGCAAGTTTTCCTTCTAAGTGTCTTTTTTCAAATGAACCCAGTATATAATAATGTTCCCCAAACAGTTTTGATTATATTATTTTTTAAAAGGACCATATAAAAGGGTATAATACATATAGTTTTGATTGTACAGTAGAGCGCCGATTATCCGAACGTCCAATTATCCGAACCATGTCTGAATTCGCTTCTTCTTCTCACTCTCTCTCTCTTTTTTCTTTTTTTTTTAAAATTTAAAATACTTTTTAACTTATCTAATTTTCTAAATTTAGAAGAATAAATAATATCTACTACATCTGAAGATCATATTTAATTTACAACCTTTTTTAGCAGTTTTCTTACAGTGGCCAATACATACATATATTGTTATACAGTTAAACCTACATACCCCTTTAGCCCTCTTCAACTGAAAATTATCTTCCAAGAACGTGAGCTTCATATTGACAGACTACAATGGTTGAAATGAGGAAGGAGTTTATGAATGGATATGTGCTCAAGTTCTACAATTGGGGGATGGGTACTTGTCACTTATGGTTAATGATTAGTGATTACTGTGAAATCTTGGAATAAAATTCTTAAAAAAATCAACGAAATTGAAGTTCCTGAACCAGTAGATCTTCCCGATGAAAAGATGCCAAGTTATACAGCAGAAGAAATAGAAGATTGGTTCGAGACACTGAAAATGACCCACGATTTCAAATTTTAAATAATGATGAAATTGTTGCTGAAATTTTGAATGAAAATCGGAACTCCACAGACGAAGAGGTAGGTGATCAAATTCAAGATAGTGGACCTTCTCATATAGAAGCATGCAATTCATTAGATATTGCAATGAATTGGCTAAAACGTCAAAATGATGTTGATCCAGTTCAGTTGATTTATTTAAAAAGCATAAGGGATATGGCTGCTCGAAAAAGAGCATCTTCTTTGAAAAAGTCTTTGATGGATTTCTTTTGCAATGGAAAATAAATATAATGTGGTAAAATATGCAATTGATAAAAAAAAAATTATAAAAAGCTGAAATATGATAAAAATAATTTAAAATGAAAGAAAAAGTTTTAAAAAATATTTAAAAATTGGAAAAAAAAAAGCAACTTTTAAACACGCCAGAGCTATTTTAGATAGTACTACCAGTCCTAAGCCTAGAAAAAGTGTGAAAGGAAGTTAGTGCACAAATAATAATCATTTACACTAGATTTTAAACAACTTTCCAATTATCCGAACCACGTTCGGTCCTGAGTAGTTCGGATAATCGGCCCTCTACTGTATATACTTTTTATGAAATAACTACTTTAGTGCTTATGTTTTGTTTTATAGGAAGATTATGATTTCGAAAGGATATCTTCTCAAGGATTTGCTCTAATAACATCTCAGCAAGTACCTTTGCCTTGTGTCTGTTATTTATGTGGAAGTGCAGGACAAGAAAAGGTAAGAGTTATAGAAATCTAAAATGTTGACTTAATAAGTCCTCATCTAATTATTTTTTTATTTTTTTTATTGTTTAATTTACTAAATATATTTTCATAGCTGCCAACTCTACTGGATTTTCCAGTAGACTACTGAGTTTTTGCTGGTTTGATAAAAAATTCTAGTTTTTGTACATTTTCAAGGGTCTGTTTAGAAGAAATTTGTGTCCATTATATCTTTTCATAAAAACAGACCTTTCGCAAAATATTTTAACTAAAAACGGACCCTTCACAAAATAATTTATCTTTTAATCGGACCCTTCACAAATTTGTTTACCTTCATTATTGTTTTGTAAATCGAATAAACCCTTCCCTGGGCGGAAGAAAGACGGATGTAAACGAACTAAGTTTTAGTACCACAAACGCTTCTTCCTTTATTCGTCCGAAATGAATATTCAGCGTTCAGCAGTATAGGCTAAATACCAAATATTTGTATGTTGCATCTCTAATTTAGTAGCATCAATTGCTGTTAATTATTTTTTTGTTATAATTTTACAGTGTTGAGCATAATCTCATATATCTTTACAATTTAAAAACTCCTTGAAAAAGTTTATTGCAATAACAGGACCCTATTTGCACAAATTCACAAAACAGGACCCTGGTTGAAAGAATGTGACTTAACGCTTATTTTATATTTACGAATTATGAGTAATTTTTTCACAACTTTACAAAAACGGACCTTTCACAAAATGTCTGGACAGACCCCTGATTTTAGAAAATTCTCTAAAATTGAGTAAGTTTCCTTAAAAAAATCCCTGTTGAAATAGAATTTTTGTGCAGATTATTGCTTGCTTGAATATTTAAATTAGTGTCACTAGTACATAATAAAGCAAGCCTCATTTATGAAATTCAGCTAACTATCTTTGATGAATTAAATGCCTATTACTATTCAAAATTATGAATATAAAAAACGCTAAAATTCCCAATGTGTAAAATATTTAACATGCTTTGCAACAATTATCATGAAATTTGTATTTCGTAAAATCTACTGGATTTTTTCCTCTCCATGTTAGCAGCTATGTATTTTAAATGTATGTTCTTTGAAATGATTAACTATTATATGCATTTCTTGTCATTTCAGTTAATTTTCTGTGTATTATGCTGTGAACCATACCATACCTTTTGTCTTCCTGAAAATGATGTGCCACATGAAGAAAATATTGAAAACTGGTGTTGCAAAAGATGTCAATCCTGTGCTGTTTGTGGCTTAAAAAGCAATGTATGTTTGTTTTGTTTTTTTATCATTATTTTGGTTTTGGCCAATTAAGTTTTAAGTTAAGTTATAGGATTTTACCTAACCAAAAGAGTAAAAATGATGTTTTATTTTTATGTCATTAAATCTCTTGTTATCAAGCATGTTCTTTAATACAGATTTGAAAATTTTAAAAAAAAATTATAATCCTTCAATTTTTTGCTCAAAAATTACAGTATATATTTGTGAGAAAAACTTGCAGACATTTTTGATAACTGTTAATGCAAATGTCTATTCTGAGAGATTGTGAAATTGTATTTATGCTAAAATTTGATGTTTTGATAGTAAAATGAAGCAAACTGAGGGGGGGGAATGTGACAAACTTAATGAGAAATAGATTTTAACACTTAAAATAATGTTTTTGACTAAACATGAGTAATAACAGCTGCAACATCCAAATTAACTTCTTATTTTACATTTCTTTTCTAGCATCACTAATTTAATAAATAAGGAAACTTGGCCAAAATAAAGCTTACAGTAAATAACTCAACTTCATGTCAGTTTTCAATGTGAAATACAGAGGGGAAAAAAATTAACAGATAACTAACATTCTCTTTTTGTCTGTTTATGTAGTTATGTTATGTAACCCTTTTTTAGATAGTCTACGTTTCATTTACTTAAAATGGTTGATAATTGTCAATGTAGCTAAAACTTTTATAAAGATGTTTGTAATATACTTTTTTTATAATTAACGGGGTTTTTTTCTTTTCTTTTAGCTCCTAAAGTGCAAGAAATGTCAAAATACTTACCACTCTGATTGTTTAACTCCGCATTATCCAACAAAGCCTTCCAGAAAAAAACGCATATGGGTATGTATGTTGGGCGTTATCTTTTTTTTTTTTACATTTTCCTATGAACAAATTTTTGAATGTTAGAAAAAGTTTTAGTTATGATGTATAAAAGTTAACTCTTGTCAACATTATAATTTTGATTCTTTTGTGTTAAAAAAAAAAAGCTAGGTCATAGTTGCTAACTACTCTGAATTTTATAGTAGATTTATAGATTATGAGTTTCTACTGATATATTTTAAGTTTCTCATAGTTTCCAATAACAGTTTTAGTGTGAGGCAACTTGAAATTTATTTTTGCTTTTAAGATAAAATTAAGCATTTGTAGCTAAGTTTCTAACTGATTTTTTTTCTATCTCTGCCAACTGAATTAGTGAGCCACCATGGCAGCATTAAATATTTATTTTGGCTTGGTTGGTGACAAAATGAAGCCAATTTATCATATTATTTTTTTACTTATTGACAGTGCAGGATTTGATCATTGATTTACAATTCAAAAATATGTTTATTGATGCTGAACAAAACCTGTCTTTTTTTTTGCATTATTGTTATAAAATTTTTATTCAAAAACCGTTGTCCTTGTGCAACGACATATATATGTATTGTTTTACGTAATATGATATATTCTAGCTTTTCAAAATTTGCAAACATACCGAATTCTACATAAATATTTGTATCTTTCCAGATGCTTTGCAAATACCCTTCAAATTTTTTTCTATAGTGTGTCAAATCAATAAATTTGTTTCTGTTTCTTTTTAAAGATTTTCATTGTTTTTTAACTGTTTAGAATCTTACTCTTTATCAATCCTGATAAAATCGTTAATTAAGGTCAAATAATTTTTTTTACTCAACTTAATGCCTATTGGAAATTTTAAATTAGTAAAAGTAGACAACTAAACAATGAAGTGAACCTAATACAGTAGAGAACCGATTTTCCGGAACGATCGGGACTATCGCTATTCCGGATAACTGATTTTTCCGGTTTTCTGAATTGCTACAAAAAGCCTTTTTTTTTAGTGTTAAACCCATCTAAAAAAAATTAAAATTTTGGAAATAATCTTAAAAATAAGAAAAAACGATGAGGTAATACACTAATGACTATTTCTGAAATAATGGTTAGGTAAACATCTTTCAAAAAAGAAAGAAAAATCCTAAAATCTTATGAGGGAAAAAAAAAATTTTTAAAAATTGCGGGAAAATGTATCGAATTTCGTTCCGGTTTTTTGGTTTTTTGATTTCCAGATAACTGGTTCTGTACTGTATATAGTAATCAATTGGAAAAAAATATATTTTTATTTTTTTTAAGAAATAGAGACTTTTTTTTATTCAAATTAACTTTGAAACAGTTTAGAAATAAAAAGTTTATGAACAAAATATAGATAAAGGAAAGAGAAAAACAAATACCTGCTCTGATTTAATTATTTTCGAATTACAAATCTGAATTTATTACACATTTGTTGATTATGTCATGCACTCCTTTGGCAATCAAAAACGTGCTTTATCATGCACTGTTTTAATAAAAAAATTTACAAATGATATCAATACCATTTTTAGAACAAACAGTCTAATAGTGTTTTTTTTTTTTTTTTTTAAACCTACGATTATAGCAGAATTTTAGTGCAAAGCTTATTGAAAAATGAAATCATCTTATAGGCTGCGGCCACTCAGCAAGAAATAACTATTACTTAAAAAAATTTATGGTTTGTTTTATGTAGTTTAAAATTTTGATAACTATTACAGTTAAAAAATTGTTATGAAAAATGATTTTGGAAATTTTATCATAAGAATATATTATATAAGATTTGAGGATATTTTATTAAGCACTTTACCTGATACCTTATATGTGGTGATATTTACTGATAAAGTGCTGGTCATTTGTTTCAGGGAAAATATATTAGTTGGGTCCCCCTTTTCTTTGAAAGTACTCTGACATACAAGAGCTACATTTTGATAACTCTATTTTCTGTGCTTGAGGATTCACAGTTTTCTAAGTCCTGATAAAAATTATGAAATCTATATATTTTTCTATTTGAATATAAAATTTTATCTTTTTTTATTGTGAAATAATTTTGCTAATTAATGAGCGCATTTTTATTTGTTTAATTTTTTATATCAAAATGATCTTAGTTTGACCCTCTGGCGGTTTTACAAATGGGCAAAATTGGGAAGAATGTTTCTCCCCTATCTATTAACATGTAAAAACCGGCTATGCTTTGCGAAGAAGACTGCAGGTTAAAATGTAACTTTTTACATGCAGAACCGTCAGTTGGTTAATGATATTTTAACACACATGCAAGTATTAACTTATTTCTGTTTTGTTGGTAAATATTTAATATTTATATGTGAGCAATATTGATGTGCGGTAATTTCTCTGTGAAAAGAGAATTACAATATCTAATGAAAGAAACAGATTTTATTCAAACAACAAATAATTATTTATTTTAGATGTGTCCCAAATGTGTGAAATGCAAAAGTTGTGGTACTACCTCACCTGCGTCAAGTGGAGGTCCTTTATGGAATTTTGACCTGCTGTTGTGTCAGTCCTGCGCAAAATTAACTGATAAAGGTATAGACTGCTTTTAAATCGCGAAAGCTTGTTTTTAAATAGTTATTTTATGCCAGCACACGCATTACTTTGCCAATCTTAAACCCACCTCTACTACAGCCTCTGTGGCCTTTTCATCTAATGGAGCACACACAAGAACTTATGTAGCATGTAAACAAAATTTTGACCTCTCACTCCCTGCTCTGTTGTGTATAAGCGTGAAACCGCTATTTATTATATTTCAAAACGAAAAACAATAATGAAATTATTGTATAGTTCTGTTTCAATTTTCAAGGTTATGAAATAAATTCTGTTTTCCGAGATGTGTTTAATTTATTTCCTCTAAACACCACATTGTCTTTAAGATTATTTCTAAGCTTATACATAGTTTAAATTTTGTTAACATGCTACTCGATATTTTTTTTTTATTTTTTATTCCACTATGCAGTAGAATTGTGATTATTTTTCTTACATTTGGCACATTTAAATAATACGCATTTGACTTTTAAGTCTGAATGTGGCATTACTTTTTTTCAGACTCTAGGTCTTCTGTTTCTATTTGCCATTCTCCTCTTTAATTTTAGTGTTTAGAAATTTCGCTATTTAAAATTTCCTAAAACTAACATTTCTTTTAAAGAAGCAAATTATAGTTTTACTGCATCAGTAGCATGTTAAATTTCTTTACTTATTTATTCTTACTTATTTTTTTCTTATTTATACTTACATGCCTATACACATAAAATTTGCCTGCAGTTTTTAATTTCTACTTTTTGTGACTTTTAAATATGTTTTTATATTTTGCACATTAAAAATGAAAAATAATCAGTTCACTTTATCTCTTTTTAAGAATTTTCTTTGAACAGGGTTCCCATGGAGTCAGAGAATTTGTTTTTGATGAATAAAAATCAGGCATTGTATTTTTTTTCCCTTTACATCAAGGTTGAAAAATAACCAATTTATATATTAAAAAAAATAGGCACTGAGTCTCTCAATAAATAAGCGTATTATTTATTATTCTTAGTAAAATTTCCTCTGCAACATGGTTAAATTTTTTTTTTGGATTTATTAAAACCAAATTATTTATTTGTGCAAAATACTTTTCAATAATATTAGACCAGTAATAATTATTTTTAAAATTCAGCTATCTATGTGAATAAAATTTGGTTCTTATTATAAAATCTTCTGTTTAAACCTTTGCTTAATAAATTTTTTTAGTTGGTTGAAAAAATACAGTCAAACCTCAATCCATAGTTCCCGCGTCATTCCTATTCTCGTGTAGATTGTCTTGTTTTAACAGTGATGTCACAAATATCATTCTTATATTGTTAATAATACCTATTCACATTGTCAGGGTTCCTACACGGTCAGGAAAACCTGCAAAAATCAGGCTATTCTAAAATTAAGCTAAAAAGTCAGGATTATTCTTACATATTCATAAAGTCAGGATTTTTCTTACTTATTCATAAAGTTAGGAAAATAAAAAAAAACTATAGTTCATTCAAAGACTGACAGGCAAAAATAAAGTTTCAAGGAAAAATTCTGTAATTCAAAATATGTAATTTCCTCATAATAACATACCCTTTTCCCTGGTAGAACCTGTCCTGTTAGCAATTTTCCTCCTGTTTATCCAATGATAAGGAATTTTTGATAGGGTTGCTAGGTTTATTGCTCTTTGTGTGAATAACTGGTTTACAGACAATAGTAGCAGAAAAATCAAAAAAGGAATTTTTACTGTTTTGTGATGCTGCCAAAAAAAAAAGAAGAAGAAGAGCAAAAGAGTTTCTTAGAGTTTAATCCACAGCAAAAGATATTAGATAATTTTTTTTGAAATATTTGCACGGAGAAAAAAAATGTGAAAATTTGTGGGAGATTATAAAAAATTTTCTTATCCTCTCTCATGGTAACGCAACAGTTGAAGGCGGGTTTTCAATCAATAAAAGCTTATTGGTTGAAAACCTCAATGAAGACTCTATTATTTCACAAAGGCGTGTGTATGATTATGTTTCGTTTATAAATCGACTAAAAAACATTTACATTAATGAAAAAATGCTAGATGCTGTAAAAGGATCTAGAACAAGAAAAATGGAGACATGCATTAGAAGCCAAAAAAAAAAAGAAAACGAAAGAATAAAAAAGCTGAAATTTCTAGAAAACTAATAAAAGAAAAGATAGATGATTTGAAATTTAGAAAATCTAAATTGGTGAAAACTGCTGCTACAGAACTGGATGTTCTTGATTCAAAAATTTTCAAACAACAAAATATGTTGAGAAATATTAAATAACATAGGAGCCCCTGAGTTTCTCCTGAAGCTTACAGTATTACAGAAATAAATTTAAAAATACTGAAAAAAAGGGACATTTTTGATTTTATTTTTCTCACAAGTTGCATAATTTTTTTATCTGAATTTTTATTTGTATATAATTAACTTTTTTTGACTTTTTCCCCTTTTTTATTTCAATATTATCTTTTAAAAGAAAAGTCAGTTTTAAGTGAAATTGTGATTTTTAAAAATTAATACAGTGCACTCCTGATTATCCGGGTTAATCACCGGGACAGGGAGCACGGAGAATCCGAAAACTCTTTTAATTAGAGAAAAAATCAATATCAGTACAAAAAATATGAAAATTACTGACATTTGCATGCTGTATAACATCAAACTAGGAATTTTCATTTTTAAAAATTGTGTAATGCGTCTTCGTCATATGTTTTACGAACCTCCCATATCAAATCCTCCCGTATAATCTAATAAAATTTCCACAGAGCAGCAGAAACAGAAATTGTATTTCCCTCATTTACTACATCTTCTGCATCAGTTACTATCATCACTATTTGATTTAACAACATAACGATGTCTTCATCTGTCAAATACTGGAAGTCAGGCTCACATGCATAACTTTGAAACCAGTCTTCAAAATTTTCTTCGTCAAGAATTTCGAAACCTCAGATTTCTTTTGCTTGTTCGAGAATACTGTTATCTTATTTTTCTTGAACATCTGAAGAAGATTGCTCATCAAGCGATATTATCTTTCTCCAAGATTGTGATAAAGTAGACGATTTTACCTTTGACCATGCTGCTGATATTCGATATACTTCAATCCACTGACGAATATTGCTTCCAAAAATTTGGTAGTGTTATAACTTCATGAATAAATTTTTTTTTTTAATCTTTAAAATGTTTCTTTATATTTTTTGTGTGACTCCGGAATGAGCACGGATAATCCGCAAACGAGATAATCCGCTCACGGATAATCAAGAGTGTACTGTATTTTAATGTAACAAATGTTCTAGTATGTTTTAAGAGTAAATATTATCTAAGGATACTGATACATATCTCGCAAGTTTGATTAACCCTTTATATCCTGACGACACTCATGCATTTGGTTCTTCTTAATATTAAATAAAATAATATTTCCATAATCCAGCAGATTTTCTTGATCTTTTTATTTAAATAGTTTTTGTATCTAACTGCAAAAACACACTAAAAATTTAATCTAATCATGATAATTAAAAATATGTTTCACAAGTTTTCTGAAAATATAATTTGGGATATAAAGTGCTATTACGCAATTCCACTTTAATATATAAGTGTTTATCCTATTCAATCTATGATACTTATGACTAAGTAGCATATTATTACTAATTGAAACTGCAATGTTAAAAGTTTTGTTGGAGTGGGAAACGGCGGGTCAGGAATTTTATTGTAAAAGGTCAGGAAAAACCTGCAAAAGTCAGGATATTGTTTTCTCAAAATAGTGTAGGAACCCTGATTGTTTTTGAACTTTGTTTGCTAAGAAATTCATCGATTGCTTAGAAATTCTACCTACGTTTAAAAAAGAATAAAAGTTATTTCATTTTGTTAAGAAAAACAGTAATTTTTTACAGTTCGGGTAAAACATTATTATCATGTTTGATGTTTATGTACCAATTAACTAAAATATTGAAATGTGTGGTGGCGTTGATTCAAGAATGAGTTGGTCAAATGTAAAGATAAATTTTGAAATTTTTGCTCATTCCGAAATTGAGTGAGTGATTTTTGGCTGCAATAATCCTTCTATGTGATACATGAGGGGGGGGGGAATAAGCTTTTCTTTCCTCGCTGTAGTGAAATACGGGATTTCATTTTTTTTTTTTTTTATCCGATGCCCGCCTGATTAACACTCGTCATTCAGATAGCAGTAGGGCAAATTTGTTAGGCACCATATTAGGTTGCTCCCCCAATAAGGACATATGGTATAAAGAATGAAAGAACATCCACGCCTTGTCTGCGATTCGAACCCAGGACCTTTCTTTTGTGAGGTTAGGTCCCTGACCACTCACTACACACTCCGGTCGACAGGGTAGGTTAAAAATCTTAAAGAAGTGAAGGGTAGTGAAAGATTCTCATCTTACATACATTTTTTAAACAAGTCACAAGTATAAAAAATACATATATAAATTGTAAGGGTAAAAGAGTTTTGCTTATTTTGATTGTTAAAAAGGGTCCAGAAAAGATACCCTTACTCTAAACGGATATCCCAGTATAAAACTTTTTACTGTATCTGCTGCAGAGCTTTTCTTCCAATGAACTGCTACAGTATGCTGAAGCAATTTGGTAAACATATTAATTAAAATTAATGTAGATGCTTTTAAGGAAAAGAAAAACTAAATTCACAGTAAATAAATAATTCATATCTAAGTTTAACTAAAATTTTAGTTAATCTGCAGGCAGAGTGTAAAAATGTTCAAGATTATACTTTCATGCTTAAAAGTTCGTTAGACTGGTGAAAATTAGATCCCAAGAAGTGATCAAAAGTTCTCCTTCCTTTAACATTATATTTTTTGGTTTAATTGTATTACAAAATCAATTGCCCATATATCAGCAAAAGATTCATCATTTATAACATTTTAAATAAATATAATTGTATGCGAAATATTATAAATTTTAAAGAAAATTATGTTTCATTCTTCATAAATTTATTAAAGGAATTTCATTAATTTAATCCAAAATGTGAACCGCTTAGGTTAAATAATTACTGAGCGAAAAGGAAACGTATGAAAAGTAATATTTCTCATTAACTCATCCATCAATTTCGTTAAAATTTCAGATTTTATCTTAAAAAATTACATTGCACACAAGTTTCATATACCTTACAATTTTAAAAGTTTTCAGCATTAAATTGAATTAGATATTAATAAATAACTATTGTAAGTTGTTTTTGCCTGAAGTTATATTTGACGAAACAAGTTTAATAAAAATATGAAATTTTTTTTTATTTATTTGCAGTTAATTTCAGAGAGACCACATAAAAATTAATTAATTGTGGAAGCTTTAATGGCCATTTAAGGAAGCTTGGTAAAAAATCAATTTTTTTTTTACAAATAAAAAGCTTTTGAGTTTTAATTATTTCCCTATGTAATAATAAACATAAATAGAAAGCATAAAACAATTTATTGTAGCTTTTAATTGTGTTAGATTTTTTAAATGATTGATTCAAACTGCCTAAGACCCAAGGCTGTTAAAAATCTTCATTTCAAGAAATCATTCCTCACTTGCTTCTAAATTAAATAAATTTTATCAGTCGTTGTTTAGTTCTATTTTCTTTTATTATTCCCTTTTTTTATTCACTGTGCTTAAGTGTGAAGATTAATTTTTTTTTTAAAATGTCCCCTCAAATTTTGTTAAAATTTTAAAATTGAATAAAATAAATTTTCTTAGATTTTTTTAAAACTTTCTTTCAGGATAAAAGAAATTTTAAAAAAAACTAATCTTCTCTTTGTCAAGACTAATATGTTTTTGTATAAAAGGGAGTTTAAAAAAGCAAAACCTCATCTTTATCTTTCCTCAAAATTAATTATTGCTGAATCAGTATTGGAGCGAAACATTTTTATCAAATTCAACCTGTTTGCAGATTTCTTTTTGCTTCGTTTATTGTTCACCTCATTTCATCATTAAGTCCAGTAACAGGCCTTTCAGTTTGACCCTCCAGCTATGACAGCAGCTGTCTCACGCATGGGCTACTTATGAAGAGCAATTTTTTTTTAAATAAAACAGTCTAATTGTGCCCTTGCAGAACTCCAAAATATGCCTGATATAAAGTTTTTTTAGCCATTCATTCCTCCTCCTTAAAAATAGTCTAAAATGTATGCATTGCACAATTGTCCACCATGAAGCCTGCATGAGGGGACAAGTGCAACGTTTTTACAAAAATAGTTAAATGGTTGCATTCATCTCTTTAAAAGCATGGACGTTGTGGGTGTCCATTGAAGAAATGCTTATGGAGAACTCTAGATGATCTCCATAGAAAAAGAAGGAAAAAACCTATAATTTAAGAATAAGAGAACTATCTTTACTGTTGAGCGAGTCCTTAAAGAAACAATCCTCCCTGTTCAGTTTCATTAAATTTCATTCTTTATTTGAAACGTTAATATAAAAGGAAAACATTTATAAGCTTTTGATCTTCAACAATTATTAAAGATTCTTCTTATGGTGTCTGGCTTGCTTTTCTACAAATTCCAATTCCGAACCTAGATCATGCTTTCATAATTAAATAGCTTAAAGCAATATTGCATTATCACAAAGAAACTTAGCTTTAACAAAAAGACTGGGCATCAGCAAAATTTATAAGCATTCTATAGTATTCAGCTGATCAAAAGCCAACCTTTTAAAATACTTGGTTTTAATGAAAAATAAAATATAAGATACTTATTCTAGTTGGTGTTGAGTACTATTAAATAATTATTACACAAAATAGAATTGTTATCTTATGGTGAGTTTAGATTTAAAAAAGAAAAATAAACTAAAGCTATGAGCAATTCAATAAACACTATAAAATTTATCTTTGAAAGCACATTTTATCCTAAAAATTCTGTTCTTTCCTATTGTACTCAAGTTAGAATAATAGGTTTACATTTCTTTTTCAATAGATACAATGCATATTTCCAAGAAACATAGTTATTATTTATTTAAATTTATCTTCATCTTAGTCCACTTAAGCTGGCTGAGGTAACAATAACACAAATGTAATATTTAACATTTTTCGATAACACTACAATAAGCAGTCCTGATAATTTAAATGACAATTTTGTTATTCTATTAAGACCTCAGAAGTTCTAGTATGCCATCAAGATTAAGAATATTTCACAATGACTAATAGCTTTTAATCTAATGATTGTAGTTTTCTTGCTAATTTGAAATATACAGGGCTGATTGTGCTCCGGAAAAAAAATCGGATTTTTCACTAATAGTTATCCGGAAGTTTCCGGAGATCGAAGGTCCAGACGTTTCAAAAAATCATTGATCACAGAAGTTTCCGGAAATAAAATTCTTAAAATTTTCAAAGGTGGAACTGAAAAACACAGTTTATTTTGTTTGTAAGGGAGAGCCAGATACACATTTTATCAGTAAATAGTTATTATAATAACCTCAAGAAAGAAAGACATATTTGTAAATTTTAATTACTTCTCCAGGTCATCATAGGTTTGTGTGAATGGTACAGTTATGTGTAAAGTTTTAAATATATTTTAGGTAAACTAAGAAATATTGAGAAAAAGGGGAGAAAAAACTTTTTTTCAATTTAAACTGTTTTTAACTCAAGAAATTTTACGGAATTTTGACTTGGGCTCACAATCACCCCTGAATATATTAATGGTTTAAGTGTTATATTAATTAGTACTAATTCAAGATTTGTTTTCACAATTTGAGTCAGTGGCTTATGCATTCTTGGCCAATTCTTAGTTTCAAAAATCACAGAACTAGTTAATTATCAGTTAGATTGAATCATATTTCTAACTTTCTATTCTGTTTCTGATGTTGCAAAGTGATCTGGACAGGAAATATTTCGTGTGAAATTTCACCGTGATTTGTTGCTCAATTATTACACTCATCATTTTTCCATCAAAACAAAAATAAGAGCTCTTATATAAACAAAGGCCACAGCCAGACGAACTTATTTATGTATATAGAAGGAGCATGTTTTAAAGAGAAGCTTCACACTACGTAATTAGCACATAGTTCTGTTACAGGAATATCAGTTTCCTTGTTTAATAGCCACCCTTGTAAGTGTACTATTAAAAGTAAAAATTCCAATGGAAAAGTTATAGAAGTAAAATTTATCTTTAAAGGGGAAAAACGATAATTCCCTTGCTAATAGATTTCGCATAACTGAATTATATATGCTCAAAGATTTTGACATTTACAAAAAATATAGCTCCATAACTAATGCATAACGTTTTGATATCAGAATATGCTTTAGCACTTAAAGAAACATCTAAAATTTCAGCTCTGCGTACTAAAAAGTAATCAGGGTGGCCACCCACCTTGAATTAACAGGGAATTCTTTTTATCAGAAAAACCTGGAAAAGTCAAGGAATTTTAGATAAAAACATGGAAAAATCGGGGAATTTTTTTCGTAATTTAAATTATTTTACCCTCATTTGTGTGCAATTTTTTTGATGAAAATTCATCGCCAAACATTTGAAATAACAACTTAACAATACTTTGCTTGTATTAAAATTTGTTCCATTGTAACCCTGTTAAACTAGAATGCCACATAAAACTCTCTCATCGTTGCTAAATGAATGGAAAAACATTTTACCTCTTTGGAGACTATTGGACTAAATAGTTTAGGAAAGGCAAAGATTGTGGTGGGGATGGAAGGGGTTAAGATATTTGCTTCTGTTAAAAAAAAGTATGGATTTTTTTTCCTTCTAGCTCGTGGCAGGGTTCGTGCTTTTTTTTTTTTAATCAGATTTTTTGATTTAAATCAGATTTTTTTTATTATTCAAATACATTTTTTAAGAACTTTAATTTATGATTAAAAAAACTTTTCATTAATTTTTCATTATAATTCATAGCTTTGAATGCATAGCAACCATTTTGAAACAAATGCATGATTGAAATTTAAAGACTAGATGAAATAGAGAATTTAAAGAATACTTCAGGGGTCTGTCTAGGTTTTTCTAATAGGTACTTATTTTGTGAAAGTTTAGACATAATTTGTGAAAATTATATTTAAAAATAAACACTAAAATATCAATTTATCGTTTCTTACGAGACACAAAAATAAAGTTTTAGGAAAAAGTATCTTGCGAAGCTACCGTTTTTTCTAAAGTTGAATTTGTGAAGGTGCTACTAAGCAGTAATAAATTTGGCTTGGACAGACCCCTGTTCTTTAACTATTACAACTAAGTTTCAATTAGCAAATCATAATTTTAATTTAAAATTGTGATTTTTTTTTCCTCTTGATTTTCATTATGACAAAATAAATGTAACAGATTGTGTTTATAAATGTAGTCATTCATCAAAAAATAAATAAATATTTAATCTATATATTTTTATATTAAAATATTCATTTTTAATCCTATATCAAAATTGACAAGTTAAGCTAAAAAAAAATTTTTTTAAATCTATGTACTCATTGGAATTTTTTTTTCAGAAAATTTCTTTATAGAAAATCTGATAATGTCAAAGATACTGTAAACATGTTATGAGTAAAAAATACCAGTTAATAACTCTACTGCTTCAAATAGACTTTGAAAGGGATGAATGACATTATATCAGAAAAAAAATATCTGAATTCATCAGTCTTTTTTTTCCTTCTATTTTTGGCATATTAGGGTAATTTCTTTTTAATATAACCTCAAGCTTTAGAAATATACATTTTCCACCAATAAAATATAATGTAGATTTTAATTAACATTATTTGCTTTTTTTTTTTTTGAAAAAAATTCAAGTTTATTAATTATTTTCTACAGCTATGCAAGTCTATATTAAGACATTTAATGTGTACTTTCAATCTCAAGAATCAAGAGATTTTTAAAAATGTAATTTCAAATGTGCTGGAATTTAACACACATCAAGAAAGAAAGTAATTTCGTTAACTAAAATTAATTAATGCAGCAATTTATTTAAAATAAATTTTAAATCTATGAAAAGAAAATAATAAAAGTATCAATAATTTAGAACACTGTTTTTTAACTTTTAATATCAATATATATATTAAAAAAATCGGTTAATTTAAATCAACAAACCCTGGTTAGTGGGCTGCATCCATTTATCATATTCAAGTTTGTTCCGATGTTTTGGGGTAATTTTTTTCTTTTGACAAATTTTTTTAGTATTTTTAACTTAATAAAATTCTCCTAAAATTAGTTGGTTGTAACCCTAATAAAGCTGGCAAAAACTAAGAAATGTATGGGAAACATGTTAAATGAATGTATAAGCATGGGATATAAAATTTTTTTATTCATGTGTATTCATTAAGAAGGAGAACGAAGCCTTGTTTTTTTGTTCTTCACCGTATAGGTACAGGTTTCTAAACAATTAACTAATCGAAGCTAAAAAAAAACCAAGTTTTTAGAATGGAATTCTTTAAATATTTTAATTTCAAATTGGAAAAGAAAAATTATAAATTTTATCTAGTTTTTTACTATAGAATATACAACTACAGATTTGACAATTTTGCATTTGCGACATTCATTTTTGAATACTGAATATCTCTTAAAATAATACTGCTAATTCAAAACAAACAACATTATTTAAATATTTGACAATAGATATTGGTTTAAAGAAAATATGATCAAGGAATTTTATGAAGTGCACTGTTTGGACAATGCACTGTATAAAATGTCTCTATATTCAGGGCTGATTGTGCTCCGGAAAAAATCCGGATTTTTTGCTAACAGTGATCCGGAAGTTTCCGGAGATCGAAGGTCCAGACGTTTCAAGAAATCTTTGCTCACAGAAGTTTCCGGAAATCAAATTTTCAAACGTGGAACTTAAAAACCCAGTTTATTTAATTTGTTTGTAAGGGAGGGCCAGAGAGATACTTTATAAGCTTATATACAGTAGGGAACCGATTATCCTGAACTATCGGGACCATCGCTATTCCGGATAACTGATTTTTCCGGTTTTCTGAATCGCTACAAAAAGCCGTTTTTTTTATTGTTAAACCCAACTAAAAAAAACATTATTTGGAAATAATCTTTAAAAAACAAAGTAATATACTAATGATTAGTTCCAAAATGATGGTAAGGTATCTTTCAAAAAAGAAAAAAAAATCCTAAAATCTTATGAGGAAAAAAAAATTTTTTTCTTAAAAAATGGCGGGAAAATTTACCGAATTTCGTTCCGGTTTTTTGGTTTTCCGGTTTACTGATTTCCGGATAACGGTTTCTGTACTGTACATGATTAATATTCATTTTTTATCAGTAAATAGTTGTTATAATCATAAACTCAAGAAAGAAAGACATATTTGTAAATTTTAATTACCTCTCCAGGTCATCATAGGTATGTGTACGAGGGTTGCTATTTATATTTCTGGCCTAATAATGAAAAAAACAAATATGTAGGATCGGAATTGGTTTTATTGTTTTGCAAAATATTCTCCATGATGATCAATACACTTTTGCATACGTTTGAACCAATTTAAAAGCACTTTTTCCAGTCCGATTGAGGTAACTCCAAAACATGCGTTTTGAATGCATCAACCGCTTCTTCGGAGGTCGAAAATCGTTGTTCACGTAATTTATTTTTGATGTGTGGGAATAAGAAGAAGTCATTGGGTGCCAAATCAGGTCTGTACGGCGGATGACCCATCAGTTCGATCTTTCGCTCCGTCAGAAATTCCTTTGTTTGAGTCGATGTGTGAGAGCTCGCATTGTCATGATGAAGAATTATTCGCCTGTTCTTCTGCTTTTTT
>NC_092204.1:66417734-66464012 GCF_043381705.1 Parasteatoda tepidariorum | reverse complement strand
GGGGGGGGGGGATATTTGGTATAATTTTTTCCAATTAAATCTATCTTCTTTCTTATATTTTTACATATACTCACGCAATTTCAAACCAAAAATTTGCAATAGTAATAATTAAAATTTATTAATAGTAGTCTGGTAGTGTCCCTGATTCATGTTTACATGGTATCCGCGCACCTGTAAAGTCATGAATTTCAGTATTGAACAAATTTTGTTATGAGATTTACTATTTTTTTAAAAAAATCATGGAAAGTCATGAATTTAGGTCGCCAAAAAATCTAATTTTTAAAATGGAATCCCCCCCCCCTCAATTTCATCCTATTCCAAATATCTGAATTCCCAACAAAATCACTACTCACAGTCATATTTTATTAAAATATAAAATGTCTTTCATGCTCTTTAAAAATTATGGTGTTCTTTCAAAAAAGGAACGAAAAACATTTCTAGATCGAATTATCTTTTAAATTTCAAGCTGAAGCAAGCCAATCATTGGCGAATTTTTATTTTGAAATGAGAACAGACAAATAAGGAGTATTTCTTTACTTTCTGATGAACAAGATAAGTATCTTTAGAATATAATTCTGCAGAAAAAAGGAAGAAAAATTTGCTTTTGTATTTTTTTTTCCCAGCTATTTTATTGCTTCAACTCTTTCTTTACTCTGTTTTTTAAATTTGAAATCTATAAATATGAAGATGCAGAGTATAACAGTTTTGGTTATAATTATCATTTCGATTAATGTTATTATAATGCTTTTCTAAATTTATTGTTATGTTTTTGTCGGAGAAAATAGTAACTTCTTTAAGTCTTCAAAAATTCTTGGAATTAATCATGGAAAATCATGAATTTGAAAATCTGAAATGTAGCAGATACCCTGTGTTTAGTAATGTTATCTAAACAAAGATAAATTCTGCTTTTCAAAACATTTTCTTTTTGTCGAAATTTCTTTCAATATATTGGAGTTTGTGTCCTTTACCAATATTATTTATTAATGTTGTTTTCGACTTGTTCTACTGAAATGGGTGTTGCTCTGTTACACACATCAGTTATTTGGCCTGCCTTCTATAAATAAATCACACATACTTCAATAATTTCTGCCTTAATATTATCTTACACAGTAAAAGCACCAATAATATTTTTTTTTATATATATATAAAATGCTTTTCTTTTTTTTTCACCTCCTTATTCTTTGAAGAATAATGAGACTTGTTTCGTCTATAAAAACAGCCTTAACAATTCAGTTATTTACAAAATCACAGAATGACCAGTGGTGAAAAGAAATTCTAAAAATGCAGTTGAAATTTTTTTTTTCTGGTAAAAAGTTTTTCTCCAATTTTTCAAACGAGACTAAACTGGTTTTTAAATTATTTTTTTTTGGGGGGGGGTATTCTTGAAGGTTTCTACATGGCTTTCTTCATTTTCCTTCTCTGTGCGGTGACTTGCTGTTTGATGATCTTCATCGATTAAAAGGCAGTCTTGTGAAACAGTGTTAATGTCTTTTCTTTCAAGAACAGTGTGAAAGCTCTTTGCTTTTAATTTGTTCTATCATTTTGTTTAATGAGCTTTTCATTAATGACTGTCTATCAAAACCTGTCTAAACACAAGCATTTACATTTTGAGATGTAAAACTGAAATTTGTAATAAACTCCAAAATGTCTAAAACTCCAAGCAGTTGATAAATAAAAGGTGCAGTTTTAAACTATACAAATCAAGGTGTTTGATTTTTAAATCATGTTTTGTCTTTTTGAAATCGCATGAATATGCAACAGAATCTTTGATTTTTTAAAATAAAGTTAACACGAGTCCCAATATTAGATTTTAAAATTGCTGAAATTCGAATCACGATTTTGGATTTTTAAATTGTGTGAGTAGGAAGCATGACGTTTGATTTTTAAATCACATAAATTTTATCACTATAGGTATTTTAAATCGTATGACTATGAATTCCCATGTGTAGTTTTAAAATCTAATTTATTTCAAAACTAGTTTGAAAATTTTGAAACGCATGAATGTGGATTGCAACGTTTGATTTTTAAATCACGATAATTTGAATCACGATGGGAAATTTTATAAATTGCAGAAACATGAAATGCAGCATGTAATTTTCAAATGACATGAATCCCAATCTCAATACTTGATTTCTTTAAATAGCGTAGAAACAAATCGCGATGTGTGATTTCAAAATCGTGTGAATACAAATTGTGAGCTGATATGTGTAAAAATAAAATATCGTATTTGTGCATACTTACACATCGCACGTGTGACTTGTCTCACAGAATTAAATTGACATTTATATTCAATTAAATCATTATATATTATTATATCATTATATATTTAAATCAGCTTAATAGGAATAGCAAAAAATACCATTTGCAAAATAAATTGTGATGCAATGAGTCGCAAATTACATAAATATTAATCGTAACTTTCAAAAGTAATTTGTATAACACTTTCAGGAGTACCACTCTTCAGTCCTGAGGACTGAAATCAGTTTCGAGAAAAGATCAGGTGGGGTGAAATCCATCCATCAATTAATATTTATTTCCAATTTGTTTTTGAAATTAAGTTTTTTTAAAAAATGAGATTTATAGAAATAGGATATATCTCAATGATGCTAAATTGAAAAATAAGTTGAGATTATAAATAAATAGCTCCAAGAAAAGAAATTGTGGTTTAATTCAAAGATTGGTGTACAAAAATGGAAGGTTAGCTGTTAGTTTTGTTTTGTTTGCTGTGAAATAAAGAAAATATATTTTTTTTAAAAAAAGTAATCAAGTCATTGATATAATATATGGGTAATTCTCATCTAGAGTGAGCTATAAATTTTTGAAAAATTCTGCTAAATAACGCTAGACCATGTTAATTGGTCAAAAAATAAGTTCAGTCTCAAATTGTTTTAGAGTATTCCCATACACTTTACAGTGAATCAAGAACCTATTTTAACAAATCATATCTGTTTAGCTAATTGCGTTAGTATGTCATTACTCACAGATGTCGTTAATAAAATAGCATTGTCATAGGTGACAGAAATTTCTTTGAAGAAGCTTTCAACTTTTCTAAAAATTGAAAGAAAAAAACTCATAGGGGCAGAAATTAGTGGTTTTTTGTTATTAGAAAAGAGAACTAATACCAGAATTCGAGTAAACCAAAATAAAATCACCATTTTTTTTCATTGGGACAATCGGGCATATTATATATCTTCCAAAATTCTTAACACCAAATAAATTGTCTGAAATATATTTTTAAAAAAATATTAATTGTGCAAGATTTTTTTGAATAAAAAATATTTTGAAATAAGTTTTATTTTGTTTCTCTTGCCTTCCTAAATAAAGGTAACTTTTAATGGCAGTTGAAAAATAAGGAATAATATAAATAAGGATAGTAATCATGGATATAAACAAATAATGAATTACAGACCTAATATATCAAAGCCTTAATTTATATTTATCATAACTATGACTAACGAATGTACTGTGATGGCACAGTAGTTTAGGCACTCAGCTGACATTGTGAAGAACCATGGTTCTATCCCTGCTTTCAGCCCACCCAGCAGTAGATCAATGGGTAAAATAAAGGCAACTTGACCACATTGCCCCAATATTGTGTACCTGAACCTACATGAACCTGTCAGCCAACAACTTATGTTTATCATATTATAATTTATCTTAAAATTAGTTTGATTGCAAATTTCCTTTTTAATGGGAAGATAAGTAATGATAAATAGCACTTTTATTTAATATGCTTTAAGTAGTTGTGTCACTTATTTAGGTAATTTTATTTTGAATTTAAAGAATCAGCTATGCAAAATGAGGAAACTCATTTAAATTTGAATCCTGGCAATGACTATTAGATTCTAATCTCGATCATGGGAAGTTTTTACATTATTAGTTCAGTTTTACTTAAAATTCTGCTGCTGACAAGTACCTACTTAATTTTACAAAAAGCAAAATAAATTCCATATTTTACAAATATAGGGTTTGTACTTTCATTTTGTGTGCTGCATTTTTGACTTTAAAGTATCTTTCATCATATAGAATGCATTAAATACTGTTTACATGTATATTCTATTACTAGGCAACTACTGTCCCGTTTGCCACAAGTGCTATGAAGAGAATGACTATGAATCTGAAGTAAGTTGCTCAGCAATATTAGTTTTGCTTGCATATCCATTTTTATTACTATGCAGTATATTTTACTCTGGAGTTGTAATTACTTGACCGTCTTGTTCATTACATTTCGATACTCAACATTTTTCTTTAGTTTTTTCCTTTTCTTAAAAATAAAAAAAAGGAATTTGTAAAAACAGTATTATATGTGACTTATTAAAATGTATTTAGTGTAGTATTTTAAAAAAATTTATATAATTTATGATTATTTACTCCCTATATTTATTTTTTTCTCTATCTTTTGAAGATGGTGCAATGTTTTGACTGTCTTCGATGGGTTCATGCTGCTTGTGATAACATAAGCGGTAAGTTTATTTTATGCATTTATAAAATTAATTTTTTTAATACTATTTCAGTTATATACTTTAAAATTGTTTATATTCTTATATTTTCAGCTGAAGGATATGAAATTCTCTCTTGTCTTCCTGATAGTGTTGTTTACACTTGTATTAATTGTACTGATGAAGTTGTTCCAACATGGCGCAAAGCAATTAAAGAATATCTGAAGCATGGTTTAAAGAATGTTCTTAACACTCTCATGGCATCAAGATGTGCAAATCATCTAATTAATCTTGTAAATAATTTTTTTATGCATATGTTTCGATTTCAACTTTTCATAAACCTGTCATTTATTAAAAAAAAAAAATTATTTCCTCGTTTTAAATTATTTTTATGAAGTTTCTCTTTTAAAATTTATTAATTTGTTTTAAAGGAATTTTAAATTAAAAACTAGATATAAATATCACTTTTTAAAAGATAATATTAACTGTAGAAATGTTGGGCAGTAACAAATAGTTAGTATTATAGTTACATGATTGATAATTGGTAATAAAAATTAAAAAATACATTAATTATGGTAAATTATGGCATATGAAATTAAAAATTACATTAAAATAAACTTTAAAAAATTTATACTTTCAATTTTTTATCTATTTTTTTTTCCATGGCTACCTTATGCATTCGGATATATTCTGCACCCTTCCATCTATTTACAATATATTTGCCCACTTATTTTTATCTATTGAATTATTAAAGCAATATATGTGTGATATTACAATAACTTTTATTCTAGGATCAATCTTATCAAAAACGTAAAATTCCTGATTACATGATGGCTAAGCAAGCTGAATCTGTGTCGAGAGATGAGCCTTCCAATAGAAAAGAGGACGATAGAAACCCCTTTTTCATTGATGAAGTGGCTGATAGCACTGATTCAACCGACGTTAAGAGAACCATTTCTGCCATCGTGAAATCAGTTGATGATGTCTCAGCTTGTATGAAAAATATGTTGAATAAGTGTGAGGAAAGCAGTTCTTCAAAGCATCTCAATGAATGTTCTCCCACAACTGTTGATAATGTTGTCCAATCTGCTCCCAAAGAGCGATCTGAGGAGAAAAATGTGCTATTTAAAAAAAGTAATTATTGCTTAATTTTCTAAGCATTCTTGAATTCTAATTAGCACAGGGTTAGTTTTTTGACATGATAAACCTCAAAGTCTGTTTAAAACCATTAAAAGTTGTTGGAACCTAACATGAAAGTCTCAAAATAATAATGCATGTATTTTAAACTCTATTTTTTGTGTAGCCTGTGACTACGGAAGTATCTCAAGAGTTGGGTCTCTTTCTCTCTATATGTATATATAAATTTATTTATCTCTCATTTAACTGTATATTCTTTTTATTCTGTTCGTTGTGACATTTGAAATCAAGAATTTTCCCCTATAAGGATGTATTATTTTCCCTACGGGATCATTTGGTAACAGTTTTCACCAAGAAAATGTTAAAACTCACTTGAAATAAAGGGTTCTTTTTTTTTAAAGAATGTAGACACAAAAAATTTTTCTTTTTTTTTTCAATATTAGTTTTGGAAGATTCCCTTCATTTATAAAATGTGAGGGTTGTAGCTGTTTTATTTGTAGTTAAGACTATCAAAAATTTGCTTAATCTGCATACAAAACAAGAGCTACTAAATTAACTGCTTTAATACATTTTGTCCTGCAATGTTTAATACTGGATTTTCTTTTTTCTTAATATTATGCAGTTTTTTTCTAATAAAATGTGTGTGCATAAGTATACACTTGATTTAGCTCTTTCATTAATTCCTTACATTTTATACTATATTATTATTGCAATAAATTGTTTTTTATTGGATTAATAAAATTTATTGGTTCCAATAAAATCTTATTTATTGAAAAATACAAACCCTTGAAACTTATAAGTTTAGTTAGAAACTTACAAGTTTCTGAGTCCTTTTTTTACCAAAAGCAAGTCTCTAAGAAAGGAATATAATTATCTATTTTAAAAAACTGCATGAAAAGTAAATATTTTATGATTAAAATATCTTTGTGCATGTATACTTAGTAATTGAATCAGAAATATTTCGACAAAGAATTAAAACCATAATTTCCAAATAGGCTTTAAAATCTGGCTATATTTTCCAAAAATAATGCAAAAAAAAATCTTTTTCATATATACTTAACATTCATAAGGCAGATTTAAATTATTTGAATAAACACTTCGCTAAGAGTATAATGAAAGAAGTATACATGTTACTTGTATATTGAAGAATTTAAAAGCGAGCAAATGAGATCTGAAGCAATGACATAAATGCATTTTCTTCTATTAATTAGTTAATACAGGAAGAATTTTTTTTAAAAAATAGTTAAATTTTGCTTTTAAGGCTAAAATCTGTTGCAGTCTACCCATTTTTTTTTACAATGGGAAGTTACTATATCATAACTTTTAATATGCGTTCTGTCTATGATTTTTGGCATATTTAATGCATGTAAGCGGAATCACTGCTTTTTTTGCTTAAAATATTTTCATTTCGTTATTTAGAAGCCTATTGAGGCCTGGTGGCTAAATGGTAACCCTTTACGCTCTTGTCCAATAGATCTAATTTCCTATTCTCGGATTGGGCAAGACTGGCTCAACCTTTCATCCCTTCAACGGGTCAATAAAATGAGTACTAAACATACTTGGAGTCTGAACTCTGGGGTTACGGCATTGGGCTGGTCAAGATGGACAGAGTAGGCTTAGGCTCTCTGTTCACTGTTCTATCCTAGATATTTTTATCCATAGAAAAAAGTTTGCTCGATTTATATGTAATCGAGTTAAACTAAGTCTGTATAAAGTCAATTGTTTTGCTTTTCATTAAAGATTTTGACCTGAATATGTTTTTTTTAAAAGAATTTCTGTTTATTTTTCCTTTTTTTTAAAAAAATTTATTAAATAAAATCTATTTTATTAAATAAAAAATAATTATTTTATTCATAGAAAAGAGTTCACTGGATTTATCTGTAATCAGGTTTAATCTTGATAAGGGAAAATATTCAAACATTGTAAGTATTATTCATACATAGACTTAAAATAACATTTTACTGAAATAACTCATATTTCCAAGTGTAAGCACATAATTTGTTTTATAGGCTTCTTTTTTCGAAGATGTATTGTATGTAATTGATGCCAATAGTAACATGGGTAAAAAACATAATGCCAGTGCAGCCAAAGTACTTCTAACTAAGGTAAGACAATTTTATTTTATTTATTGTGTTTGAAATGTCTTAATAGTTAATGTAAGTAATTTCCTTGTGAAATAATTTATGTTGGTTCTAACTAATTCTAACAGTATATGTGGATTTACTACCCTGGTGTTATTCTTGAAGTGTGAAGTGCTTTATAAATATTTTATCTGAAGGAATGTTGATTTCAGTATTTTAAATCAGGTTCACTTAATTAAAATATTGTAATTACGAAGTATAATAATATATTAATTACTTATACATGTAATGTATTAATTTGTATTTGTGTCGACTTATTCTATAAAATCATTTGCACTTAGTTTTAAAGTGCGTAATTTTAAAAAATGAATTTACAGCAAGGCTCCCATGGATCAAAGAGAACAGGAGAAACCTGGAATTGTCAGGGAATTTTTTTTTCAGCTCTCTGAAAAGTAGGAAATTCTCGAAAAATGTTTTTCTTTTCCTTTTTCACAAAATTTCTACATTATACCTGGAAAATAACCAGTCTTTGAGCTGTCAGTGGCAGTAATCAGTTATTGAGGTTTAATTTAAATAATTCTAACATCTATTACGATTATTTGTTGTAAAAATTACACATTTTAGTGAAACTATTCCATGTTTCCATCCTCATTCAATCATTTTTTGTTCACAAAATCTCATATTACAAATGAAAAGATCAAAGATTTCTATTGAAAAATTGCATAGTGTAGGTAAAATATGGCCTGGGTTTACATTGAAATTTTCCTGAAATACCTGGAAAAGCAAAGGGGAAAAAAGATAAAAAAATTCTGAAATTAAGTGAGAGCCCTGGTATAGGGTCTTTTATTTTGTTATATTTCCCAAAAAATAAACAATTGTTTAAATATGCTTTCAATATAGCTTTCGATATCAAAAATGATTGGGAACGAGCCTAACTCAGATTATTAATAATAATAAAAATCACAAAATTTGGAACAAACTTATCTATTAAAGTAACTAATTATTATACATGGTTTCTGACATATAGCCTGAGAAACTTTTGGGCAATTCAGTCATTGTGTGAAAAGAAAACTCATTTTATAATTTTATTTTATCAAACTTTTATGGTGCTGAATTAGGGGTCATATGCTTATTTATCATTTTGAGAAAGGTATAGTGGTTAAGTTTTTATAGTTTCACAGTCATAGATTAGTCAATTTCATCAGATTTTCTATATTATCAATTTCCATTAACAGTATCATAACTATATTATAGACGTGGTTACTTGAGTTACTTTTGCACAAAAGTGTCAAGAGGCATTTTCACTGAGTTTTCATTTTGAGATTACTTAAACCCTACTTTAAAGTTATTTTATTACAGAATTCTTGGACTCAATAATAAATTTTAAGTAAATATTAGTCTGGTATTAGTTACTAATTGATAGTGGTTATTTTTTTTTAATGCAACAGGTCTATAAAACTTTTCTATGCATTGATTTACAAACTTTTCTTCAAAACGTGTGTTCTCCCATTTTTTTTCTTTGGCTCACTACGATGCCTGTAATAGGTTACTCAAATAATACTTTTCTAATTTTTGTAGTTTTTGATGTAATCAATGTTTTGGTTATTATTCATTGTAATCAGTGGTATTATTTTAAATTTCAGCAAACAGAAAAAATATTTCCTTGGTTTAAAATTCCAACTTCAAAAGTATGGACTTCAAAAAGTGATCTTCCAGAAGGGATGCTCCCAAATGCAGTTATTCCACCTTACGTTGATCATACTTATTCTCAATATTTGGAGAGGAGAGATTATTTCCCCAAAATTAAAAATGAAGGTAACTCATATTGTAATAAAATATTAATATGTCTTCGTTGGGAATCTTTAACAATATATATAGCATATATTTCGCAGCACCTCTATGACGATAAGAGGGGAAAGTCATCAAAAGCACCTGCTTAAATGCTACAATAGCAAATCAACATTTTAATGAGTGGCCCTTAAGTAAACATGCGTAATTATGCATCTGTAAATTAAAAAATTGTGATTTTATATATATCGATAGGAATTTTTTAATTTCTAAATGTTTTAAAAATAATAAAAAATTAAATTCTTTAACAGGTCTGTGTAAGTGGGCACTGCGTATACAATTTTGGCAATACTGGAGAAAGAGTACTTAGTTTTAAAGAAATTATAATAATGAAAGTAAGACATTTAATAAGGTATTAAAATAACAATTTAAATAATACAAATTATGTTTTGTACGAATCAATAAGCATAATTCAGAATTTCCAAATGATTTACTAAAAAAACTTGAAATATGTTAATGAATCGTTGAAACCCTGAACATAAGAAAGCCATACTTGTGTGCAAAGTTACTAATAGCTTACTAGAAAGAGGAATTTTCTTTTTTAGCTTTAAAAAAAAGAGTCATGTCTAAACTTCTCTTGAAAAAGAGAGTAAAATAATCAAAACACAAACAGTGGATGAGAAAAAGATATTTATAAATGTATGGAAATCAACTTTTTTTCACCGAAAATACATTAATGTACAGTTAAACCTCATTTTCAAAAACAAATCTGAATTTCCAGCGCATTTGCTATTGCTAATAATAGGAACAAAGACTCTTTTCTCAGTGACACTATATTTTCAGAAATATTTTTAATCTTAAAAAAAAGAAAAGAAAAAAATCTTAATTTTTAAAAAAATTTCTTGAAATCTAATTCTTAAAGAATCTGCCTGAATAGTTATGTGAACTAATTCTTAAAGGGGGATAAAAAAGAGACTGCCATGTTTAAAGAAAAGTGAAAGTTATCTGAATCATCAATTCCTATGACATATGAGAATAATTAAGAATAACTGCCCATAAGATTTGAAAGAAATTGCTGATTGAATAAATTGATAATTATGTGGAAGTGCTGTATGGGATGATTGAGAATATAAAAAAGAGAAAATGACAAAACAAAAAAAATTCAGATAAACATAAAATCTATTGAAAAGGCAAAGATATTGACATTTCTTAAAGGAAGATACAAATTTTTAAAATGCCAAGATTATAATTATTTTGACTAAATTGTTAAAAATATTTTGTTTTGGATTTGTATATTCTGAATTTTTGATATCATGAAACTTTTAGTTTCTTCTTACGAGTTCATGATATTGAAGTTTAACTGTATACATACAAATATAGATATTATATCATTGTTTTTATTTCCAGTTAATGTTAAATGCTTATATCTCAAATAAAATATTTAATTTAAATCAAAAGTTTTGCATTTAGCTTTTGTAAACTGTAGTTGAACATTGTGAAAATTACAATTTTGAAAGAAATCAAATATTGTTTAAAAAAATTTATAATTATTAAAAAGACATAAACATTTTTAATTACAATTGCAGTAGTTCCTCAACACAACTTTGCATAGTTAACTTTTTCAACAATATTACTAGAACCTATGCAGTGGCGTACGCAGAATTTTTTCAAGGGGGGTGTTCATAATTTTCTGAAACTACTAAAAGAAATTCGAGTCTGTAATAAAGCACTATTGTTTCCCTAATTTAGACAGCTAGACAATTTTGACTTTTTATTTAGACAACATTGTTTAGTTAAATTTTGATTCGATTTTTTAAGTTTAAGAACATAATGTAATATCTTCTAAAAAAAGTCCAATGTCATATGGGTGGGAAGTAACACTTTGAGGGCCACTTTCACATTCATCAGATTTTGTTATTCTAGAAACGTTTTCTTCAATGGAAATATCACATTTCTGTACAACAGAAAAACTTACATTGGTACTAAATGCTGTCACCTCACTAATTTCAGGTCGTGATTTTTTTCTCAAAATAATTAAAAATTGTTAAATTCTTGAGTTTTGACATCCTAAAGATCCAAGAACAGCAAATATATATATATATGTCAGGTATATATGCCGAGTTACTTCAAACTGCACCATAATGCGATGATGTTGGTTATCATCAACTAATTCAATCAACCATATGATCAATAACAATAATATTTATTCTTCAATAATAACATGAGTCACATAGACTCTTAAGCAATTAGGTTCGAACCACACAGGTTCCAAGTTTTACTTAAAAACAACCAGTTTCACTTAGAAACAAACATTAATTAACGAATAACAGATTCACTCAGAATCTTAACCACTAAGGTTACCAGTTTCCTCTAGAAACAATATCAACTGACTAACTCTTCATTTTCATTGAGAAAGTTCGCTGCTTTTCGTTAAGGAGAGCGACATCTGGCGTACTAACAAAGAGGCTGTAGTCTCGTATGTTACATATATATATATATTTGCTCGAGCAGGAATGAATAACTTCAACGAACACAGTATCTCCAATGGTATTGTTACTGATTTCTTCACTAGTCGAAATAGTGGCGACGACGGGTTCGGCGATTGAATGAACTTTTTGTTGAGATAAAACAGATTTATAGACAAGCGGCAGAGATAACTCTTAGTCTGACTAACTAACTCCACTGTGAACTTGAACACAAACATACGGAGTGCTTTGTATTGGATACAGTACCTCCTTATAATTTTTCACCGCATGCTACAAAATTCTCGAATCGTCTCAAGGACGACAAAACGTATAGGATTCCAGAATCATCGCGTAAAAACCTCGTGAATGACAGCCAGTCTCACAAACTATACTGGTAGGACAGAAAGGAACCAGTCCGTAACAGTATCACGTGACGTGAATTTGGTTTTAGAAGTACAACCCTATTATAGTAAATGTTTTTTCAGTATTCTGAGAAATACTGTGAGAAAAAAAGTAGGCATTAGGCAAATAAAAATATATAGTCTTAAAAAATAATAGCTGGCATAATTTCTACTAAAATTTTTATTTTTGCCATTTTGTCTGAGCTCAAGAGGGGTGTTTATACCCCTCCCTTGCGTACGCCACTGAACCTATGCTTGTTAAGGTTGTATATGAATTAATAGTGTGGGTAAAATAATGTGTCGAGACAAGTTTGGCTCAGTTTTTAAGAACTGCGCCTCCCAAGTTCAGTAGAATTTTTTTTGTGTCTGAACCTGTCAAGAGATTTAATATGACAGATAAAGTCTATAATTTACAACGAGGAAAACCAAATAAATGTATTATTATGATCACTCATTTATGAGATGAAAGTTCTTGGTCAATTAATCACCTTTTGGTACCCTTCACTTTCAACAGTTACAGCATAAATCTACATGACTTTTCATTCCTTTTACAGATATTATTTGCTGCATATTTCTGCAGTGTTTTTAAAATTGATTTTTTTTTCAATAGCATAATATTAAGATGTGTGAATTGTTGCATCTTGCCCACTAATTTAAAATTGCTTTAGCTCATCTTTTTTCTTGCTATAAGTTGAAAAAAAGGTTCCCAAATTTTTGAGATTATCTTTTAATAAGATTGTTCATGAAATATTGTTATGAGACCTGGTAACTTAAATAGAAATTATGCCCACAGTAACGAAAATCGGGGGAAACAACAGGAAAATTTTCTAAATGTTTGTAGCCACCTTGGCACTTGCTATATATATCTATTTGTAGCTAATTTTTTAAAAATAGGTCAAAATTTTTTAGTAGTTAAAATTAACTAAAACTATTATAAATATAAGTAATATTCTTTAATAAATTTCATTGTTTTGTTTTTTTTTTGTATTTATCCAGTTTTGCCTGATGCTAGATTCTGTGTTCTTTGTGGGTATGCTGGAGATAGTAATCCTAAAGTGAGTATAATTTTGAAATATTCTTTAAATCATCCTACTTAATTCTGTTCATGTAATAATGGATCTTTAATTTTAGAAATGTGGACGATTGTTGTACTGTGGGCAGGATGATTGGATTCATCTAAACTGTGCTATGTGGTCTGCTGAAGTGTTTCAACAACCCGATGGTTCTCTTCGTAATGTTTATCCTGCAATCTCCAGGGGAAAATTAATGGTAAAAGATCCATTTTCTAAGCTTCTCCTACTAAATTCACAGCATTTTATAAATACAGTCTATGCTCTTTAGTTATTCTTTTACATTGACTCAACAGCTGGGGTAAGCCTTGGCCTTCTCAAGAAGTTTTTTTTAAGGCTTATATGAGTGACTCTCTTTACTGAAATCCTTCCACTATAATGCTCTCTTGCTATTCAATTGATGCAATATTTTTTTAACAGCCATTAGAACATAAGCACTGAACCGTTCATTCTAATATTTTTGTTACTTTTTTTAATGACGGGCACTTGGATTTTGTCCCATTGGCCACAGAAAAGCCAGAACTCCTACTCTCTTCTCGTTACCCAGTGGGCACCTGTAGCAAAGCCGCGGCGGTGGAGCAGCATTGCCCACGTCACACAACCACAAACCCGTTTATAGGGCGGGTCACATTCTCACAAAGGAGAAAGGACATAGAGAGGGAAAGAAACATCCATGCCTTGAGCAGTATTCGAACCCGTAGCCAATGGCTCCGCAGTCAGACACGCTAACCACTCGGCCACCTGGTCGGCATCATTCTGATATAACAACTGATGTTTAATCATTTGATTCGTCTAAAATTTCTTTTGATGTTGTCATACATAAAATGTGAAACTTCTTAAATCCTCTTTGGAGGAAGGAATTGTGACATGATCCTCTAAATCTTCACTTTGAAAATCAAAAGTGACATAAAGAATTCCGCATGAAGCATGGCATCCATCCATTAGTATAAAAGGATGCATTCACAATGTGTGTAGCTTTCTTTTAAAAGGGCATAATAAATTTATTGATCATACTTGTTTGGAAATTGGTTCTGTTTGATTTGATCTGTTGACTTGTTTGGAAATTTTATTCCCTCTTTTTTGCAAAATGTTGATCCTTTTGGTGATCATCCTGGTTTATCAGCCATTGACTTAAAGGTGTTACTAGTAAACGCACATTTTCATTGATTTATTTAAATGTCGCTATTTGATTTTTTGTTTAAAAAATATTAAAATTATTTTTAAAAAATTTGCATTACAAATACTGTAATGTTATCTATTTCGATGATATGTTATTTTATGACAATAGCACGAACTAAAACATGAAACTGTAAATCAAAAAATAAATAAATGGCGAATTATTTTTTTTACATTAATGCTAGTTTCGAGAACCTCTGATAAGTATTTTGTGATTTAATAGTTTAAAAAATAAATAAAAAATAACTCTTTTTGAATGTATTTGTAGCCTTGTGAATTTTGTAATCAAGTTGGAGCTACAGTAGGATGTTGTGTAAGAGGTTGCCCTGCCAATTATCATTTTTACTGTGCTCGAAAAGACGAAGCAGTTTTACAAGAAGATAAAAAGATATTCTGTGCTGTTCATAAAGATAATGTTGATGAAAGGGTAAATTACTGGTCTTTTGCATTTGACATCATTTTGAAACATTTTTAAGTTTGAACTATTTTTGTGTTATATTTTAGAAAATAATTTGTTCTAAATTTCTTGACTTGTAATGAATTCATGATTCTGATTATTTAGGTAGTAAATGAAGATGATTTTATTACCAATGAGAAAATTTTTGTTAATCAGATCAGCATTTCTCCTAAGTGGGTTAAAAATGAGTGGGAGAATCCTATGGACAAAGATTCTTTGAAGATTAAAATTGGTAATTATGTGTCAATTATGTTATGTATATGTGTTAAAATCGGTAAATATCTGTAATTAGTAGCGTTAAATTAAATTTTGTAATATATGATTGAAAATGGTAGTTTTAGTCTAATTGGTGTGGCTATCAAACAGGGTGTGTAGCGTTTTTAAAAAGTGCTTAAAGGTGCTTATTTTCGTTTTTTAAAAGCCCTTTAAGGAGCTTATTTTAATTGGGTGTTTTTAAAAAGTGCTTAATTTTCCCTTTTTTCAAAATGAGATTTTTCCTTTACTATGTTGATTTTTGCTTCGAATTATACAAAAAGACAAAGTTCACATTGTTCTATTCAACGTTTTCATAATTAATTCAACCCCAAGCTGTTTCGGCCTATAATCTGTCTGTAGCGTATGAAAACGCCATTCGTTTTACATGATTCAAAATTTCATGCCAAACAATGCCAAAAGGTTTTTTTTTTTTTTTTTTTTTTTTTTTTTTTTTTTTTTTTTTTTTTTTTGACATGACTGTTAAAACAAGATAAAATCTTCGATTGTCAAAAACTTTCCCAACCCTCCCTAATTATGATATTTTTTAAGTGCTTAAAAGGTGCTTATATTTTGTAGAATAATTTGGCTATGCACCCTGTTAAATAATGAGACTGTTGCCGTAAAGCATTATATTTTTATTTAAACATTTTTAGTTATTATTACTTTTAATATACACCTATCCTCTATCCCTACTACATTCCTTGGTAATTTTCCATTCTTCGAAACAGTGTGAGGAGTCTTCTTCTGTTAGCACCTTCATGATGTGTGCTGTTTTTTCTTTTACAACTTCAATGGACTGAATTCTTGTTCCTTTCAAATTTGCAAATTTGACCGAGGGAAACAGATAAAACTCTCTTGTTGCAAGGTCAGGCAATTCGAATGGATGGTCTAAAACTGGGATGTTGTATTTAGCTAGAAACGTCTTGACAGGCAATACAGAATGAGCTGCCTTGTTGTCTTCTTGGAGAACTTCATCTTTTTTTTCTTAGTTTGATTTGTTTTTCGTCTTATTCTTTCTCTGAAGTTCAGCAAGGGCTTCAAGATAGTATTATTAAGTTTATTAAGAGTTTGACCTTCTGACACTCAGAGCGATTCTGATTACCACTTTTTCTATTGCTTCCTCCAAATTTTGTTTGAAAGGATGGTCTTCTCTGCTATCTTGAAAATGCTTAAACCACTGAAAAATTTTAACAAGTGATAAATATAAATTGTTATACACTTTTTGTAATGTTTCATTGCCTTTTTTTTTTCATGTGAAATTTTGTGATTGATTGATTCATTGCTCAAATATTACACTCCGGCCACTTATTTTTCCGACCAAAGAAAAATGTTTCTTATAAAAATGAAGGCCACGGCCAAACTATTGTTTACAGGTACTGGAGAAGCGCATTTGAAAGAGAAGGCTTTATACTGCATAGCTATCTCTCATTCACATTTGGCTCTTGTGTAGTTTATAAGCGATTAGTTTCGTTGTTTTATAGTCACACCTTGTATGATTAAAATTGGTAAATATCTATATGTTTATTAGTGAAACAAATTTTCAATTCTTTGTGTTCTTTAGTTTCTTTAAAAATTTATGAAGCAAAATAATATTTTTTGATATGTTTGCAACAAACTTTTTATTAATATTTTTTTTTTATTTAGGTATTGATCTTACAATTATTCAAAAACTTTTTTAAAATGTTTGTTATAAAGTAATGTGAGTAACTTACTACAAACAAAAAAATGTAGAATGGTATGATAAAAACTATGTTGTGAGACAAAACCAATTTTTTTTTTTTGCCGAATTGCTCGATGTTCCTTCAATTTTTTATATGGTGTAAGGTAAAAGGCCAAAATATTTTTTTTTTTTTTACATCTTAAAATATTTAATAAATCTTTATCTTCAGAGAAAAAATTAAACATTATTTATATAAATTTTTTCCCACTTTAATGTCTTATAGGCTATAGGAAAAGAAATTCTATGCTATATATTTTTATACAACTTGTTTATCTTGAATAAATAAAAATAAAAGCAATAAATTTACAGAATTCGAGCCAATGTATGCATTGCAAAAGAATAATTTCTTTTTATATTTAAAACTATTTTACTGTAAATCTTCCTTTGGGGGGGGTACATTATTAATTTTTCCCCTTTAATAACTTATCAATAGAAACGAAAATAATTAGCTATTTTTTTTTCTGCAACTTTTTCATACACTGGTATAAACAGGAATAAGATTAATAAATTTTTAAAATGTAAACTGTTTATAATAATTGTGTATTAGGGTTAAAATAACAAGACTGAAAAAAATTTGCTTTTACATAATTTCAGAAATCTTTGCTTTTAATGTATGTTATTTAATGTATTACATAATTTATACATGTTCTTTATTTAGGTTCTTTAACTGTGTCAAATTTAGGTCGTCTGACACCATTATCAAATGGACCTAATGTTCTGATACCTGTGGATTTTGAGTAAATAACTTTCCTCATTTTTTTTTTATCTATTTTTGTTAATTACCTTTTGCTTAAATTAAGATAAATTTTATCAAAGCATGTAAGTTTTTAATTCTGTTATTTTATCATAAATTGTGCATCATTATAGAATTGTATTAATTATATATATATATAGTATTTTTTGAATGTTTTAAATATCAATTTTTAAATTAATATATTGTAAAAAAATTTGAAACAACTCTGAAATCTTTCTATTACACAGCTAAAGAAATAATACGTCGCAGTCTTAAAAAATTCAAATATAATTATCTAAGAAAATAAATTATTTGCATTGAAGTTTTATGTTACTTTAATTTTGACAAGTGTTTTTATTTCTATAATGTATTACTCTACTTGCTCAGTGTTCTTATAAGAAAATACTTTAATTTTTGAAAATAAGTTAACCAGTCTAGTAAAAAATTTATTCTTTATTGAAATTATATTACATAGATAAAATCTTTTTGCTTAATAAACCCATTACAATATATTGTGAGAACTTTGAAGAAAGACACTATACTAGCTGCCTAAGAAAATGCTTGGTTTTTAAATTAAATTTATTTTTTCCTTATTCTACTGCATGTCTTTACCGATGTTTATAAAAAAAATTCCATGACACTAACGTCATAAACAGTTATTGATCTAACTAAATTACTATCCTAATTACTTGTATTTGGCAATATGTATTTTATAAATCTGATTTTTGTTGCAATTTTTTTTTCTCCAAAAAGGCAAATTATTTAATCAAAATGCTTTAAATCAGTGTTTTATCAAACAGAATTTTTAAAAAATCCTGTGCCCAATAAAATTTCATTATTAATAAGCATGCTGTTAAAAAAGTTAAATAATTTTTGAAGAATGGTTTTTAACATTAAATATTGTATTGGAAACTGTAAAGAAAACTGATCTATGTTTATATCTTATAGGTGCACAAAATTATTTTGGAGTACAAAAAATCCTCGAGTTAGAGTGAAATATACTTGCAGAATATTTGAAAAGCGTCCTGAAAAATGTCCTCCATTGTTTGTGCCAAATACCACTATAGTTCATTCGATAGGAACTTCAAAAAGTTCTGATAAAAAAATAGCTTTAAATTCTTCAAATAAATCAAATTTTGAAAAAGTCACTGTGTTTCATGATGGAAAATCATCTAGAATTGAATGTGATAATTTTGATGTAGAAAGTAATGATGTGAAAAAACTTTTAAATTACATTACAAAGAAAGTAGCCAAAAAAGAAAAGAAGTTAAGAAATCTGCATGAATTAAAAGAATATGATTTATCAAAATGCTTGGGTCCATTACTTGAAAATAAGAAAGAAAAGACTTTGAATGGTTTTAGGTTTAATAATAATTTAATTAATGAGGAAATGAAAAAAGATATCTGTGATATGGACAGTAATTATAATAAAATAATAAATGAGTTGGCTAGTAAAATTAAAAATAAAACTTTGAAAGATTGTGATATAGATTATATTAATAAAAATGACTATTTAGATTTTTATACTAGTCTTTTTAAAATTAAATCTAATTCTGATATTCTTTGTGATGATAAACTGCATATTAATCATGAGCTGCTTCAAGAGTTTGTGAAAAAGAATGGACATAAAAAGTTTAAAAAACGCTTAAGGAGCTTGTCTTTAGATGAAAGATTCAGGTCTAAGGCAAATAAAGAAGAACTAATTTCTAATCATTCATGTGCCAAAGAAAATTGTAAAGATTTACTTGATAATTATGAAGATGATTTTGATAAGTCCAGTAAAAAAAGAGCATTTTTGGATTCAATTATTCCATTAGATTCTGTAAATGAAACAGTATTGCCTGTGTTTAGTGTAGAAGTTAAAGATAACTCAGGCAAGGCAGAAAGCTCAGGTTACAGCTCCAATGATGATAATTTAAAACAATCAGGTAGATCTTTTATGCCTGATATTTTAAATAATAAAATAGAAATAGCTCAAAAAGAAAAACCAGTAAAACACAATTCAATGCTTCAAAGACTAGAAGAATGCAGAAGAGCTGGAAATACTACATATAAAAAAGATTCACAACCAGATTGGCAAACCAGCTTTTTAAATTCTAATCACAGTGTTCAAAATAGTAATATTATTTCTAATTGTTTAAATGGTGTATGCCAGGAAACAGAACCTTTAAAATGCAATAAATGTAAGAGAATTTACCGTACAAGTGAAAGCTTTAAAAAACATTTTGATGCCTGCAATTTTGTTATAGATTCTTCCTCTTCTGGAGAAGAATCAGATTCTAGCTCATCTAATGACAGCATGCATCAATCATCATATCTCAATCACAAAGTACCAAATCACTGTGATATTCAGAAGAAAGAAAATAGTTCTGATTCTAATCATTGTATAATTCCTGCCTGTGATAATAATCAAGACACTATCAATAAACCAGCAGATCCTCTGTTTAAAACATTCGATGGCCAATTAACTGATAATGGTCATATTAAAGGATCTATGCAGCACAGGGTGGAACAAAAAGTGGTTTCAAAATTGGATATGGCTGTTATGCAAGATGATTACCCTGTTCCCAAATCCTCCACCATTATACCCTCAAATTCTAATTATGGAATCAGTCAGCAAAACTTAGCAACTCATGATATACCCTACCAGTCTAAATCTATGGTGCCCCAAAATACTTTAGTATCTGCTACAATTCAGCAAAATATTCAAATTCCTATAAATATTAATCAGAATTCTTTAACTTCACAAGGAATCATATCAAATATTTCGGTAAATAATGCAGCAATAGCTACTGAAAGTATATCAAATTCTTATAATTGCTCATATGGAAACACTGCTGTATGCAACAATTCAGCTTCTACCATAATGCAATTGCCCTGTAATACTTTAATAATTCCTTCTCCATCCACCCATAACACAGTACATCCACCTACTCCTATGTATAGACAAATAACTATTCCTCCAAATAGTTTTGTGCAAACCCCAATAGAAATGACACAAAGTTCTCAGCTTTCTTATGTTGGTTCCATTACGATAACAAATAATGAGACTATGTCAATAGCGGTCAATGTACCAGATCAAATCTTACCCATGTATCCTCAGCAAGATTTGAGTTTTAATTTAATTCATAATCCTCTTCAGTTACAACAAACTTCTGAAATTCATCTTTCAAGTGTTAATGTACAACAGATATCACTTCAGAGTTCTTACCAAACCCCTTCGATTAACCAACTAGTGTTTCCTCAGCAGTCTATCAATATACCTCAAAATCAAGTTATGTTTGTGGAAGAGCCCTTAACCCATCAATTATCTGCTCCTCAAGCTTCAAACTATATTATCCAGGTTCCTATGGAGCAAACTCAGAATTGTTCTTTTAATACATTTGTTCAACAACCAGAATATCATCAAGTAGTTAACCCAATTTCTTTTGATTCTAATTCTCAAACTGTAACCAGCTCTTTACCACAAAATGTCTTCCAGGAGCAAAATAATCTTCAACAGTCAGAAGCTCCTCCTCATTTAGAGCCTGCTGTTACACCTCAAAACTTTAATATAAATAATTGTGCAAGCACCAAAAAACAACCCTCCAACATTGTGAGACCAATATCAAGCCAGGCTCCTAGCTTAGCCAAAGTGATAATGCCTAGTATGACACCTCATGCGTCTTCACCGGGCACTTCGGATTTCAGTGAAAGGTCGTCTCCTGTTTCAGAAAAATCTTTCAGTGATCAAAATTGTGTCAACAATATTTCATCCAACAGCAATATTATGGAAATTCTAAAAAAAGCTGCTGAACAGATGTTAAATATGTCATCTGAAAAATCAAAACATAATGCATCTTCATCGCATTCATCATCAAATATTGCAGCCGAGAAGAAAACACGCTTTGCCCATACTCGGAAAGTAGCAGCTCGGAAAGCTGAACAGATGAAAAGAAAAAATCCTGTCTTGAATGGAAATGTGAAACCTGAAAAGAAGCCTAAAAGCATCCAATTCAATATTGCTGCTTTGAAACAAGCTTTTATGCCATTTTTGGTTGCTCCAGTTGCAAAAGATGAACCAAATCCAGTACCAGTGAAAAGTAAGTTAAAATTAAAGACAAATGTTTCATTGACTTATTACATTTGAACACTATTCTGATTAACTAACGGTATTGTACAATTATCCAACTTTTTACTGATTTTAGGGATACTTTTAAATGCTTTTATAAAAAATTTTGGAGCTGAAAATTTAATCTAAAACAATTTCTTTTATCATATCATATTCAAAAATTTGCTTCTACATAATTGTGAAAGCATTTTTATTTCACTTAATTAAATAAGGAGATTTCTCTCAATCTTGTATAATTTCTTAACTTCTAAATATTAAATAAGTTTGAGTTTAATGGCACATAAACTTGTAATTTAAAATCTAATTATCTTGCTTAACTATTTGTAGCAAAAACTGGCACTTTATTCAAAATGTCTCGTTGAATTTTCATTTTCCCTTTGCACTATATTTCATAATTCTGAAGGATTAAAATAATAGTAAACAAATATATTTTGCTTTTGTGTACATAAATTTCTATTATATCATATCTTATACTCTTCATTTTAATTATTTTTTAGATGAGATTTCAAACTCTTCACTTGATGTACCTGTTGAAACAAACTTACCACTTCACTCAGATATTCCCATTGAACCAAATTTGTCCCTCCCATTAAATACCCCTGCTGAGCCTCAAAAATCAGGTGCTCATCTGCCAGAGGAAGATTCTGATGTTTACTCGTACAATGAGGAATCTGATGACGACTCCCCACTGCTCAAGTTACATATGCAAGAAATAGAAAGAAGGGAGAAAAGAAAAAGCCCCTCTCCTGACAAACCTTACCTTATGTATGAAATAACAAGTGAAGATGGTTTTAAAGTTCAATCAAAGAATATTCGAGGTTTGATTTTTATAGTAACTAACATTAGTCTTATAACATAAACAGTCTTTAGTTAATCTGCAGTGCATGTAGTTCTGCCTTTTTTCAAACTTTAAGTTGGTTATTTTTTTCATAAAAGCTGGTTTATTCATGTATTATTCAGTATGTGGAAGGTTAGGGAAGTTAAGTACAATTTTGAGCTTATGCAATTATTTCCTTCTTTTTCAGTATAGAATACAATAACATATACTTCTAAATTATGTTACCTCATAAGTTTTGGGGGGAAATTATTTTGTTTTTACTCATAAAATGCTTTTTTTTTTTTTTTTTTTTTCAATAATTTATTCCATTGCTAATATATCACGCTTTTTCTTCCAAATACTTGTTAAGAATTCATTTATCATATTCTTTTATGCATGTTCAGGGCTTTCTTTGAAATATGGTCGCTATTGGCAAAAAAATAATTTTTTAGTGCATACTATATTTTTAGCTTTTTAACTACGATTTGACATGTTTTTGTAGTTCAATATTTGTGTTTAAAAAAAATTATCTCAGAATGGAACTTAAGCGTTATTTTTTTCCACATTCTCCACTTTGTTTTCAACAATTGTTGAAGAAAAATCCTATTTTTCCTTACCTGCGCACTGTCTTCAAATTTCTGATACCAAGTTTTGTAATATGAAATTAAAAATTAGGAATTTTGAAAATCATTTGGAAATCTATAATAATAATGCCAGAATATAATAATAATGTGATTCGAGATTCACAAGTTGTAATGATTTCGTATTAAAAATATCGGGATTTTAAAATGTTATTTCAAAAAATTGTTGGGAGGTTTTCGACATTTACCTCTCCGTGTATTGCAAATGCGGGTTAGTTCCACCAAAGAGTCCTTCACGAAAGCAAATTTCTCCCAATACTTGATCTAAAAGTTGCCTTGTCTACTGGATTGGTTTAAAAATTACGAAGCTACGAAGTTGAACAGTGGTAGTCGTAAATCAAAAATTGGGTTGGCTGTTCAACGTTGGTTATAAAATGAAATATATGATCTAGAGCTGTGGTGGTTCAAGGGGAAAGAGCGTTTGTCTTCCAATCAGGTGAACCGGGTTTATATCCCAGCAATGGTTGATCAATACGATTGCACCGCCCACAGTGCTGGCTTAGATATCCTCAGTGGTAGATGGATCATGGGTTAGAGTCCCCTTGACGTCAGGCTAACAGTGAGAGGTTTTCGTGGTTTTCTCCACCATGTAACAAAAATGCGTGTTAGTTCCATCAAAATGTCCTTCATGAAGGCAAATATCTCCCATTGCTTGATCTAGGACTTCCCTTGTCTTCTGGATGCTGTTCAAAATTACAAGGCTACGGAGTTGAATATTAGTAGTTGTAAATCCGGAATATTGGGTCGGCCGTCCAATTACCGTGATAAAATATATGATCTAGAATTTGAGTAGAAAGTTCAGGGAATTTTATTTCTGAAATTAAGTGAGAACTATTTGTAAATGTGTATAATAAGAAAAAATAATTTATTTATCTTTGTTAAATAAACATTAAAAAAAAAAAAGAAATTTGTTTATTTTAGTTACTAAAAACTTTTTGAGAAATAAATTGAATTTAAAAAAAAAAAAAAAAAAAAAAAAAAAAAATTTTTCCCTNAAAAAAAAAAAACAGATTTTTCCATACATTTTATTTTTTAAGTCTCTCAAGAGGTTCGCTTTCTTTAGGTGTATGAGAGTTCCATGGCCTTAAATACTCCAGTGAATTTTCCGTCTTTTTGTCCAGGTTTTTATTTTTCACCAAGCTCGGTTTAATCAATTCTGGCTTTTATGCAATTAAACTCTGCCTTGCATCCATTTTGATTTCAGATTATCCACACAAAAAACTTGAATTTTTTTTTTCACTCTAAATTTCTTAATTAGTATTAAATTTTTTCTGCTCAAAACTTATTTGTTCTTTGGTTTAAAAAAAGAGGGATAATTATCTTACTTGAGTTAATTCATGAATATTTCCATAATTATTTCTTTAATTATATGAAATAATATGACTTACAAATATTATGTTTGTTGCTGTAGATGCTTGGGAGAGGGTTTATGAAGAACTTCAAGATGCTCGTATTGCAGCTCATATGGACCACAAAACAGTTTCTCCTGAAGGTTAGAAAACATTTTATATTTTAAGTATTTCAGATAAATTTATATGATGTGGTATTGTGACATTTAAACTAATAAAAATATTTTTATATTATATCTATAGATATAAATGGATTTCATTTAATGGGATTAGATAACTCCGCTCTCTTATATCTCTTGGAGCAACTACCAGGTGCAAAACAGTGTCCGGATTATGAGTTCCTCTTCCACCGACCAACAAAAGATCAATTTGAAGTAAGTTTTACCCAAGTATGCTTTTTTCTTCCCTAAACTTTAAAATGTCGGTTAGTTTATTTTTCCTATAATTTTGTTTATTGTACTATCATTACTATTGTACTATCATTACTATTGTGCTTGCATACTTTAGTAATGATAGTAATGGTATTAATTTTTATAATTTTCCTCCCATTGAACTTCTTTTTACAAAAACAATTTCTGTGCATAAAGAGTATGTGCACTGTATTTACTTCAAACTGTTAATTTTAACACCTTTCCAATCGATCACAGAAATCACCCTGTTTGGCAATAATTAGTTGTAGCTGTTAAAAAATTTATAGTGGCTAGTTTAGACTCAGGCACAATTAGTTCAGTCAGGGAAGTGTTATATTTATGAAGGAAATATCTAATTCTAAAGCAAACATCTCTTTAGGAATTGAAAACTTATTTTAATGTAGTTTTTCTTTTATTCAATATATTCACTAATAAAGATCTGATACTGCTTTTTTTACTTGAACTTAATAAATAAAAAATTTCAAACTATAGTTTTGAAACCGACCAAACTATTAAAAGAAGTTAGCAAAACTATCTTTTTAAAAATATATATGTTTATACAAAAAAATATTCTAAAAAATGACTTTTTTACTTTGATATTCTTCCTAGTTTCAGGGTTGCCACAGACGACAAAAATAACTGTTTTCAGGAAAAGGAGACTATTCGGAGACTTTTCTGTACCCCTAGTGATGTTTCTTTAAGCATAAATTGGGTGGAAAATCTGCACCCCACAAGATAGTTTCTGAACACACTGAACTTTTTTTTTCTTAAAAAATAAGAAATATTGAAAATTTTGAATTGCAAATTTGAGTTCTCACTTTTTAATTCGTTCAATCTGCACAGGCTCCGTTGTAAGTCTATTTAATTTCTCGATCGCCTTTTCAATGATTATTGCTACAAAATTCCGCGTGATTTTTAAACAAATAATAATAATACATTTAATACGATATTACGATGCGTGAATTTCAAATTTGAGTAATCACTTCATATATATATATATATATATAAACATTTACATTTATATAAAAATTATCATATTTGCCACCAACTTGACTGAATGGATCATGGTATATGACAATTAAGTCATTAACAAAACTTTAGTCATATTTTTGATGAATTTTTGTTCTTATTTAGGCAACTATTTTCCTAGTTTTTGGCTACTATTTTCATGTTTTAGGCTACTAAAAGCAACCATTTTGTTCATTTTTTTCTGCGGCAACCCTGTAGTTTATATATGTTGTTTTTCCTGTCAGGGACTTTTAAAAATGTGTGATGTTTAAGCCATTTTTGGAATAAAATCATTCTCTTAACAAAAAATTCAAAGAGTTTACATTCACTTTTTAATTGTGTGTTCAGATAGATTTTTTTTTTTTTAAAAAATCTTATTTTGATGTTAATATCCACCAGATTTTAGACTTGAGGTGCAGATATACCACGGATATTGTTATTATAGTACTAAAACTAAATGATTGGATAGCACCTGTTTTTTAATATTTTTACTTCATTAATGCTTCATCTTATTTTAATAGTTGTGTAGTTCTAACGCCCACCGCTAGGGGGGTGACAAGGATTAGTTACAGTAATAAAGCATTTTTAATACATTAAACCATAATGAAAAAGGTGAACAATGTTTCACTTTTAAGAAAGAATTATTTACTTTTTAATATTTGTGTTTCTTTAAAATTAATAAAGATGTGTTTGTTTTTCTAGTTAACTGAAAAATTCCATATTAAATAATTTTTCTTTCTAAATTAGTTTTGAAATTTTAAATTTACTTATAATCTTAAAACTTGTTTTAGGTTCCAGAAAACCCAACAGGCTGTGCTAGAAGTGAATGCTTAAAACTTAGGTCAGATTATGATATGTTTAATTTCTTGGCATCAGAGCATCGTAGTAGACCTATGTTCGTACCACCTGAGGAGGAAGATGAAGGAACTCAAAAATCTTCCAGAAGAGCAACCAATATAGATATTCCAATCGCAATGCGATTTAAAAGCTTAAAGTCAGTAGCTAGGGAAACTGTTGGTGTTTTTCGGTAAGTAAACTATAAATTCTTTAGAAAATATTTATTTATTTTATAAAATTGCGTTGCTGAAAAAATAAATCTTCATGATAATTCAGTTGTGAATTTTTACAATAAAGAGTTGTTTTTTTAAGCTATGATCAGTTTCAGAAGAAAAATCAGTGTGAAAATCGAAATTGTTTTGATCCTTCCAGTTGCTTCTTTAGAAATTTTTTATACCCTCTTCGTAAAAGACAACAGCCTGTACTTCCAGCTAATTTTACATATTGATCTGCAGTTCGTTACCTGTCCCACCCTTTATCTTTCTTTTCTTCAAAGCTTCAAGTGCTCTTTGTTGATAAGAATGGTGTACTTTGGAGAATCAGGGGTGATTATATTTCGGAAGTACCCCGGAATTCCGGATTTTACGTATCATCTCTCTAGGTCTAGAAACTAGGAGCAGAGTATGTGATTTTTTTCGCGGAATTCCACATATCTCGAGGCCATTGATTCGCGAACTTCCACAAATCAAACCTATAATCCGACTAAAATTTAAAGTAAGAATTAATTTTCACCATCTGAAATAAATTTATGAAATTCTTGCCAACACTAAAATCTCGTTTCATACCTGTGACTCTTCTAAAATTTCGATTTTTTTTTTGGTCGAATTTTTATTGTTTTTAATACTTGAATCCTCTTATATTGTTAGAATCTCTTATATCATGATTCATATTCACCCTATTTTAAAACCCAATAACACGATTCTTGCAAGAGCTTATTTAAATTTTTTCTTTAATTAGTTACTATAAAACTATAATATTCTTTATTGGTAGGTAATTTAGTTATTAATCTTAGGTCAAAAAATTATATTAAAGAAGAATAGTATATAAATTGATATCTTGTTTGCACATACAATTTTGAGGGTTTTTCACTTTGTGTCACAATCATCTCTAAAGAATATTCTTTAAAAGAATCTTACCGAGAATTTCACATTTGTTCTAGAGCATACAAATGTTAAATTGGGTCAACCATTTAAGAAACAGCTAAGAGCTAAGTGCATACAGATTAACAGCATTTACATAATTCTCAGTTTATACATTTTCCGATGCTAATTTGGTCTAATTTTATTATAAATGTTCTACTGGAACTATGCTGTTAGGTAATTGGCAACAGCCTGGGATGCATCTTTATTGATGATCTGAAAACAATATTGCTACAGACACGCTTTACCCTGCCACAATTTTGATTGAAAGGTAGTAGTGACTATCTGGCTTCTAAACATACTTACCAACCATACATGGATTTTTCTGAATGAATGATTAATTGCCGAGAAGAGTGAATTCTGAAACACTATCGTTATCAAAAAAGAGCCATTCAAATTGACACCCGGCATTGGCCGCAGGAAATAAAACTCTAGCCTGATTGTTGGGTAAGACTGTGCCTGCCACAATAAATGTGTGGACATTTTTAGATGCAAAGAAAAAATATTATTATTCATAAACTAAGAATTCAAGGAAAAAGCTAAATTTTTCTATATTTTCATAAGTAGTTAGTTATAAAGAGCACTTCATATTATATCTCTTTTTCAGATCGAGTATTCATGGTCGAGGACTTTTTTGCAAAAGAACTATTGATCCTGGCGAATTGGTTATTGAATATGCTGGTGAAGTTATTCGATCTATTCTTACAGATAAAAGAGAACGCATTTATCAAAGCAAAGTAAATAATGATTGCTTCTTTATTTTTGTGATAGAACTTATTGTAGATAAATACAATCACTTTAACTCAAATTTTTGGAATGTAAAATTAAAACTTTCACAGAGTGGCCACAGAACAGGAAAGTCAGGAAAACCTCAAAATCAGGAAAAATAAATTAATTTTAACATAACAATCCAATGTTTTTTCCAACAGAATACCAAAAGACTTGTAATAATAATTTTTTAAAGAATGTTTATTTTCTATCCAAATAACAAGTAAGAGTGTTTTTTTTTAATTTATTTTTATAAAAATAAAAAAAAGGCATAACTGAAGAATTAATAATAAAATTTATATCACTGGTTACAAAAAAAAGAAAAATTCAATAAAATAGATCTGGGAAAGATAAGGAAGTTTTTTGTGACCACCCTGCAGTATTTTCTCATTTATTTACATAACTATTTTAACTACAGTGGAAAGAACCATATCCAGAATAGTCAGGGCTTAGATAAGTCTGGAAAGGAATTTTTTTGGAAAATAGATCTTTAAGGTAAACAAACATCATAAAATGTGTTATTCAATAAAGAAAATAAAAAATCAATAAATAATGACAATTTCATACTAAAACTTTTTCTTATGGTTTAAAAAGTAAATAAAGAAAATCGAACAGACCATAATTTGGACTCTCATAAATAAAACATGTTTCTTTCTCTCTCTTTTTTTTTTATTTATTTATTTATGTGAAGAAGTAGCTTGGCAAATAATTAAATAAATATAACATTAAAAAAGGCCCTATACACAAAAAGTTAATTAATCCAAATTAGTTATATACATATAACAAGGAACATAACTTAGTGGATTTTATTAATAAAAACATTTGTAAGTTAAAGAGAAACAAAGCTTGTCTTCGAGTGTTCTTTTCAAACACTGTTCATATTCAACTTCATTAATACTCATAGTTTTTTCTTCTCAGTCTAGAAATTGAAAAAAAGGAAAGAGATTTGTTTATTTTGATTGTAAAATAGTGTCCTATGGATTTGTGGCTTTGTACTGTACTTATTTTTTGAAAAAGTTTTCAAGATCTTTGTGACATTTAGTTCATGTTCTAAGGATGGAGAATATATAGATATATTTTTATTTATTATATACTCTTGAGGTTTCTTCAGACAGAAAAGGGATTCTTCTACTTCCATGTCAACATATGAAGAATTATAAGAATTTTCTTATCTATTAAGTAACGAATTAATACTTGGTTTCCTTTTGTTCATTGCTATGTATTCAGTTCCCCAATTTTAAAGTTGTATGTAGTTTAACTTCTTAAAAGTTACTATATAACGAGAAGAAGAAAAATTTAAAATGCTTGTAATCATGAAATTTAAAATTTGATAACTAGGTACAGCTCAGCATACTGCAATGAATAAAATGAAACAAAAAATCTGTAGATTAACATGAAGGAAGCAGAATCATTTTGTGTGAAGAGAGCCTTTAAACTAAAATTTCATACTTATAATTTCAAATCAAATTCTTTCAGGGCATTGGATGTTACATGTTTAGAATTGATGATGATGAAGTTGTGGATGCAACAATGCATGGCAATGCTGCTAGGTTTATCAACCACTCCTGTGAAGTATGCATCGTCTTTCATTATATTTCTATTGTTACCTTTTAGTATTTTAAAAAAATTTTCATGCATGATTTTCTTTTTCAGCCCAATTGTTTTTCAAAAGTAATAACTGTGGATGGAAAGAAACATATTGTGATCTTTGCCCTCAGGAAGTAAGAATAATTAATATTATCTAATGAATTATTTTACAAATTAAAGCCAGTACTTAACTGTGACTTTTTTTTTTTTAACAGAATTATGAAGGGAGAAGAATTGACCTATGACTACAAGTTTCCATTTGAGGATGAGAAAATACCTTGTCACTGTAATTCTCGAAGATGTCGAAAGTATTTGAACTAGTTCAATTACCTTTAAATGCTGTGTGAGTATTATAATAACTAATAATTTAGATCTTTTAATAATAATCAAGCTTAGTGAGAGAACACGTTAAATTACATTTTAAACAATTTGAGAAAATCAGCATTAGCAAGTTTTAAAAAAACTTATTTGCTGAAACTTTTTTTTTAATTGATGCCATTTAATTTAAACAAAAATTAAGCAAAATAAATTTATGTTTAATACTTAAAGACAGTATTCTTGAATTTGAAAGTTTTCAAAATATCCTGTAGCAAGTTCTTCCATTAATTTAACTGAACAAATCCTTAATAATATCAATGATGTAGGCTTAGCTTTTATTTTTGGAGCAAAAAATAATATGAAGTAAGAGACTGTAACTGGGGATGTAGACTGTTTTTGCATGTTTATTAAGGAAGAGAAACTCAGTACAACAAAATCACACTCGCAAGTATTTTGTATATTAAATACTGTAAAATCGACTTTAAAATTACTAAACATCCTGCATGAAAGCTTGTTTAGTTGGGAAAATGTAACATTTTTAAGAAAATGTAATACAAAGTGTCAAAAAAACACTTCAGATTATACAGGACTTAGAAAAATTCTAGAATTATTACGTAATATGCGTTTAAACATCCAACAATTGCTGGATTCTAATTTAATGTATTTAAAAACTTGTAGTAAATGTTTGTATGTTTAATTATTTATTTCCTAATTACAAGAAATAAAAATCATTCGGAAAAATAATTAAAAATAGAGATCCTTCTTTGGACAACAGCACATTTTAACCTAACAAAATTGTTTATTTTGAGTCACACTTCTAATTTAGGCACGGTAGTTAATAATATTAATATAACATTCATAAGTTTGTTTGTTGTAAATATATTTCATGCTTAATACATTCTATTTCAGGTGGCAGCTTAAAAGCATGCGAAAATGTTTCTAACTGTGATAATTTATTCTTGTTTTATGTAGCCTAGCTTTTTATTATTTTTAAGTATCAAAAGGTGCTGTTCCTCATTATCATAGAATAATAAAAATGTATTATAAATTATTGTATATAATAATTAGAAATTGAACTTTTTATTATTGTAAATAAAATTGGATTTTATATTTTCTGTGATTCTTTTTTTCTTTCCCTTCAAATGTATTATTTTTCTGCTAATTGCTGTTTTTATCACAGATCATACACTTCTTGCTGAGGTAACAAATTAGTTTCACTGTTACCTTTGTTCAAACTCTTATTCCTCAAACTGTGAATCATGCAGTACAGGAAAGGAAAAAAAATTGCGTTTTTAAACAGCTCTCCTTATTAAGTCAAACTATCCTTTTTGAAAAAAAACTGGACAATAATTACGAGAAAGCTTTTCATTCAGAAAAATAAACATAGAAAAGATTTCAGACAAAAAATTAATGCATAAAAAAGACTCATTAAAGGTTTTATATATGTATATTTTCAAAAACTATAGCAACGGTAGCAAAATACTATAAAGAGGTGAACTAGAGAATTGTTGTAAAAAAATATCCATGAATTTTGAAACTAAAGTAAGGGTAAAGAGTTTCAAGGATTGTTACTGTAGATTATTTTAACTAGTAAATGTAAATAAAGAACAAAATTAACAAGTAACAAAATAAAGTTTATTAAATTCTTGAAGCAATATTGAAAAAACAAAGCAAGGAAAAATTTATAAAGTATAATCTCATAACTTCATCTGGGACACATCACACCCCTGCCACCATCAATAGGAAAATTCACACCAGTTGTAAAAGAAGAACAATCACTAGCTAAAAATGCAATAGTTTGTGCAACTTCTTCAACAGTTCCAACCCTGCCAATAGGATGAGTTTCTTTGCCTTTTTCTAAAAACTAGTAAATACAATCAATTATTAAAAACAGTTTAGGTTCATATTTAAAAAAAAAATTTATCTTTAGCTCTTGCTCTGTGAAAATAAAGGGCCATCTTTAAATTATACAAAACATTGTATCCCCAAACACAATTTTTAATGCTCGATAATGTACATTAAATAAGAATTTTGTCTAGATGATTTGTATTATTTAAACCATGAAAAAAAAATGAAATAGTCTCCTCCCTATTGTAAGAATATAAACTATATTAATGCATGCAAAAGTAACATTCGAAATTGCTGAAGATTGAATAAAAATGAATTATTATCAGCAACAAAAAACAATTTTTTGAAATGTTGTAGTGATTAATGATACCTAATACCTTAATGGCAGGTTGACAAAATATTGCATTATACAATAGCTTGACCTACCAATTTAATGAAAAAGAGAGAAAAAATTGTTGTAAGGAACAAAATCTAAATTTATCTTGAAACAGTTTTTTATGTCATAAAGTATTATTTCTTTTTTAAATTATATATATATGAGTACAAAAAATATATTTGCAATATTAAAATAAAATTTGTAGTGATAGAAAATGGTACTAACAAATCATTAATCAAATGAATGTGTTTATTTGCATATGTATGTACTGCAGAGTTCTCCTTAGGAATTAAAAAAAAGGAAGGGCACTGCCTCTCAAAAATGGGCATTTTGAGTTTTGAAATGGCAGTCACCCCCATAAAATTTATCAAAATGTGTAATATTATGCAATAATTGAATTTGATCTTCCACAATTTTTAAATTACCCTCTTATGCTATTTTATTATATATCAAAAAATATGTTTTTCTTATTATTAAAGAGAAAAAATTGTTGATAAAAATAATTTAAGGTATGTTAAAAAACAATTAATCCATAAACAGTTTGAAAGTTTTTTTCTATAAATTAGACTGAAAACTATAAGAAAATAAACATTTAAAGGTGCAGTGTTTTTATACAAAAAAAAAAGGTATTTATCAATTCCTACCCCGAAAAAAGAGATATTTATAAAAACGTATAGAGTTGAGGATAATCCGAATAAAGTAAATATTTGTAGTAGTACCTAATCAGAATTAAACCTATAAACACAGATAATTATACCAGTGTGTAATTATTTAAACAGGGAATATTTTTTTTAAAGATGGAATNATACATAATGCATGCAAAAGCAACATTCAAAATTGCTGAAGATTGAATAGAAATGTATCATTATTAGCAACAAAAAACAAACTATTAAAAAAAACTTTTTCTTCTTGAAATGTTGTAGTGATTAATGATACCTAATACCTTAATGGCAGGTTGACAAAATATTGCATTATACAATAGCTTCACACAACAATTTAATGAAAAAGAGAGAAAAAAAAATGCTGTAAGGAACAAAATCTAAATTTATCTTGAAACAGTTTTTTTTATGTCAAAGAATTATTTCCTTTTTAAATTATATATATAAGTGCCAAATAATATATTTGCAATATTAAAATAAAATTTATAGTGATAAAAAATGGTACTAACAAATCATTAATCTAATGAATGTGTTTATTTGCATATGTATGTACTGCAGAGTTCTTAGGAATTAAAAAAAAGGAAGGGCACTGCCTCTCAAAAATGGGCTTTTTGAGTTTTGAAGTGGCAGTCTCCCCCATAAAATTTATCAAAATGTGTAATATTATGCAATAACTGAATTTAATCCTCAACAATTTTTAAATTACCCTCTTATGCTATTTTATTATGTATCAAAAAATATGTTTTTCTTATTATTAAAGAGAAAAAATTGTTTATAAAAATAATTTAAGGCATGCTAAAAAACAATTAATCTATAAACAGTTTGAAAGTTTTTTTCTATAAATTAAACTGAAAAATATAAGAAAATAAACATTTAAAGGTGCAGTTTTTTTATGCAAAAAAAAAAGGTTATCAATTCCTACCCCGAAAAAAGAGATACTTATAAAAACATATAGAGTTGAGGATAATCCGAATAAAGTAAATATTTGTAATAGTACCTAATCAGAATTAAACCTATGAACACAGATAATTATACCAGTGTGTAATTATTTAAACAGGGAATTTTTTTTTTTTTTTTTTTGAGATAGAATATGAATAAAACGACTGTTTTTAAGGGACGACAGCTTATTTTTACAAAGAGGGTGCATTTAAAGGGATCATAAAAGCGTGCCGCCCTTCTGAAAACGCTTAGGGAGAACACTGTATACTGGTTGAAAATGCATAATATATGGAAAGTAATATTGATAGGAATATTTCATGAAACAAAAAATGAGGTTGCAAACCTTAGCATACTCTTCTTCAGACATTCCACCTCTTTTGTGAACATTAGTAACTACAACACCAGGGCTAAAAAAAGAACATTTTAATTTGAGAATTCTCATTCTTTAATTTTTCACCCCTTCAAAGTCTAATATAAACATTAAACTGTTCTAAATATAACATTAAATAACTATCTTAATAGATTTTGAAAATGATCCTAGAAAGACCAACACATGCAATTCATTTTCACAAAAATTTTAATTAAATTTAGAAAACATGGCAAATGAAATATATGTGTCCTTAATTCTATCCAAAAGTATTATATAAATTTTAATTTATAAAATTATGATAAATATGCCTTTTTATAAAATGTTCCATCTCACACTCATGTTTATGTAATAAATGTGCAACACTAATTTTACCAGATAGATGTGTATATATACTTTGCTCAGCGAGACTGAAAGCAGACAGTGATTCGCTGCTTAAAGCCAAGACTGACTAAATTTGCTGGTTTCTCGCTGCATTTGTAGTCCTTTTCTAAATTACTATTGTTCAGATTTGCTGGTCATAACTTTGGCGTCAATCAGCCAAAGAAAATGAGAAGTGCCCAGAGGCTTTATCTATTTCTACTATCAGTTTTTGTTGAACAGAGTATGTGTGGTGAAAAAAGGAATACTATTTCATCTTTGGTTAATCATAAAATGTTTTTTTTTTTGTACTTACACAAATAACTTCTAAATGTTTCAAATAAATTATTCTAGGTTATTCTTGAACATTTCAACAGTAATATCATAATCTGAAAGATTTTTTTTTTTATTTTACTAATTATTTTTGAGAATACCAAAAAATAGATTTAGCTCATTTAATAAATTGTGCTTTTCTTTTAAATAAATCTGAAATTAACCTGTTTAATTACAGTTGAGATACAAAAGGTATAGACAGATCCTTTAACATATAGTCTAAATTACTTACTATCAACTATGAATTTAGAATGACTAATTATAGGGAAGAAGTATAAATATTTTCAAGCATTAATATTAAAATGATATTTACTTATAGTTATTAAGTTGTATTTCATATAAAAAAATCTATATAACTTAATACTTATTTGCTTTTTTTTTTTAATGTTGAACTTATTAAGTTGTACAGGATGTCATAAATATAAGTTATGATTGAAATTCAGAATAAAACAAAGTAAAAGTTTTAAAAAACTTCTTAAGAAGAAATTTTTTAAAATTTATTAAAATAATCTAAGATATAAACTTACTTTACACTATTAACACGGATTCCATCTGCTGCAACTTCTAAAAGAGGGGAAAAAACTTTTTAAATAAAATTCATTTTAATATTAGGTTTGTCAAATACAATTGCAAATAAGACACATTGATTACCTAATGCAGTACATCTAGTGAGCTGATCAATAGCTGCCTTGCTCATACAATATGCAGCAACTCCAGGAAACTGATCAATAAAAATGAACAAATACCAATATAAATATAACAAAAACTAACACATTAATTACCAGTAAAACAAAAGGTAAAAAAAAAATAGATTTTTTTTTCAATAAAAATATGAAACATTAAAGAATTTTAAAGTTTTAAATACTATTTATATTATTCAAAGAAATGTTTATGCATATTTTAATGCAAATAGATGATTAATTTACTGTTTTTACACCTTTTCTGTAACAATTCAGTTAATGGATAAATTGCATACAAAGTTAAATTTGCTAAATTTTAAATATGGCACTACATAAATCTATAACTCAGAAGTAAAAAAGCGCTAAGTCTATTTTTTACAAAATTAAGGTTTTTACAATTTACAATAAAATTTTGCTTCACTATCAAAAGGTATAAAAAAGGCCGTATCTTTTAGGCCTACAAATAACATTAATAATGTTAATAACATAAATAATGTTGATTATAAATAAAAAATCAAAGAAAACCTGTAATAGTGCAGTTAAATGGGTAAAAGAATCATTCAACTGATTATTTTAAATAATTTAACAACTGTGACATATATGTGTATGACAGATAAGTGTGCAATAAAGCCCTGCACCATACACTGCACCAAATATACCTTATTTTTTTTGCATTCAAAAACATTTAAATTTACATCTAAAAAAAATTACTATTGCTAAATGTTCTAAACTCGCACTTGGAACAAGTTATTTAAATATATTTAATAATCTAAGAATTTTAAAAATTTATAGGTTATCCAATATTGATTGGGAATGCTTAATTATTACCTAACTATATCCTGGATTATTAACTATTTCATAAAATTTGTTGTTGTTTTTTTTAATCTAATTAAATAGCTATATTTTGACTCATTGCAGATGTATAATTAAAGCACAATTAACTTGATCTTAAAAATTTCATTTTAAATCAATTTGATTCCAAAAATTTATTTGACAATACAGATTAAATTTTTTAATGTAGAAAAATTGCAATACAAAACAAATATTTGAACATATGTAGCATTTAAACAGTATGAAAACATTTTAATGGAATACAAATATTTAAAAAATAAAAAAATTAGTCTTTATAAAAATAATAAAAAATTTTCAAACCCATATGAAATTTTAATAATTAAAAATTCAAACAATAAAATACAATTTAGTATGAAGGTTGATTTAAAAGCAAAAATAACTTCAAAAAAATGAAAAAAACAAACTTAACATTTTTAATAAAAATAAATACTTACAGATCGAAGACCAGCTATACTTGATACATTAACAATGTTACCTAAAATTAAACTAAACTTAATCTTAGCAATATAACAATGACTTAAAAAAATAATAGAGTTAATATATTTCTAACAAACAAGTATGAAAAAAAATTTTTAGTATTTCATTAAACAAATTTAATTGTTTAAAAAATTTAATAACAAATGAAAGAAACAAATACTAATGCTTAAAGCTTGTAATTACTTAAAAAAAAAAAATTAATAATAATTATTTTAGCAAATTAAAAAATTACATTAAGCTAAAATAAAAATCTTCATATCTTTATTAAAACGTTTTTAACTTAATACTTAAAAGAAGAAAATTTAATAAAAAGAAAGTTTTTAAATAATAAAAAATAAAAGTTTTACTTAGGCAAAAATATTACAGAGACAAAGAAAATAGAAACATGCAGTACAACATAGAACAGTAATAGCTTGCTATTTTTATTTATGATTAAAACTAAACATGAAAAGAGTGAAAATAATGCCACATAAACACATTATAGTTTCAGTTCTATAATATTTATTTTATATATTCTCTGTAGTTTTTTTTTCTTTGTGGGTATTTTCACCATTTACAAATGAGGTATTTGCATACTTTAAAAGCATTTAACTCAGTCAAAAAAGAATCTGAGCGGATAAGTGTAGTTAATAGTAAATAAGTGTTGGTATCATTTACACTTATTCTAATTTTTATTAGTTAAAATTTTTTTATAAATTAAAAACTGAGTTTTGTCTTCCAAACATAACATAATATATCATATATCCATAACTGCAAGTTTTTACTATTTTAAAAAAGATTTTTAAAAAATGGTATAAGTGTAGGGTGACCCGGGGTAATTCACGATCACTCTGTTTCTGGGGTAAATAATGATCACCTAAGTTTTATTTTAAAAAAAAATTTTTTTTTTAAATTTAGGACATGGACAAGAATGCTTGTACACTTTACTAGAGTATAACTACATTTACTTAATAATAATTTTTTGTTTAATCTAACAAAATAAGTATCTTTTAAACTGCTTTCTGTATTTTCCATTTCAAAGATGGGTGGTTTCAAAATATGCACATTTCTGCAAAGATCCCCCTCCTTCTCTTAATAATAAATATTTTGAGTCACTTTCTTTTTCTTTGATATAAACGTAGTGTAAGTTTTTGTTTAATTGTTTCACATCTACTGTAAACATTATAATTGATTATATTATAGGAAACTATATCAAATGTTGCCCCCTACAGATGGGGTAATTATTGATCACTGGGGTAATTCCTGATCATTGTCATTTCTTCTTATAAATAGTATATAAAATAGCTTATAAATACCTAATTGTCTTTTCTTAAATAACAGTTCATATTTATTAAGTGGAACAACTATAAAATATATTTTAACTGTCATCACAAAATTTGTTTTTAACTGTATACAAGACTGTATTCTGATTTGCACCATTTCTGGTTTGTCTTACCTTGCTTCTATCTTAATTTTATGTGTGTACATCGTTAGAATAATTTTTAAGTTTATAAATTAGCCTAGTATAAATATGGTGAGAAATTATAAGCCTAAAAAGGATACTAAGCTTCTAGAAAACAAAATTAGTGAATTTCTTTTAATGATTGAAAATGAAAATTTCAGTGTGAGAGCTGCTGCCAGAGCTGTTGACATACCTTACTTAACTTTACACTTTCCCTTAATGAAGTTAAAAAATCCAGCAAAAGTAACCCATGTGGGAACTCTCTTATATTTCAGAAGAACATGAGAATGAGTTGGCTGATTGCCTAAAATGTATGGCACGATGCAAAGATTTTTGAAAATTTAAAGTGTTAATCGTTCTTCTTGCTTTTAAATAAATCATTTTATTAGCTGCTTAAACATATCTTTTTGGTTTATTTGTTTGATCTTGATGTCTTATTTGTTAATTACCATTATATAATTATTTTTAAACAGCCCCTTTACAATAAAAACTGGTGATCAGTAATTACCCCAGAAGTGATCAGGAATTACCCCAGAAATGATCAAGACCAGGGGTAATTCCTGATCACTAAAAATTTAAAATCTTTTAAATTCTAATTAGATTTTCAAACAAAAGAAGGTGGCATTGGACTCATCTCATATAGCCTCAAACTTCCAATCAATATTAAAATTCTATTTTGAATAGTTTTTTCACAAAATAGATGTTTGCGTTTTTTGATCAGGAATTACCCCAGGTCACCCTAAATGTCATTAAAATTTATTATTACAGACATTATTAGAGCTGATCAAATTTATAGAGCTGATTTTTTATGGTCCTAAAGTCCACAAATATAACATTCCTAAATGGTGCAATTTCCCAAAAGGTAATAAAAAAAGTACTTTAACAAAAGCATAAGTGTGACTTTTAGTTCCATTACAAATTACTATTTGCTTTTATTGATCTTTTGTTACCCTATTAGACATTAATAAAAAATGAACTTTTCTTTTATCTGTTTCTGTTTACAGTAAATAATGATAAATGGGTAAACAAAAGAATTTAATACTTGAAAACATTACTGCAAAAAGAAGTGCTGTTATTTTTACTGTTTACTTAATAAAACAGTGTATTTCTGTAGTTTTCGAAGTTTATTCATACTTTTTCACTAAAAATACAGCCCCAGTTACTGGAGCACCTAATACTAAATATAAGTTGCAATTATAAAACAGTAAAACCTTGAGTTTACTTCTTTTTGCAGCATAAATTATTTTTTTTGAAAGATTAAAAGCATATTATTACGTGTCTGATGTTTTATCCACAGTCCACAAAAAACATGTATCCCAACCACAAAGCATTAATGTAGAGTTGTTATTTTCTATTGAACAATACTTTTACCAACTCTTGTATATTAGCTCCAATTTTGCCCTATAGTTTTTGTAAAAATATGTGTCAATTTTTTTCATTAGGAAAACAAGTATTGAAAACATAGATTTGGTTTTACATTTTATCAAAAATATAATAAGAGCTAAAAAGACAGATTAAAAATTACTGTAACTAATATGCATAGTAAAAAGAGATAAATAGCTGTTAATTTTTATCTAAAGGTAGTTAGATTTTTCTTAAATATAATTAAAAAACATTTAAAAATCAAACAGAAGCAAAAATGTGTTTTTATTAACAATTAAACTCTTAAGAATATTTGACTTAAAATAATTACATAAATATGAACCAAATTTAAATAGAAAATAATAAAAGTATATAATAATAGAACAAATTCAAACCTTTAGTTTTTCTCAGATATGGTATAGCTAATTGGGACATAAGGAATGCAGCTCTGATATTTGTGTTATAAGTTAAGTCAAAAGTTTCTAACGGTGTATTTTCCACAGTTCCTGGGATAAGAACACCAGCATTATTCACCTAAAAAAATAGTTCTTTTTTAATTACATTAAATTTTGAAGAATAAGACAAAAAATCAAATTGTAAACAATGAATTACCAAAATATCTAATCTTCCAAATGTATCAATGGTAGATTTTAAAATTCGTTTAATATCTTCAGCTTGAGATACATCACCTATTACCGTTGATATCTAAAATAAAAATTGAACTTTCAGATATTTTAGCAGCAAAAAAAATTTGTAATTTAAATAAATTTTTCATAAGCAACTTTCAAATTATATCTTATCAAATATGGACTGCTATTATTTCAAAAAATTGGAATGATGAATTTTTTTGATTTAAAAAAAAAATAGCCTATTTAATGCTAACAATGAAACATCGTTCAGGGTTACAGAGAAATCTTGTCAAAGTACTGCTGCTAGACAATTAGGAAGCTTGATTTGATGTTTTTCATTCCGCCTTCCTAACAATAGATTCTGATGCTTGTACTTTTTTTCCTTGTTCAAGTATTAATTTGCTACATAAGTGCAATTATTATTACTTTATTGAAAAAAATTCCTTAAGTATATGTTAACAGCAGCAATTACATACAAAAAGGGTGTCCCAATTTAATAAAGCCACTAGGAATGTGTGCAGTAGTAGTAATAAATATAAAGAAATTTATGCAATAAAAAAAATTTTATATATAAAAATGCATATTTGAGAGGAGTAACTCACTTCCTGCCCTACTTGGACATCGAAAAAATATAAGCTAACAATATTTTCTTTCCTTCATGGAAATATTAAAAATATATTTACGTAAATCGGTTTTTAAAAAAAAAATTCGAGAAAAGAAAAGACTTTGCTTTATCCCCTAGCTTTAACAAAAAGATTTCTACTTTATTACCATTCTTATAATTTCCCTTATTTAATGATATTATGTAAACCAATATTACCAGCATTTATAATTTTTAATAAAAAAAAATCATTATTATAAATATAAATAAGGATTAAACAATTACAAAATATTTCACAATTTTAATTTATCAATTATCTTGATCAAGCAACATTACTTAGCATGCAACATAAGAAATAACATCAGAACATAATTAATAGTGGAATAAGAATATGCGAGCAGGTATGAATTATGCAATACCAAGATTTTCTGTAATGAGGCAGTTGTTAAAATTTACAAATTTAGTAGTTGCAATTAGCAATTTTGATTTCTTATGATTTATTATTAAAAAATATGGTAATCCGTAAATAAAAGCTATTTTTAATTTTGTTAGGTATCAAATTCATTAATTGAAAAAGTTAAAGAACAAAATTAAATATTTAAAATATAATTACAAGATTTGATTTTATTAATAAGGAAGTTTTTACATCAATGACAACATAAAACAATACAGATAACTAACAAAACATTTAAAAAACAAACAGAACACCACTTTAAATTAAAATGAAATACAATTAAAATAAGTATTCTCAATTGAGAACATTTCCAATTTTTTTTTCCAAATTTAAAGCATCATTCCGAATCAAAACTACGTATTAGTCAGAAATTTTGACCTCATGGGTAAGAAAAATTAATAAATGAAAAAAGTTATAAAAAAAATATAAATTACAGTGATGTAGTGTTAAATAGCTGTTGTTTATCGCATTAATTTTAATTAGTTTAGTCATTTTTTTTCCATTGGTTAAACAGTTAATTCCAGGAGTTCAACNTTTTGCCACTGTCCTGGCAAAAAACCCTTTTTGCCGGCAAAAACTCCAACCCTGGTTAATTCCATTAGTTCAACAACACATAACAGCAATTTTATATTTTATGCGTAATTTGGAGCACTTTTCATAATTTAAGAACAGTTTCACCAAATAATTGTGAGCTGAATAAATAAAATATGATTCACAATTGAGTACCCCTTTTATTTTAGCAAATTTTTTTTTCGGTTCTTATAGAAAACAAAAAATGACTTAAAAGTGTGATTTTCTAATAAAAAATTTTGAGAGAAATTACAGGAAAATCGATGATTTTATTAATAGTAAATAAGCATGAAGGGGCAGACGATTCTACTCTCGAATCAAAATTTGACTAGATTGGTTCGACACACCTAATGAAATAAAATAATCTTACAATAATTTTTGGCTCTCAAAATGAAACAAGACTACATCATTGGAATGTTACAAATTTAAATTAAGTTCAATAACGGTTTACTAGAGATATTATTTTCATGGAGGAATTATAAGGCAAGATTCTTTAAATATTGATTCATGCAAACTATAAACATAAAAATTGGAAAAACATAAGTTCTCAAAAAATTAAGTAATATTTAAGGTAACACTCTAGTAGATTTTTTTTAAAAGTCTTACATCTTCAGATTTCGCTCCTGCTTTTTTACAGTTTTCAACTACTTTTTTTAAATTTTCTTCATTACGGCCAGTAAGACTCAATTTGCATTTTAAACTTGCAAAATGAATAGCAGTACCAGCACCAATTCCAGAAGATGCACCTAAAATATTAATTGTAATCAAATCAAAATAACAATTAATCGAATGAGAAGAAAAATAATTAGGTGATTTAATAATAATAGCATATTTAATTTTACTTCCATTTAATAATTTTCAATATTTTTAATTTCAGTTATTCTAATTCAGAATTTTAAAATAAAACAAGAATACTTACTGTGTTATTTAACTAAAAAGCAGCGAAAAAATAAAAAAAATACTGAATGTTTATCCTTAATTATGCTTACAAATCTATGCGTTGACGAAATTTATAGCTAAAAGAAATCTTATTTTGCAACTTAGTGATTAATTGAAAATAAAAGTCTTGACTAACATCCTGACTCAACTAATATATGATATATTCTTTTTATCTTAACTTAATATAGCAAAATTTTAACCTTGTGAGGTGCGTTGCGCTATTGCAAAATTGTAAGCCTTTGATATATGTATGCTAAGTCTTAAAACGTTTTTATTCTCAATAGAAATTGTTACCTGTTATTAAAGCAACTTTGCTTGCTAGACTTTGCATATTTTCACCCATTAGTTATCGAAAATTTTGGAGAACCGATTTATATAAATTTTCACTCGTCCTTCGATCACAAAAAACCACAACAGTCGGTGAAAAAAAAAGACACGAAGACATAATTTCTACGCCAAACTCGCCAAGATTGAGTTATCATTCTAGATACTGTACAATGCTTTGCTGTGATTGGATAATATTATAAAAATGGCATTTTTTTTTCCTGGAAAGATCCGTTACATTTTGAGGTAAATAGTTATCAAGTATGTTGAAAATATATAGTTATTGCTATCCATTTCCTTATAAAATATTAGTGAGTTTTCGATAAATAAGCTTGTTATGCTTTCTGTAGCTGTAACCGCAATTTTAATGTTGCTATAGTAACGAATTATCAACAAAAATTGATTGCTGAAGCCAAATCTTCTGTAAAAGTGAACTACTAAAAAAAATAAATTTGTGAAGATAGAAATTTAAGGAGAAAAAGCACAGGATTTATTACGATATTAATTGAAGCATGGTAACCATTGATAGTGATACTGTTGATTTCGAAATACTTATTGGTAAAGTAGAAGAAGCGATTGAAGCCGATAGAATTCACAGTTTAAGAAATGATGCAAAAATACGAGCCATTAACCAGTATGGGACGACTTACGAAGATTTTGAAAATATGGTTAAAGGTGCAACTCTTAAGCCATTAGATAAAAAGGAAAAAATTTTTGGCACTCCGAGACAAACTTGGAACTCCTTTGCGAGTAAGGATGGACGAGATTTAAAGAACAAAACTGTTGATGAAACTCCTAAAAAATGTTACTTACAGGTATAATAGAAATATATAAAGGTTTCGACAAATAATAAGCAATACTCTTTGCCAGGTGTCCCTTTTCATTTTGCACTTCTCTATCGAAAATCAAAATGCTGAAGTTATAAGAAATGGAGAGACTCAATCGTCAGCTTTTCTAATCAAAAGTAGTTCCTTTGAAATTGTGAACATTTTTATGAGGACAAAAAAAAAGTTTTTTTTTTCTGCTCGCTGATAATTCATGAGTATCCTAAATGTTCTTCTAACAATGTAAAAAATGTTAAAGTGTAAGCTAATGTCAATGTAAAGCTAAATGTTAAAATGTAAAATAAGTTTGAAGCCGTAGTTTGAATTATTATTGCCTAAAATTTCATTTCAGAAGGAAAAGAAATATTGCTAATAGGGGTATTTTTACCCTCCCTTTGTTGTTGTTGTAGTTCATTTACGTCGCACTAGAGCTGCACAATGGGCTATTAGCGACGGTCTGGGAAACATCCCTGAGGATGATCCGAAGACATGCCATCACAATTTTGATCCTCTGCAGAGGGGATGGCACCCCCGCTTCGGTAGCCCAACGACCTGCACGCAAAGACGAGCACTTTACGGTAGCACAGTTTAACGAGGACCAATACCGCACACCCTCGGTCCCTACGCAGACTGATCCAAGTGGTCACCCACCCGCACACTGACCGCAGTCAGTGATGCTTGACTTCGGTGATCTGCTGGGCACCGTGTCTTAACGATCAGTCCACTGCGGGACCCCTCCCTTTCACACATATCAAAGATATATTAATAGAATATATATTTAAAAAATATATAATACAGAAATAAGAAAACTTTTTAACATTATATTTTCATTTTCCTTAAATAAAGTTAATATTTCAATATTATGTTGATTCAGGCAGCAATCGTCATCCCTCCTCAAGGCTGATGGGGACATTCCTCTTTGAATTTGAAAACTCAACTCTCCCATCCACGCAAACAACAAAAAATACACATAAATTTTTTATTTAAACAATTTTTTAACTATATCTGATTTATCTCAATAGATTCACTGTTAGAAATATTTTGCACGACATTACTTTCAGAAGACAAAATAAACATTGTGAAAATAATTTTTTTTTTAAAAATTGCTGTGCAAAAATGACATACAAAGGGATAATGAATTGTTCTCTTAAAAAATTAGATTAATTTTAGCGATCAATTCGATTCAGGTCGTTGAGCCCAAATTAAATGTAACTAAACGTTTATTCAAATGTAACTAGCTATTTAATTAGAAAAATTTATTTATTAAAAAATTTGTATAAAAAATTTATTATAAAATTTTTTGTTATACAAGGATTAATTTGAAGTGAGCAGAAAGAAATTTTTTAAATATATATTTTTTTAATTATATTATCTCCTATAATAATGTATTTTTATATACTAGGAGGCTCCGGCCCCTGCTCGCTACCGCTCGCCAACCCCCGAGAATTGCTACGCAATCCTATGTGGTTCACGCCGTGAACCATGGCTCGCTGCGCTCGCTCGCCAATGAACACAATGTTCTAGCACAAAGACATA
>NC_092204.1:66410568-66415297 GCF_043381705.1 Parasteatoda tepidariorum | reverse complement strand
TTTTTTAAGCTATTTTTTAATCTTTTTAAGTATTTTTTTTCTCTTCGTCATATTTTCTGCTTTAACTTTTTTTTCAGCTCTTTCAATCTCTTTAAATTTTCGTTCTTTTTCTGAAGTTAATGCAAAAAAGAAATTTTTTCGTTTGATTTAACCTTCCTCTATTTTCCAAATTTTTGGCCAATGTAAATGTATCGTCGAAATTTCTTTTGATTTTCCAGTACCATTTCTAGAATTCCTCACTGGATAATAAATGAGAAAAAGGAGTTTCGAAGTTTGAGTAAAATCCATCTCTGATTGACTTATATCTAGTGGGTCTTCAGCAGTACTTACCATTTACTTATGGAATCAATTGTTTTTGCAACTAACAATGCCTCAAGAGGACTACTTATATCAAATCCAGTTTTCAAGATACTTTCATTAGCAATTCCTTGAGTTATAGAAAAAAAGAAATATCGAAAGAAATATCGAAGAAATATAAAAATTATTTAGTTTTACTTTGAACTAACAGTAGTATCTGGGGGTACAGGCTGAATACAATGGAGGGGGCGTGGCACCTGTCAATCAAAGTAAGTCTGTGAAATTAGCAACGCCTGCATTTAAGATACCGTTTTTAATTTATTTACATCCTGATTCTGATTTTGTACGAATGCTTTCATGAATCACCCGTCCCCAAGGGGTTAAAGCTGTAAAAATGATCATCCCTAAAATTTTGTATATAGCTGTAATAAGTTATGTTAATTTGAATTTAGTATGAAATCCTCGAATAAATTTAGCAAAAACAGCATAATCTAAACAATATCAGATAAAAAGTTCATGTATTTAAATTCTAAAAACTTAGAAAATCATAAATAATTTATAAATCGATTCAAATTTTCTTTTCGAAGGACATTAAAATAATTTTTTTGTTGCTTTTTAGACAGAAATCAGCTTAAAAATTGTCTATTGCCTAGAAAATTCGAGATATTTTCTATTAACAACCTCTCTGAGCAATCACAAAATATTATTTCAATTTTTTTACAGTCATAGCATGGTTGCATAGCAACCTAGTAAAATTAAGCATTCCTCTTTTGTTAGTTCATTGCTGAAAAGCCCCTTTTAACCGCTACAGTACTCCCAGACAGAGAAAACATCAACTCTAATAACAAAAATTGAAAATGTATCACGAACATTAACGGGAAAATGGCCGTCCGCGCGGACGTCGGTTTCGAGAAATTCGCTGTCCGCGGGGAATTTTTGACCGCCGAGGACGGGTTTTTTTTCGAGCCCTGGCAATTTCGATATTTCTTGAACTAATAATACTTTTACAGTTAGCAAATGTTTTTGCGCAATGTTATATGAAAATAAATAAGATCAGATTATGGAAGTATATTACAATACAAGTGAAGAAACTGAAAGTTTCACTCATCGAGTATGTTGGGATTGCACAAAGGTTTAGGGGGCCCAACACCAAAAAGTTTAAGAAAACCTGCTTTTTATAACGCGTATGGACATATTAAGTCGTGGGTGTTTCTGTTAGTTTAGTACCGCAAATGTGACTAAGACACGAAGCAATATTTGAGGGGTCTTGCTTTCGTCTCTGTGGTGTTATCTTTCATCCTTTTTTTTAATTTTATTAAGAAAGATAAACAAATATATTTCAAAGAAGTTGCCAGGGATTTGTAGGATCTATAAGGATTTCCATATTAATTTCAGCATATAAATTCGAATGTAATAAAAATTCAAGTTAGTGCATTTGATTACAGCATTCAAAAAGAATAAATGAAAAAAATTCAATTCTACAGTTTCAAAACTTTTGCCAACTTGTAATAAATATTAAAGAAAAAGTTTACTTGGAAACTTATTAGTTAGATGCAGAATAAAACATTTAAAGTAGTAAAAAAATTTTTAAAAAAAATAATAAAAATACTGTGCAAAGTGTACCAATGATGGCGTTGTTTTATTACATTGTTTTGATTCTCGATTAAATTTTTCGTTAAAGATAGTGTTTAACAAAAAATAGTTTACGATTTCTTCTCATGGTTACTTTGATAATCATGGCTAAAAGTTTTTTTTTTTTTTTTTTTTTTTTTTTTTTTTTTTTTTTTTTTNTTTTTTTTTTTTTATCATTGTTTAATTCAATAATGTATCCAATGAGATTAAGAAGAAACCTTGTATTTAGCATATTCAGATTGATATTTTTCTTGATAACACGCTTTTTGTTTGAAAAAAAAAAATCTCCATAAGTTTATCTCTTCGGTGATTTAATATTTCTTTTGTTGTAGTGATTACATAGTTATCTTTATGTCATTTTCAATAACTTACGTTATCAAATCCTTTAACAACCCCAGCTTTAGGGAACGTGCAGGACTTTGTCCACATTTAGGCGATTAAAATGCATCACGTGATGTTATGCTTATATGAATGGCAAAATGGTAGTCTGAAAAATTACTAACAAAGATCAGATAAAAGAAAATCCGTAGATTATTTAATTGATAAAATTAGATAGATATTTCTGGTTCAAATGTCCCGACTTATGCTTTTAAATGCATGTATTGCAAAAATTTGAACGCTAACCGCCGTAGCACAAATAGGTTTATAACCCTTTTAATTTATTTAAAACTCATTTTTTTTCGCTTAGTTCATTCCTTTTAACCAAATATCCTATATTGCCATAATGAGAGTAATAAGTTGTTCTATTGGCAAATTAAAATTTTTAATTGATAAAATTTAATTTTAAATATATTCTTGGGCAGAAATGCACTAATTTTTGTTTTTAAATTAATAAATTAAAACATGATCGTTGACTGCTATACCACAAATTATAGGACTGTACTTTTTTTTTAATCTCTCCATTTTAAAAAATCGTAAGCCCCGCCAGTTTTTGGTGTTTAAATTTCCGTTATATTAGATGTATAGAAAAAATGTATGTGAAGTACGATAGAATAAAAAAAAAAAAAAAAACTCGTTAATTAGTTAGAGAATTCTAAACAGTTAAACTTGCAATATAAAAACACCACGTGGGCCGCGCTCCAGGTCATAGAAATGTAACTATAGAATTGGGCTGAAAGAATTCATTCGTAAATTTAACTGAAACTTTTTTCGAAATTCTACTTCGAAAATTAGTAAAATTTTAATTTTTTTTTTGCTTTAAATAATGATGTAATTCCATAATGCAAATGATGAAAAAACATGAAATTGCATCTAGTATCTGTTAACAGATTTCTTAGCGCTTTATTAATGATATTAGGTATAAAATCAAAATTTGTAGTTAAGTATTTTGCAATGGTACTAAAAAAGTTTATTAAAATTTTAATATTACTTGTATTTGTAACATAAATCACATAAAATTGTTGTATCATTCACAAGAGCATATACTCTATTTGCCACTTTCTACATATATGTCATTTCATGTATACTTTCAATATTTCCTGTTAATTTGAATTTTCTTTTTTTAAAATAAATTTAAAAATTATAATTCCATTGTTACTAATAGAAGAATTTAAAAATAAAAATATGTTTTACTTCATGTCCTTTCTGTATAACGTCAGTCACAATTTATATTTTTATTCTGAACAAAACATTTATAATTTCCATCATTTTTTCTTAGGTGCATAATAATGTTATTAGAAAACATCCACCATAATTTTTTAACAAAAATTATTAAATATTTATCAATAAAAAAGTTTTTAAATAAGAAAACCTATCAAAATGTAATGTCAGCCACAGTGGAATTGCCCATATCCATTGTTGCAGCAAAAGTGAATCTCTCTCGAGATCTTCATTTTATAGGTTCGCACTTGACTTGATGCCAAAAGAAACAAAACAAAAAAAAAAACTATATAATAAGTAAAATAATAATAATAAGAGAGTAAGAAATTAAATGTTGCCAGATATCTTAACATTTGCATCGAAATTTTTTAAAACAAAAAAGGTTTGAGAAAAATAAAAACTGTTTCCAGTTATTTTTTTTAAACCTTCGTTGAACAGGCGACCCAATTTTGGGTTTACGACTACTAATGTTCAACGCTGTAGCCTTGTAATTTTGAAACCAATCCAGAACCCAAGGAAACTTCTGGATCGAGTATTAGGAGAAATTTGCCTTTGTGGAGGACTTTTTGATGCAATTAACCTGCATTTTCGTTGCATGAAGAGGAAAACCACGAAAACGTTCCACTGTTAGTCTGACGGGACTCTACCCCATGATCCGTCTGAGAATATTTTGCGTCAGCACTGTGGTCAGTGCAAGCCGGGTGAGGAGTTCGTATCGATTATATGCTAAAAGGTTATCATTATGCATATTTTGGTGACAAGAAAGATTTCTTCTTATTTACTACTTGTTTTCGTGTCTCACATTTAGGGAATTTAAATATTTTTTCCCAAGTACAGTTGATTATTTATTTTAAATCTAGTTATCCGTTCATCACGTAATTTGTTTACATTAATTTACACCGAAGAGCCATTACATTATGACCACCCTCCATCTATAACAATGGGCTCGCCCAGGGGCCCCCATCAGAGAGGGGGGCGCACGATGCGCCCACTTAAAGCTTGGGGGGGGGATTTTTACACTAAATAAAACGAATAGTTTGGGGGGGGATTTAGAATTTGNTGCCCAAGAGCTTGGAGGGGATAGGGGCCACTGGCCAATACCTCCTAGATGGAAGAAAGCTGAAGGACGGAAAACGATGACTCATACAGTTAGGCCCAGATTTGCTGATCACTTCTGACGAAGCTTCTCTTTTTGGTACTT